>NW_024426996.1:75722800-75874124 GCF_017311325.1 Ursus maritimus
AGACTTGGATGCTAAGAAGGAAGCAGCCCTCTGAGAACCTAGGAGAAGAATGTGCAAAGGTCCTGAGGCAGGAACGCGCTTGAAAGGGTCAAAGGAAGGCTGGAGTATTGTTAGCAAAGGGAAGGAGATGAGTTAGAGAGATAGCAGGGGCCCACTAAGGGGGAAGCTCACAACTGCTAAAGATTGGGATTTTCTTTTCTATTTTTTTCTTTTTTCATTCAAGTATAATTAACATACAGTGTTAATTAGTTTTGGTGTACAATATTATGATTCAACAATTCTGTAAATTCCTCAGTGCTCATCTATTTTTTCTTTTTTTCATTCAAGTATAATTAACACACGAGTGTTAATTAGTTTTAGTGTACAATATTATGATTCAACAATTCTGTAAATTCCTCAGTGCTCATCAAGATAAGAGTAATTTTTCATCCCATCACCTACACCACCATCCCCCACCCACCGCCCTCTAAGAACTACCAGTGTGTTCTCTGTATTTTAGAGTCTGTTTGTTTTGTTAGACGTGTCTCTCTTTTATTTTCTTTGTTCTTTTGTTTTGGTTCTTAAATTCCACATATGAATGAGATCATATGGTATTTGTCTTTCTCCGTGATGACCTTGTTTAGCATTATACTCTCTCGGTCCATCCATGTCATTCAAATGGCAAGATTTTTTTTTTTAAGATTTTTATTTATTTGATGGAGAGAGAGAGAGCCAGCGAGAGAGGGAACACAGCAGGGGAGTGGGAGAGAAGAAGCAGGCTCCCAGAGGAGGAGCCTGATGTGGGACTCGATCCCAGAACGCCAGGATCACGGCCCAGGCTGAAAGGCAGGCGCTAACGACAGGCCACCCAGGCGCCCTGAGATTTCATGTTTTTATAGCTGAGTAATATTATAGTATCTATCAATACATCCAATCTATTCATCTGTCGACATCTTCGGGTGCTTCCGTATCAGCTACTGTAAATAATGCTGCAGTGAGCCTGTATCCACTTCAATTAGTGTTTTTGTTTTCTTTTGGGTAAATGCCTAGTAGAGCAATTATTGGATTATATGGTGGTTTTATTTTAAATTTTGAGGACCCTCCATCCTGTTTTCCACAGTGGCTGCACCAATTTACATTCCCACCAACAGCACACGAGGGTTGTCCTTTCTCCATATCCTCGCCACACTTTTATTTCTTGTCTTTGTGATACTAGCATTCTGACAGGTCAAGGTACTATCCTACCGTGGTTTGATTTGCATTTCCCTGATGATGAGTGATGTTGAACATCTTTTTCATGTGTCTGTTGGCCATCTGTAGTGTGTTTGGAAAAAATGTCTGTTCAGGTCCTCTGTCCATTTTTAAATTAGATTACTTGGGTTTTTTTTGTTTTTTTTTTTTTTATGTTGAGTTGTATAAGTTCTTATATTTTGGATATTTAACCCTTATCAGATCTATCATTTGCAAATATCTTCTTATGTTCAGTGGATTGCCTTTCTGTTTTGTTGACAGTTACCTTCACTGGGTAGAAGGGTTTTTGGTGTAGTTCAATAGCTTAATTTTGCTTTTGTTTCCCTTGCTAGAGGAAACATATCTAGAAAAATGTTTCTACAGCTGATGTCAGAGAAATTACTGCCTGTGTTTTCCTCTAGGAATTTTATGGTTTCAAGTCTCACATTTAGATCTTGGAAGCCTGAGGATCTTGAAGCTTCTATGGTGCACCCGCCAGCCTCAGAGGGGGGCTCCCAAAGGGAGAAGTGAGGTCTGAGCTAGGCTTCAGAGATGATCAGACTCAGATTTGAGCTCTTTCTTTCTCGATGGAGTGAGTTCCCATCATTTGGGTGTACAAGGAAGCTTGTTGATAGGATTCCATGGAAGGGAGCCAGGTTGACCTGAGTCCAGCCCAGCTGGAAGGGTGAGAGCCCAAGAAGGGACAACATGATTCCTCATGAGGCAAAATGAGCGAGGGGCCTGGGAAGCGGTTCAAGCCAGTCCTGTTTGGGAAACACGGGGTTCCAGTTCCTCTTTCCCTGTTTCTCACCTACTCATTTGTCTTGGCTCAGTCATTTGCTTGTTTCTAGATACTGCCCTGCATTTGTTATGTGATGGTTCACTCACTGCCCCCCTTCACTGAACACTCCCTCCCAAGCACCTTTCCTGGGCCTGTCGCTTCACTGCTCCCAGATCCATGGGAATGCCAGGTAGCATCCTCAGTGCGAGGGGCTGCAGGCACACAAGGAAGGTGCCAGCGGCCTGGCAGGCAGGGGACAGAGTAGTGTGACGTGCAGCGAATCTGGAAGGGTGAGAAGTTTTCTAGCAGACAGGGGGCAAAGGGGGAGAAGGCCGGGTACCCCACAGGAGACCGCCAGGGACGGGCCAGCTCACCAAGCGCTTCAGGTTCTCCTCCTTTGCTGCTGTCTTGGCTACTCTGGCCCTTTCCCAAAAGGCTGGAACTTCACGGGGCAGGAGGAACCCAGGCTGTGGAAGTGGGCTGGCCAGGAGCGCATGGGCCGGCTCACAGGAGGGGTTTCTGCCCCCACCCTCCGAGGACCAGGCGAGCAGAGCCAGAGCAGAGGCCTGCGTCAGCAGCCAAGCAGGGGAATGCGGCTGGGACCACTGGTTCCGGGGAGCTTTGAGCTCAGCGTTAATGTCTGCCAGGAGCTGAGGGCAGTACAGACTTGAGGAAGACATGTGGAAAGGCAAAATAAGCTCATCCCACTTAACGGAGAAACTCCTAAGAAAAGGCCAGGAAAGTAGCAAGGCCTGATGAGGTTGACATGCAGGAGCACTTAAACATGGCCGCATGACACATATTCCGTGCTCTCCTGGGCCTATTTCCATCATCTGAATGTGGGCTTCTGTTTTTAAAGCCAGGACAAGGTGGTCACTCAGATGCCCCAGGAGTCTCGATTATGAAGTCAGTAGTTCAGAAAAGGGCAGGCTGGTGTGGCCTCAGTCTCAGGCAGAGCAGGACTTTAAAAAACTAGGATGGTTTCTCTGAAAGGACCTTCACGCAAGGACTCAAGGAAAGCAGCTTATTTGAAGGGGATGATCCCAGGTGACACGAGGGAGGAGAAGCATGTAAGGTGGGGAAGGAAAGGGAGATGAAGGAAGGGGTTTACAGATCAAGTCACTGCCTTGGGCGAGCAGAGCAGAATCCAGCCAGGGAACTCTGAACACCTGTAGGAGTACGTGTGTCAGAGTCACTCTGATCCCAAAGACGTATTTACACCAGTCCCTCCGGTCAGCCGATGGGGAGGACGAGGTGTCACTCTCAGCCCTGCAGCTCGGGTGGAAAGGCAGACCAAAGCCCATCGCTGGCGTGCAGGAAGGCAGGGGACATGGGGCCAGCGCTGAGATGCAGAAAGCCGATGGGATAGAGAAGGACCACCACCCCATCTGCTTGGGCATTCGAGGTCTCGAGCCAGAGAACACCATGCACCACGGGATTTGAGATACCGTGTGCCCAGAGCCGTGGCTCCTTCAGAGCTGTAGACCCAGTGCCCAGCCCTGCACCCAGCACCCTGCAGGAACTCAGGAATTTGTGTTCACTGAATGAATAAACAAACCAGTCCATTCTGCAGCTGGGAACTAAGACCCAGGCTGAGAGTGTGCCTCAGTTACAAGTGTCCCCCAGGTCCTGGACCGTATGCCAAGCTGCACTTAACTGCAGCACCCATGCCGGAGACCCCTCCTTAGCCACTCACCCACGCTTGTCTGTCTCAACACCCCTAGCCCTAAACAAGGAAGAATGTTAAAGCTTAAAGCCTGCCACGGAGAACTTACCACCAAGCCCCTGACCTCCCGTTCACCGGAATATAAACTCCTGACCACACCTAACAGGTCATCAGAGTGTGGTTAGCCCACCCAACAGAACACCTCACTGTGGGTTTGTCCCGACAGATTTCAGTTGTCTTTTCTGACCTGCTAATTAGCTGTCCTCCTCATTAGGATGTGGCAGCTCCTCATTTTAATAAATGCAGAATCAGGCTGGCTTTACAGGGCCCATTTGTTCCTAAGACTCTTCAAAAACATTCTCTCCTCCAGAAACTCAAGAGTGGATGTTTTCAAACCTAAGAATTTGACTTCAAAGCCGGGATTAGAGAAATGCCACTGGAATAAAGTGTCTGTGCTAACTGGAAGTCAAGAGGGGACTTGTTTATGTTCCTGTGTGGTGGAATTTGGGAAGGAATTTAATGACCTCGCGGGGTTGATCCCATGCAACGCAAGACAGAATCACAGAGGGCAACTGTTGAGACTGAGAGGCACCACATGCTTTATTGCGAACATTTGCCTGGTTTTCTCATGTTCTTGCTACCTCTCTAACCAGTGTCCCTGTCCACCTTCACTCTCCCTCCTGCGACCCGGCTCCACTCTGTGCAGGGACCGCTCTCGGGCGGACAGCCTCATCTGCCTCCCTCCTGCTAAAACCTCATGCCTATAAACTCCGGCCCCCAAAGGGCAGCGCCGATGCCTGGAGTCCGCCCAGCTCTGTGTAATTCCTGTGTGGACACGCCTCTGCTGCCCCAGACAGACACCCTCTAAACCCTCTCCGTTGTTCTGCCCCTCCCCCACCAGTTCCTTGACCATGTAATGAGTTTCTGCTCTTAGAAGACCTGTTCAATGATCATTATTTCCTGTTTCTTCCTCCATCCATCCATCCATCCAACAAACATCTATTAAAGGGACTTTTGCTATGGG
Source organism: Ursus maritimus (assembly GCF_017311325.1). Taxonomy (NCBI): domain Eukaryota; kingdom Metazoa; phylum Chordata; class Mammalia; order Carnivora; family Ursidae; genus Ursus; species Ursus maritimus. Next base: position 75,727,481 of record NW_024426996.1, read on the forward strand.
GAAAGTGACAGCAGAAGAAACACACTACCTGCCCCAAGAGCATGATAAATAAGCAAAGAATAAAGAAATAAAAAGATAAGGAAGCTAGCATCCATGGAAGGCATAGGTGGGATAGGGACCTCTCCTTCTATCTAATTAGACACACTCCAGTCTCATTCCCCCTCCTGGAGAAGCCTCCCATGTGGGTGAGACCGTGGGTCAGGACCTTGGCTGGTTATCTGCCTGGGCTGTAGTTAGGCTGGCGGGAAGGGAAGGGCGCCACAGCTTACATGTCATGTACTGAGGGCCCAGCCCGTGCTGAGTGAGTTGCCCATATCCTGTGTGCCCTGAAGTCCCTCCGACCCTGGGTGCATTGCCAGTGGTGGGCACCATCTGAGCAGGACAGGGTGAGGAATTCCCAAGGAGAGCAATGCACACAGCAGACAGCTAGCTGGGGAGCCTGAAACAGGAGTCCCGCTTCTCCTCTCCTGCTTCGGTCCTCCTACATGGAAGGTGGGGGTGGGGCCTGATGTTGCAGCATCTCTGAATGCAAAAGGAGCAAACTGCTTTTGCTCCCTCAGTTCTCAGACCAGGGACTCCTGACGACTCGTAATTTTTCCTTGCCCAAGATCAACAATGTCTGATGCCATCTTCATATTTTTATCACTCCTTTCTAAAATAATTTAAAACCCCAAGCGGGCAAACTTTTCAGCATTCTGGCCCATAGTCAATACTCAGCGAGCATCTAAGTGACTGTGTGGACGGGAAGAAGGGCAGCTGTAACAGCTGACAGGACTGAGCCTCTACAACATGTTCCACATGACTGTGTGAGCAGGGGAAGAAGGGCAGCTGTAACAGCTGACAGGACTGAGCCTCACAACATGTTCCACATGACTGTGTGACGGAAAAGAAGGGCAGCTGTAAAGCTGACAGGACTGGGCCTCTAAACATGTTCCACATGACTGTGATCGGGAAGAAGGGCAGCTGTAACAGCTGACAGGACTGAGCCTCTACAACATGTTTCCACATGACTGTGTGATGGGAAGAAGGGCAGCTGTAACAGCTGACAGGACTGGCCTCTACAACATGTTCCACATGACTGTGTGACGGGAAGAAGGGCAGCTGTAACAGCTGACGGACTGGAGCCTCTACATGTTCCACTGACTGTGTGCGGGAAGAAGGGCAGCTGTAACAGCTGACAGGACTGGAGCCTCTACAACATGTTCCACATGACTGTGTGACGGGAAGAAGAAGGCAGCTGTAACAGCTGACAGGACTGAGCCTCTACAACATGTTCCACATGACTGTGTGATGGGAAGAAGGGCAGCTGTAACAGCTGACAGGACTGAGCCTCTACAACATGTTCCACATGACTGTGTGACAGGAAGAAGGGCAGCTGCTAACAGCTGATAGGACTGGGCCTCTACAACATGTTCCACATGACTGTGTGCGAGGAAGAAGGGCAGCTGTAACAGCTGACAGGACTGGAGCCTCTACACATGTTCCACATGACTGTGTGACGGGAAGAAGGGCAGCTGTAACAGCTGACAGGACTGAGCCTCTACAACATGTTCCACATGACTGTGTGACGGGAAGAAGGGCAGCTGTAACAGCTGACAGGACTGGAGCCTGTACAACAATGTTCCACATGACTGTGTGATGGGAAGAAGAAGGCAACAGCTGACAGGACTGGAGCCTCTACAACATGTTCCACATGACTGTGTGCAGGGAAGAAGGGCAGCTGTAACAGCTGATAGGACTGAGCCTCTACAACATTTTTCCCACATGACTGTGTGACGGGAAGAAGGACAGCTGTAACAGCTGACAGGACTGAGCCTCTACCATGTTCCAATGACTGTGACGGGAGAGAGGGCAGCTGTAACAGCTGACAGGACTGAGCCTCTACAACATGTTCCACATGACTGTGTGACGGGAAGAAGGGCAGCTGTAACAGCTGATGGGACTGAGCCATACAACATGTTCCACATGTGTGTGATGGGAAGGGCGACTGTAACAGCTGACAGGACTGAGCCTCTACAACATGTTCCACATGACTGTGTGGCAGGAAGAAGGGCAGCTGTAACAGCTGACGGGACTGAGCCTCTACAACATGTTCCACATGACTGTGACGGGGAAGAAGGGCAGCTGTAACAGCTGATGGGACTGGGCCTGTACAACATGTTCCACATGACTGTGTGATGGGAAGAAGGGCAGCTGTAACAGCTGATGGGACTGGGCCTCTACAACATGTTCCACATGACTGTGTGATGGGAAGAAGGGCAGCTGTAACAGCTGACGGGACTGAGCCTCTACAACATGTTCCCGACTGTGTGATGGGAAGAAGGGCAGCTGTAACAGCTGATGGGACTGAGCCTCTACAACATGTTCCACATGACTGTGTGATGGGAAGAAGGGCAGCTGTAACAGCTGAAGCGGGACTGAGCCTCTACAACATGTTCCACATGACTGTGTGACGGGAAGAAGGACAGCTGTAACAGCTGAAAGGACTGAGCCTCTACAACATGTTCCCACGGTGTTGAAGCACTCTCATTGGATCCCCAAAACTGTGCTAAGAGGTAGGAGCTGTCCTCATTTTTATAGATGAGAAAAATTGAGAGCCATCAATATGACTTGTCTGTGCACACAGTCTGTAAGTGAAGAGTTTATCTGACTCCAAAGCCAGTGCTCCTGGACACCAGCATGGCTGCCCCATCGTGTGTGACGTACCACACGCCAAGTGCATCACGACAGCCACTTTCTGAGATGCTAAGTACTCGTCAAGGCCCAGTATAAGTGGGGAAACTGAGGCTTGCAGAAGGACCAAAGCCTCCCACCTTATCGGCCACAGAGCCAGAAGTGCCCACTGAGTGTCAGGATGTGACAAGCCTGTGCAAGGGTCCCCAGGGAGCACCTGCCACATCTTCCATCCTTCCTTACCTGGGAAGCACGCAGAAAGAGATGGGCACCCCTTCTGAGAGGGTCAGACCTGCCTTTTCCCCATTTGGCTGAACAGGCATCCTCCAAGGCGATGAGCTTCCGAGCAGACCACCACCCTCCAGCGCTGCTCCCTTCCCGCACGAGTGCATTCTGGGACCAGCTCCCTGCGAGCTACAGGTGTGGTGTGCCATCTGGCTGCTGATAAACTCCTGGTTGTGTAGTAAAAGAAGCCTGCCTGGGAAGCGGTGTAATTGCCCTTTCGCCGAGTGTCTCCAAGGAGAATAGGCAGGGAGAGGGTCTTTATCTGAACCAGAAGCTCTTGGTGACAGCTTGTGGCGCCTTCAGCACGTCATTCTGCTTCTCCATGGCCTCGCTTCCCTCACCCAAATGGGTATTAGATACCTGTCTCCCGGGCGCCTGGGTGGCACAGCGGTTACAGCGTCTGCCCGGCTCAGGGCGTGATCCCGTTACGGGATCGAGTCCCATCCAGGCTCTGCTATGAGCCTGCTTCTTCCTCCCACTCCCTACTTGTGTTCCCTCTCTCGCTGGCTATCTCTATTCTCTATCGAATAAATAAATAAAATCTTTAAAAAAAAAAAAAAAAAAGAATACCTGTCTCCCAAGGTAGTTATGTGAACTAGGCACGCAGACTCGTAGATTCTGAAAATGCCCAGCACAGGGCTTGGAGCTAAATGTTGGATAAAAATGGATGGATGAACAGCCAAAAAGACTGATAAAGTGAGATAAACACAGCAAAATATCCATGAAGAATTTTCAAAATTATTACATTAAATTGAAAAAAATTAAAGGTATTTTTAAAAGTGGTGCTTGAGGGAAAACATGTTTAAAGATTAAGTAACATATGGGCACACCTGAGAGATTATTAAGGGGATTTAAAAGCCCTTATTAAAGGACTTTTAAAACTGATGGTAATGGCTCCATTAAAAGAATGTAATAATATGAATTACAGAAAAGTTTGGACAGTTGCCCTTTATTTCTTTTATACAAAAATGAAATACAATTTGATATTTACGAGACCTACTAGCAAGAGCTAAAAATAGAGGAGGAGGGTGGGAGGGGGAGGGACTGCGGCCACGTGCAGGGGCTCCAGAAGCAGAAATGACAGAGCTGTCTGCTGGAGTGCTGCAGGCCCACATCGCTAAGCGCGTTCATGGATTAAAACAATGCCAAAGAGGTAGGAAAAACCGCTGTCTTCATTCTGAGATGGGTTTTCCACAGTTTCCCGAGGCCCCCAGTTGGATCAAGTCCTGCTGGCCCACAGAGGTAACTTGCTGATAGCCCACCCTCTCTTGAAGTCCTTCAGTTAACCACACCTCCACCAGCATTTCCTAGGATCGAGCTCACACACAAACTACATGGTGGGGTCTGCTTCTGGGGAAGCCAGAATAAGCTAGCCAAATAAAATAACAAGTAAGAACCAGGTAAGATAACAAGGTCTGTTGGCCAGAGACAGAATCACCTGGGGCTGGCTTGCAAAGTCTAAGCTACACCACACTACCAGGCAGCAGTATGAGTCGCTTGATGTGAAGAGAGACCCCGTGCGAGCTACACTGGGTGTCAAGTAGACACAGTAGCATGAATCACTGTCACCTTTTTATCCTCTTGAGCTGGAAGGTGCAGTCAAAGAAGGCAGAGATTTTGGGGTACCCTGAGTGGCTCAGTTGGTTGAGTGTCTGACTCTTGATTTCGGCTTAGGTCATGATGTTAGGGTTGCAGGATGGAGCCTCATGTTGGGCTCACGCTCAGCAGGGAGTCTCTGTCTCTCCCCTCCCTCTGTCCCTCCCCTGCTCATGTTCTCTCTCTCTTCCCTCAAATAAAGGGACACCTGGGTGGCTCAGTCCAGTTAAACATCTGACTTCATAGTCCTGATCTCAGGAGTCCTGGTGGAGCCCCAAGTCAGGATCCCGCCCAGGCAGGAGTCTGCTTGTCCCTCTGCCCCTCCCCACCCTACTTGTACACACACTCTCTCTCTCTCAAATAAATAAAATTTTAAAAAAATTTTAAATAAATCTTTAAAAAAATTTTTTTAATAATAATTTATTATGTTAGTCACCATACAGTACATCCCTAGTTTTTGATGTAAAGTTCCATGGTTCATTACTTGTGTATAATACCCAGTGCACCATGCAATACGTGCCCTCCTTAATATCCATCACCAGCCTATCCCATCCCCCACAGCCCTCAGTTTGTTTCCTAGAGTCCATAGTCTCTAAGTGGTTCATTCCCCTTCTGTTTACCCCCCCTTCTTCTTCCCTTTCTTCTCCTACTGATCTTCCTAGTTCTTATGTTCCATAAATGAGTGAAACCATATGATAATTGTCCTTCTCTGCTTGACTTATTTCACTTAGCATTATCTCCTCCAGTCCCGCCATGTTGCAGCAAATGTTGAGAAATCATTCTTTTTGATGGCTGAGTAATAGTCCATTGTATATATGGACCACATCTTCTTAATCCAGTCATCTGTTGAAGGGCATCTCGGCTCCTTCCACAATTTAGCTATTGTGGACAATGCTGCTATGAACATTGGGGTGCATATGGCCCTTCTCTTCACTACGTCTGTATCTTTGGGGTAAATACCCAGCAGTGCAATTGCTGGATCATAGGGTAGCTCAATTTTTAACTTTTTAAGGGACCTCCACACTGTTTTCCAGAGTGGCTGTACCAACTTGCATTCCCACCTACAATGTAGGAGAGATCCCCTTTCTCCACATCCTCTCCAACATTTGTTGTTTCCTGCCTTGTTGATTTTTGCCATTCTAACTAGTGTAAGGTGGTATCTCAATGTGGTTTTGATTTGAATTTCCCTGATGGCTAATGATTTTGAACATTTTTTCATGTGTCTGTTAGCCATTTGTATGTCTTCATTGGAAAAGTGTCTGTTCATATCTTCTGCCCATTTTTCAATTTATTTGTTTCTTGTGTATTGAGTTTGAGAAGTTCTTTGTAGATCTTGGATACCAGTCTTTTATCTGTAGCGTCATTTGCAAATATCTTCTCCCATTCCATGGGCTGCCTCTTAGTTTTTTTGACTGTTTCCTTGGCTGTGCAGAAGCTTTTTATCTTGATGAAGTCCCACAAGTTCATTTTTTCTTTTGTTTCTCTTGCCTTTGGAGATGTGTCATGAAAAAAGTTGCTGTGGCCGATGTCGTAGAGGTTGCTGCCTATGTTCTCCTCTTGGATTCTGATGGATTATTTAAAAGAAGGCAGGATTTCAAGTCCGAAGATCCACTTTTGTGTCCTAACTCTTTTGTGGGGCGACCCGATTGGGTGGAGACTGGCGGTGCAGGCAGTGAAAGGATTCACCCAAGGCAGAGCAAAAGAGAAGTTTATTGAATGCACTGCAAGGGAGCAGTGGGCAAGACAGCAGAGGAGAGACTGTCTGCTACGAGGGGTGGAGGGAACTATAGTGTTGGGGGGAGTGAGGAGGTATGGGAATGTATGGAATTTTCCTTTCTTGGTACCTGTGCCCATTTCTAAGTAGCCCGTTGGTCAGCTAGGGCCTGTGGCTGTTTTGAGGCCGGTCGTTTAGTGCACCCACTTGCATTCACCCAGGGGTCACTGCGGGCCCTTGTGCCTTGGTCAGATTTCCATTGCTCAAGCCTGTTGTCTGAAAGTGCCTCTGTGTCTTCCACTTCCAAGTGGGACCAGTAACTTCAGCCCTTCATCTTCTAGGGTCTCGGTTTCCTAATCTGTAGTGATAATTCGTAACTCAGAGTTTGGTCATGAAGAAAGATCCAGTGAGATACGGCATGCAAAATCTTTTTGTAAACAATAAGATCTACAAATAAAGGGCCCCAGCCAGAGATTTTGGAAGAGAATTTGGAGTGATTGTTCAAAATCCTTTACAAGAAGGGATTTTTTCAACTGCTCTTTAATTTTGAAGCACATTATTTTAAAATGAGCAGCAACTGCACACCTACTGCAGAAATACCAATACCTTACCTCCAGAAAACAGTTACCAAGGGACCTTGGGTAAATGGGGTCATGTGTAGCCTTATTACAGAATTTTTCTCCCACAAATACCTAACAAATGAGCTTTAAAAAAAAGTTAGGGGCACCTGGGTGGCTCAGTTGGTTAAGTGTCTGCCTTCAGCTCAGGTCCTGATCTCAGGGTCCTGAAGATGGAGCCTCACATCTGTCCAGGGTCCGTGCTCAGCGGGGAGTCTGCTTCTCCCTCTCCCCATGCCCCTCCCCCTGCTCATGCTCTCTTTCTTGCTCTCTCTCAAATAAATAAAATCTTTAAAAAAAAAAAAAGTTCAAGAAAAGCAACAACCAGGGGCGCCTGGGTGGCGCAGTCGTTAAGCGTCTGCTTTCGGCTCTGGGCGTGATCCCGGCGTTATGGGATCGAGCCCCATATCGGGCTCCTCTGCTGGGAGCCTGCTTCTTCCTCTCCCACTCCCCCTGCTTGTGTTCCCTCTCTCGCTGGCTGTCTCTCTCTGTGTCAAATAAATAAATAAAATCTTTAAAAAAAAAAAAGCAACAAACAAATCTTTACACAGGAAAAAAAAAATTGGCCAGCAGTGACCAATGGAGGCTATTCTAGCATAGTACATTCTGTCTCCACCTTTCAGAAACGGCACTGACGAGGGAAGGGGATTCAAAAACCTCTAAGAACTCTTACTAACATCCCTGATTTGTGGGGAAAATAAGAGTGAGGAGGTGAGTCAGCAATCCTGAGAAAACCTTCTCCCACAGCAGCCCCCCAAAAGGCTTCTCACTTTCCAAGACTTTATCCTAATTTGAGGAGAGCAGTTGAAGCCCACGGAAGCTGAGTGTGTTCCTGACCTCTTAGAATGGGTTCCGGTGCACGTCACTTGAAGTCTCAGAGGAGAGAACAGAACCCAGATGCTCCAGAAAGGGCTGCTGGCAGCCCCCGCCACATTTTCTCTACTCCCCACCCCCAGTGTTGCCCTCCATTCGTGGAAAAGTACTGGAAGACAATACTAATGCCTCAAACTGTGATTTGAAAAACAACCTGGAAGAAGATAAGAAAAGGTGTCAAGGATGAATCACCATATCAGAGCAGGTGGGAATCTGGATGGAGGAACTCACTCTATGTATAAACAGACAAAGAGCGGTGGCATAGGGAGTGTGCCAACATAGGACAAGAAGAAGGAAGAAGGGACAAGGGACAGGGAAGAGAAAAAAGGGAGAGATTGCCCAGAGTAAAATCTGTGCAGAAACAGGAGGATAAAGTCATTCAGCTGACAAAAGATATGGAAGAGGGACAAAATAGTTTCAACATAAGGATAATAACCATCTCTGGAGTAAAGCGTCCAACAGGCAGAACAGAAGAGGATTTCAAGTCTAAAGTGGGAAGAAAATGAAGAGTAGATCTGTACTTGAGAGGGACACGCTGTGCTCTAAGAAAGACTGTTACAGGGAGACCGACACCAGACACATCATAGTTAGTGAATGGTTAAGTTAATAACTTCAAGCATAAGGAAAGATTTCTTCAGGGCTTTAGGTGAAAAAAGCCAGTCATCTAAAGGAGAAATATTAGGGGCGCCTGGGTGGTGCAGTCATTAAGCGTCTGCCTTCGGCTCAGGGCATGATCCCGGCGTTATGGGATCGAGCCTCGCATCGGGCTCCTCCACTGGGAGCCTGCTTCTTCCTCTCCCACTGCCCCTGCTTGTGTTCCCTGGCTGTCTCACTGGCTGTCTCTCTCTCTGTCAAATAAATAAATAAAAACCTTTAAAAAAAATAAAATAAAAAAAATTTAAAAAATAAAGGAGAAATATTAGAGTAGCTCTAGGCTTCATAATAGCAACATTCAACATCAATGCCAAGGACCAAAATATAAGTGGAGATCATCTCTGGATGGAAAGTTTAGGGACAACTTTTGTTTCCTTTCATGCTTTTCTATATTGTATGCTTTCTTTAATTGTTATAGATGGGTAAATATTACTCACGACAATCAGAAAAATATAGTAACACCATTTTCATTTTGAAAAACAACACAAAAATAAAGGACCTACCAGAAATCCATTCTATTTCCATATCAAACCCCATTCTTTCTCATTTTACCCTGGATTAAAGAAACGGACAGTGAGAGGCTCTTAGGAAACCAGGCTCTCAATGCCTGAAGATAAAAGAGAAATGAATTCCAGGGTTTGGGAGAGCATTCAGATAAAACCAGGAAGACTGCTAAGTTCCCTTCCCATAGTTGAACGATTGTAAGCATCTTAGTCTTCTTGCATCACAGTGGAGTCATTAAGACTCATCCTGGCAGCCACCCACCCTCGAGTTTGAGTCCCACTGGTGGTAGGATTTGAGGAAATTAGTTAACTTCTTAGGCCTCAGTTTTATACATTAAATGGGAAAAATAGTAGTCATAACTAGCACATAATCGTGGTAATTAAATAATGTATGTCAAGGGCTTTTTACAATGTGTGCCATGTAGTTAACTGTCACCGCCACCTGCAGCAGCACCATTGTCCTCTCTGTAAGCGTCATCACCCCCACCATCTTCATTTCTACCATCATCACCTTCATCATCATCATCACTAACATCATTATTGCCATTGTCACCATAATCTCTAATATCACCATTACTGTCATCTCCACCATCATCACCATTCTCACCATCATCACCACCCCCACCATCATCATTTCTACCATCTTCACCTTCATCATCATCATCACTAACATCATTATTGCCATTGTCACCATAATCTCTAATATCACCATCACTGTCATCTCCACCGTCATCACCATTCTCACCATCATCACCACCGCCATCTTCATCATCACCACCATCATCATCATCACCTTTCTCACCATCACCATCATTATCACCATCATCATCATCTCCTTTTACTAAGAGACCTTGGGCATGTCACTCCCCTTCTCTGAGCTTCAGCTAACTCATCATAAAATGTAGGATTTGAAATAATGCGACAAGAGGGTTTTATTTTTCTTTTATTACGTTCCGTTAGCCAGCATATCGTCCATCATTCGTTTTTGATGTAGTGTTCAATGATTCATAGTTGCGTATCACACCCAGTGCTCATCACAACATGTGCCCTCCTTAATGCCCATCAGCCAGTTACCCCCACCCCCCAACCCCCTCCCCGTGGCAGGAGAGTTTTAAATTGTTATTACAGAAGCTAGCACTTACTGAGTGCCTCTCCTGCAGACTTACACAGGAGTTCATTTAATCCTCACAAACACTCCTCTGGCAAGTCTCTACTGTCATCACTGCGCAGGTGAGAGGCCTTAATTCTAGAATGATTTGGTAGATGCAACACTAAAGCTGGTCTTACTGACAGCAGAGGCCAACCCCGAGCCCACTGTGTTTCGCCACCTCCTTTGGTTGTGAGGTTCGGGGGAGATCATGGAAATGAAAACCAATCAGAAAAACAGGCTGTGCAGGATTCTTCAGGTTTCTTGTATTTGCCCTCAGGGGTGGCCTGAAGGAAGAAGAGAGGAGACCCACTGAAAACATGCTGTGAACTCTGTCTTAATTGCTCCTCATGGATCCTGCAGACCTTTACTGAGCACCTACTATGCGTATCCTAGGTGCTGTGCTAGGAGTGAGGGTCACCACCAATAAGCAAGCCGTGGCCCGGCCCTGAAGAAGCAAAGAGACACGCAGGGAGACAGGTGCGTCAGCATTCTCAGCCCCACTGTAAGCTGACGTGCCAGCATCAGAAATGTTAACAGAGTTATCCACAGGTGCTTCCAAAACATGCCTAGGGAAGTCAGGGAAGGTGAAACACCAGCCTTCAACCCCGTCCAGACTTCACATCGCTGTGAACTGACCCCCAAGGACATGCTGCAAGGCTCACGGCGGCGTTAGCTGCAGGAGCAGCTGGGTGGGTGACGCAAACACTTTCAACAAGGCAGTATTATGCTCCCTACAGACCTAAAGGCTGGTTTTAGCACCTTTCAATGTGTAACCATTATTCTTGCATAGTTTGATAGATACATTTGAGATATGGAAAGCCTACTTTCTTCGTAGTTAACAGTGTATCAAATCTTTTCAAAATCAAATTTTGAGTGTCTAATTCAAGTAAGTAAACATCGATCAAGTATCTGTTCTCTGCCGAAGATACCAGACCAGTGGGCAGGCAGCCTGCCCTGGAGGGCTCATGGTCTAGTGGGGGTTGAAGGGACAGTCCATTAGGAGTCATTTTGATGTGTTGGAGTCCAAGGCTTGCTGGCGGAATAGAGGGGTGATAACAGTGACAGCTCTGGAGAGAGAGGTTTGAGTTGTCTTCGCTCTGTGACCTTGGGTTGCGTGGTTGAACTTGATGATGAGTGTTATGGTTGTGTGCAGTGCTCACAATGAAAGTTTTGCCTCCATGGGGTGGAGTCTGAATTCTGCCCCTTCCTTCCGTCCCCACTGGCACCATGCAAGCCATCTACACAAACCATGGCCTCCCTCCTGCACTGCCCGGCAGCCTCCTGCAGCCCCTCCTCCACACCAGTCCCCTCTCCAAGCAACAGTCATGTCTATGAAATGCAAGAGGATCACATCAGCCCCTCCTGAAAACCCCACGTTGGTTTTCTTCGATCGGTTTTCTCCAGTAGTAGATCTCTCCTTGATCTACAAGAGGCTGCTTGATTGGCCCTGCTTGCCCTTCCTGCTTCGTACTGTTCCTCCCGCCTCTCACTCAGCTGTCCAGAGTGGCCTCTGCTCTAGACCTTGACCCAATCCTTTTCACACTCCAGGGCCTCTGCCCTCCCATCCCTCCACCCGTCAGTCTTCCCCAAATCTTAGCAAGCTGTGTCTCCTCCTTCAGGTCACATCTCAGCCATCCCCTCCCGGTAGCCCTCCTTGGCCATTACGAACACAGGCTACAAACGCAGGCTCCCCCCATTGCTCACTGCATTCCCTCCATGCTTATCGCATGTCATAATTATTTATTCATTCATTCACTTTTTTTTTGATAAACAAGTCATCCTTTCCCCCCTATCAGATGAGGGGATCCCATGAGGGCAGGACATTGTCCCTACTGTCCACCACTGTGGCACCAGCCCCAGTGCAGTCAATAATCATGGTCAAACTGTTCAGTGTCTCCCTAGAGTTTGGTAAAGGTCCCTCGGGCATTCCCCTTCCACTACCCTTGTCTGTGGAATGCCAACGTAGAGATTCGATTGGCAGAGCGGGGACTCCGTTTAGGGGCAAACAGGCCCCCAGTGGTCATGCTGAGCCCCAGATCTGGGGTGTGGGCACAGGGCCCAACCCCAGGTCTCACTGATTTCCAGAAGAGGAGGGTGCAGACCTTGGAGACGCTCAGCTAAGCGTGGCACCCTGCGGACAACTGGAAGTGTGTGCAGGCAGTTTGGGTTGTCACAGCGACCAGGGGAGCTCTGGCCTCCTGGAGGTCAGGGGTGACAGACATCCTGCAATTGCACGGGACAGTCCTCAAAACAAAGAATTGTCCTCCCTTAATGCCAAAGACATTTCCCCTGAGTAACACTCCACTGCTGGGGTGACGAGTGGGGCCCACCACACATCCAGTCCCAGGGAGGTAAGGAGGACAAACCAATAGCCAGTTGGGTGGGGGCCTCCATCCTGTCAGGCAAGGATTAGCAGGGACACAGAGCTGCAATTTGGAGGTTGGAGTCCCAAGCCCGAGTTCTGGCTGTGCTACCGAGGAGCTGGGTAACTTGGGGGAGTCCAGGAACCTCTCTGGGCTTCAGTTCTCTTACACAGGTATGGTAGCCCGTACCTGCCTGACACACGGTATAAGAAAATGTCAGTTGCGTCGTAAATCAAGTTTGTGCGTACCGTACTCATGTTGTAGTGGGTTACAGCTTGATTCAGAAGGCATCTGGAGAGCCAGGAGGCTGCAGCACCTCTCGTTTGGATGGGCCAGGTCAGGGAAATGGTGGGTATACTTTAGGAGTGACGGGCTGACTCCAGCACCCCGTCCTGAAGCTGTCACTCACCCAGGCAGAGCGGCGCCTATGAAGAGGGCGCTACCCTGCCATTGGTGGCAGATGCTGGCGGCAGGACCTTAGCGCGATTCATCTGTGCCCTTGTCTGACTTGCAGGGGGCATCCCATTCATCCTGACCGGCGAGTTCTTCCAGCAGCCCCAGCGGCCGGCTGCCTTCGTCATTGCGGGCACCGTCAACTGGCTCTCCAACTTCGCGGTCGGCCTCCTCTTCCCGTTCATTCAGGTACGACAGACAAGGGGTCTCCTGCCCGTGGGAGGCCCTCTGATTTGGCAGCCCTCTGCGTGAGGGGTGGTTCGCAGGGCAGAGGCTGAGGCGCTCAACTGGAAACTCACACTGTTGGCCTCGGGAAGGCGGAGATGAATCCTCTCTCCCTCCTGCACCTTCCAGGAGCTGCCTCTAAACGCTAAGGGCTGCCTCAGAGGGAGCGGGCTTCCCGTCGCCAAGGGTCTGCAAGGAAACCTAGGTTAGAATCTCAAACGTGCACTTCGGCAAGGTGCTTGTCACAGTGTAGACAAGGTCTGTGTTATAGTTACAGTGCACGCTGCCGTGCATCTAACGTCCTCATCGTCGTCATCATCACCAAGCTGATGGGGTCACTGTCCCAAGGGTGACCATGGTGGATGGGAAAATGTGAACTCAGGAAATGGATACAAGTTCTTTGTGTGTAGGTCGAGAATCTATTCATTCACTCGCTCGTTTATTCAGCATGTATTTATTGAGCCCCTACTCTGTGCTGGGCACTGTTTCAGACAGTGGGGATAGAGTGGAAACAAAAACTTGTGCTCTCTGGTCCTGGAGCTGAAAAGGGAAGCAGAGACCGAGTAAAGTGAAGCAGCCCAGGAATGGAGAAGTCCAGGCAGGGAAACAACAAGTGCAAGGGTCCTGAGGCAGGGCCGTGCTTGGCCTGTGTAAGAAACAGCAAAGAGGCCAGTGTGTCTGGAATAGAGTGAGCAAGGAAGATGGCAGAGGCAGGAAATGAGGTCAGAGAGTTCTCTGGGCGCAGGAACACAAAAGACAAGGACTTTACAAGTGTTCTGCACAGAGCCAGGGGCCCCCAGCTGCATTCCAAAGAGGGTGAAGCTTCTCTGCTCTGATGACCCCAGGGCTCCCCACTGCTCATGATACCATCAGTGATGCCATCAGTGGAGGTGAGAATCCTTCAGATGTCTCTGAGGAAGACCACCATCCCTTCTCAGGGGCTATTTCAACCCTCTCCCCATTCTCTTAGTTAGTAGTCTGCCTATTAGTGGACTACCTTCAACCCCAGCATGTCCCAGAGACTCCGCTGCCAGCGTGGCTGTGTCCAAGGTCAGCAGCCCCGGCCATGGGCCCACGTGCTGGTTACTCCTGCGTCATAGAGCAGTTACTGCCTCAGGTCCCCTGCACATGGCTTTTCATATGCTCATGATACCCATGCAGCCCTGAGCTGGGGTTTCCTGTCCTTCCCACTTTACTGCAGAGAGGCTGAGGCTCAGGGAGCAGACACTGTCAGTCCGAGGTCCTAGGGTCACCATCCAACACAGTTCTTCTCCCCTCAGCCTCTTACTGGTGGACGGTCCCTGTCTGACCTTCATCAGTCTCAGAGTTACAGGTGGCCTCACCATGTGACTTTTGCAGCATCTTTGACTGTGTCGTAGCTACTAGCAGCACCCTGCCCCTGAGCGTACGTGCCATGGGGGCCTCCTTGGGCCCCACACCCATTTCTCCCGTCCTTGGGCATCTTCAGCTGGCACGGCCAAAACCTAACAAGTAGACTTTCCAATGGGCTTCAAACCTTAAATGGCGTCTTCCTTTCGGTTCAAAGCCAGCAGAGTCGGGGTCAGTAAAATATTCATTGTCGTGGGGAAAATTAACTTCAGACCACTTCTCTGTCAACATAGATCCCCCTACACCCCTACTGCTTAAGTGGAGAAGTTCTAGAGCCCTCACCTGGCCCACCACTAAGCTTTCTATGTCTGAGTAGTAAGCCACTGTCTTCTGCACAATTTGGGGTAGGGGTGGGTGGTGGGTAAAAGATCTCAGCTGTACCCCCACACAAAACATGCCATCTCACTTTCCAGCCGCAGTCTGGGAGCGGACAGCACAGACGTGCCACTGTAACACTGACATCCGCTTGCTGGGTGCCGGGCTCCACTCAGCCCCTGTCAGTGCAGGGGGGTGAGGCCTTCGTGGCTCCCTTGTACAGACCAGCAGCCTAGAGGTCGGACAGAGGCAGCCAGTCCCCAAGGTCACCCCCGTGGGAAATGACAGAGCGGGATTTGAACCGAGTCTCTCATCCTCACCTGTAAGACAAGGGGAGGAAGGAGCCCTTGCTTATACAGCAGGTGATTTTCTCCAGCAAGTCCATTTGAACTGGGCAAAGAGTTAATTTATGTTTAAACACACACACACACACACACACACAAGCACACACAGGTGCTCACACACACAGGTGCACACACGAGCTCACACACACAAGCACACACGTGCTCGTACACACAGGCTCACATGCTCACACGCACACACATGTGCTCACACACACACACACACAGGCACACATTTTAGGGAGGTCTCCAGCTGCTTGGATCCATCTGACTTTTCTTCCACCTCATTCATTGGGCAAATCACAGCCCATCCGCAGCTTCTACCAAGCAGAAACGTCACACTGCCTCTCCCTTGAGATGCTCCCCAGACTCTGTGCGGGGAACTCAGGCTTGTGCTGAGTTCTGGGGAGCTGTGCTAGCCCCGCCTGCTTAGCTGGATTCCTTGGCAAGGAAAGGTGCGGGAGAGGACAGCGACCACGACGGGCAGGTCCGTGTGCAGTCACGCTATCACATGGAAGGTCTTATTACCCCCACTTGTCAGTCAGGACGGGTTGGGTTTGCTGCAGGAAGAAAGAGCCCCCAGGTCTCAGTGGCTTTAAACCACCGGGGATGATGTCTTACTCATGCTAGGTGTTCGTTGTGGGGGGCCTAGAGATTCTGCCCCAGAGCTTCCCGACTCAGCCCCTGCAGGCGGAAGGAGTGTGGCAAGTCTGACACCCATCCATTAAGGCCCGTCACCTGGCAGTGACACAGGTTACAGGTGTGCACATTCTCTGTGAATGTGTGAAAGCTCCACCACCACCCCTTACCCCAGGGGAAATGCAGACTGCCTTGTGTCCGGAGGGGAAGAGCCTGAAATCTTGTGTCCCTCCATAATGACAGCCATAGCCCTCTCTTTCAGGAGGAAAGTCAGGTTTAGCAGGCTCAGGACACTTGCCCAAGGCCCCAGACCAGTGAGAGGAAGAACATGGTCACACCCATGGATGTCTCCCCCAAGTGCCCTTCCTTGACCCCCAGAACTTGGGTGTGTGTCAGACTCCTTTTCACAATAACCCAGTTTCTGACAGCCTTGACCACATGTTTAGGGGATCACATTCCAACCGGCTCACTTACAGCAGGGTACCTAGGTTCCTTAGAGGTTTCTGGGGCCACAGCTCGTCCCGGGACAGACACCCTGTTGGGATGTGCTGGAGTGTCTGAGGGCAAAAACAAGACCAGAACTCCCAGTGGTTAGCGGGTCCCTCCTGCAAGAGCCCCAGAGGGGCCCCAGAGCATGCTGTCACTGTCACTGTGATTAACAATGTATCCATTCACACTGTGGGGTGACCTCGTGTGCCAGATTTCACAGAGAAAGTCAGCCCGAGGGCTGCTCAGAGCCTGGCCTGGAGCAGGGGAATAAGGCCAGGACCCAGTTTAAGGGCTCAGGGCCGAGAGGGACGCCACCTGCTCATAAAGCTGAGGACCCCCGTGCACACAGGACACGAGCCTGCATGCCTGTCGTAGACCATCCAGACCAGCTGCCTCCTCTAGGACGTGTCAAGGGCATGGAAGTCACAGGAGAGCTGTGGGCACCTCTCCTTACAGGCTTAGGTTTGGGGGCCTAGGGCAAGGCAAAGAGAAGTGCAGGGGAGCTGCAGAGAAGGACACGCGGTTGGGGAGGATCTGAAAGGCAGCACTCTGATCCATTCCCTGAGAGGTACTGGGCTCAGATCTGGTCACTGCCTTTGGCATTTTGGGGCTAGAGCTGGAGAGATAGGTGGCTCCCACATCAGAGAGACCACCTGACCTTGGCCTTGACCTTGCCTGGCAATGTCTGCAGCCACACAAGGGACATGGGCAGGTGGTTGGGGGAAGCCAAGGATGGATGGATGGATGGATGGATGGATGGATGGACAGACTGTTAGATAGCTAGAGGATAGAGGGAAGAGACAGGAGGACAGGTTGACTTAAGGACATTCATCAAATACTTACACAGGAGTTTGTCCAGAGGTGGGAGAAGGGCATTGCAGGGCAGGACTGAGAGCAGCACTGAGGATAAGAAGGGGGCAAAACAGAGAAACAGACAAGAGAGGAGCATTGCCCAATCCAGCAGCAACAGCCGGTCGGGAGGTACGGTGCCTGTGAACTCCGCCCTCGCCCCGGGCAGAGTGCAACAGGACAGGGCAACGGGGGAGAGGGAAGCTAATCATTAGGTAAGTAAGCTGACACATCATAACTCAGGACTGGCCTTGGAGCTCCTCCCACCACCGGGCAGGGGAGGGCCGGGGGGAGGCAGAGGACATATCAGCCTTGCCCCTCGGAGCGCTACGGTAACGCATCTAATTAATGACATCATCCTGATAGTATCGTTTCACTGGGCATCTTTCTGCTTTTCGTGCTAAGCCCCAGACCTGACGTTTTATGTCCATTTTTGTGGGAGTCCTGACACAGCCCTTGTAGCGTTCATTCATTCAGCCAGTGTTTGAGGATGGCCGCGTGGGTCCCTCTAAGGGGGCAGAACACAAAGGCCAGCTCTGTGTAGGGCACAATCGTTGACAGTCTTCCTCATCTTCCCCGTCCTCTCCTTCTTCTCCTTTTCCTTCTGTTTATTCCTCCTCCTCCCCCTTCCCCTCTTCTCTCCCTCCTCCTCCTTCCTCTTTCCCTGTCAAGTTATGAAGAGATTCTAATTATAAATGATTCATGCTCACTGCAGAGACTGTAAGGTGGTGAAGCCAGGCATGCTAATGGCTTAATGACACTGTTTCCTTCCTTTCTTCCAAATACATGTCATGTTTCATATTTATAAAAATCGGAAGCAATTTTTTTGATTTGTGCTTTTGCTTTCCTCACCTGGCATGATATCATGAGCGTTCCCTTATGCCCGTGGGTATTCTCAAGGCATCTTCCCTCTGGAAGCAGAGCTCCTGCCAGCCGGGGCATCTCCAGCGTCTCTGGGGTTGGGGAACATTCAGGGAGCATGGCAGGCGTGAGCACTGAGTCAGGCCGAGCAGCCTTGCTGGTCACGCTGACGCAGACACCGGCCAGGTGGCCACATTCAGATTTTGTGAAATGTCGGCCTCCTGATCCAGGACAGGGAAGGAGGCAAGGGTTCATTTCCTTTCGGGACAGGGGCCTGCCAGGGCAGAGGCCAGGCTCCAGGGGCTGCCGTTGGCCATGACGACTACACTAGAGAAACACAGGGCGTACACGTTCTGGTTCCCACTCCGCTCCCCCCCGGGCCCTCCCATGGGAGCAGTTTCTGCTGCTGAAGATGCCACAGCTGGCCAGCTCCTTTCCACAGCCTTTCCAGAAGTCCTCTCAGCCACAATCAAGAGCCTGTCTTGGTCTGCTCATGCTACCACAACCACGTACCCCAGACTGGGGCTTAAACAACAGGAATTTGTCTTCTCAAGTTCTGGAGGCCAGAGTTGGAGATAAAGGTCTTGGCAAAGTTGATTTCTTCTGGGACCTCTCTTCTTGCTGTTGTAGACAGCCATCTGTCCCCGTGTCTTCACACGGTCATCCCTCTGTGAGTGTCTCAATTTCCTGTTCTTCTAAGGACACGAGTGAGATTGGGTCAGAGCCCATCATAGGACTTCATTTTACCTTAATCCCCTCTTTAAAGACCTTACCTCCACATACAGCCACATTCTGAGGTGCTGGGGGTTAAGACTCCAACACGTGAATCCTGATGGTGGACACAATTCGGCTCAGAACAGCCACCAGGTGCAACTTTTCAGGCATCTTGATCTTTCCATCTTTTTCCAAAATGTGTCAGTGGCAAATGTATCACAGCCCCAAGCAGGGACCTGCAAGGAGCCCAGACTGCTTCCCCAGAAAACGCATATCCGAGCTGGCACTGCTGCAGACAGTGACGTGACCCAGAATTTCACCGTGTCATCCGCATCAGCAGGGGGGCCCTGGGCCAGGTCCTTGCCTGCTCCAAGCTTCAGTTTCCCCATCTAGAAAATGGAAAATCCTTCATTCTCTCCTCGCCCATGGAGAACAGAGCCCGCTGAGGTCAGTAGCAGGCACTGGGGGCCGTCTGCCTGGGCTGGGCTCACGGGCTGTCCTGACCTCCCCACCTGCAAATGCGAGGGTCGCACGAGGGCTTAGTGAGCTCACACAGTGAAGTGCTCACAGAACGGGGCACAGAGCAAGCACCTCGGAAACACCGGCAGTAGCTGTTGTCACCTCTTCGGGCTGGGATAAGGGTTAAAATGAGCCAAGGGTCTGGGACAGAGGCTGCTGGCAACCCCACCCATGTCCGCTCACCTTGACCTTCTCTACAGACAACTCTGAGAATCCCATCACCTGCCCGCGGCCTCCCTGCGCTGGGCTCGCTCTCAGCCTGGGGGAGGAACAGGCAGAAGGTTGGGGGGGCCCACAGCCAGTGAGGTTGCAGAATAAATACCCAGCTTCCTCCTTCTCGTAGGTGTGGGGGCAACTCTGGTGTGGGGTCCGTGTCTCCCAGAGACCCCAGGAGGAAGCACTGAGTTCCAGCCGGACACGTCCCCTTCTGTCTCAGTTTGCAGGGCTGCCCCAACCGAGTACCACAAACTGTTGGTTCACAACAGTGCAGACGCTTCTCGTCCCGTTCTGGAGGCTAGTGCTAGACGTCAGGATGTCCGCAGCGTCGGCTCCTCCTGAAAGCTGCAGGCGGAGGGTGTGCTCCATGCGCTTCTCTGGGCTGCCGGTGGCTTCCAGAGTTCCTTGGCTTGCGTTGCACCACTCCGATCTCTGCCTCCCTGGGCACATGGCCTTCTTCCTTTGTGTGGGTCACCACACCCCCTTCTATAAGGACACCAAGGACCAGCTTTGAGGCCCACCATGGTCTAGCATGACCTAACCTCACCTTGATTACATCTGCAAAGACGGTTGGCAAACAGCGCCACATTCACAGGGCCTGGGGTTAGACTGCAGCATATCTTCAGGGGGACACAATTGAACCCACAACACCTTCCCTGTCCAGGGTGACTAATTCATCCCAGTTTGCCCAGGACTGTCCCTGTAAGCCCCACGTCCCAGAAAACCACTTGGTCCAGAGCAGTGCTCTCCCTACTTCTTCCCGTTCTCTCCCACGCCCTGCCCCTTCCTTGCAGAATGTTCTGGATATGCATAGATGGGACAGGTTGCCTTGACCCCTGGGGAGATTAATATCACTGTTTCTCTGCCCTTAGCCTCAGGCTGCCTTTTCCTTGGGCCTTTGCTATGGCCGGCATCAGTGTGTCCCTCGGGTCGTTGGTTGTACCAGCCTCCAGACGACTCAGCCTCTGCCATTAGCACCGGTATTTTCTGGTTCAGAGAAAATTGCATGCAAATGTATGCTGCTTGACTCCACTGGAGTTACAACATTTCGCTTGAGTTCCATAAAATCCGGAAGTGAGAAAATGATTCTTTTCAACTTGAAAATTACTGGGTCGTATCCCAATTGCCTATGCAACGTGAGGAGGAAGCCGACGCAGACCCAGGATCGTGGGACCTAAAAGCAAATAAAACCTCCCCCTCGCCTCTCTGGAGGGTCCAGCTGACATCCTTGGGTCTGGAGGGAGGAAGGGAGCATCTTTCACTAGCTCCATCTCGGCTGACACCAGCCTGGAGGCAGTCCTGCCCTAACATTTCAGAGAGAACAGACATGCCCCTCAGGGGAACAGGTGTGGTTTGTGGGTCTCAGAAGGAGGTAAAATGGGGCGTAACTGGGCTGACCAGTGCAGGGACCTTTCGGGCTGAGGTTGAGGGACTCAGTGGGGGTGGGGGCAGCGGGGAGCAGGAAGGTGCTGGCAGAGGCCCCGAGCCGGCCCAGAGCAGGCAGCTGAGGACACGGGATCGCAGGTGATTATGAGGGAGGCCCACCCGGCACTGAGGGCATGAGAGGGATTTGGGGTTTTTCCAAAGGACCCTGGAAAGCCACTGCATAGTTTTAAGACATGATCTGTTTTGTGACTTTAAAAGAACTCTCAGGCTGCCTGGTGGCCGCTAGATTCGGGACAGGGGCAGAGAAAATGGAGGCTAAGGCGACAGACAGTAGAACGGTGGTTGACTGTGTGTGTGTTGGGGGCGGCAGGGGGCAGCTGGGAGAGAGGAAGCACTGACTAGAAATGGCACAAGGAACTTTCCGGAGTGGTGGAGATGTCCTACGTCTTGACAGAGGTGTTAGTTACGCAGGGGAGTACTTTCATCCAGACTCATCGAGCACTACACTTAAGAGCTGTGCAAGTTACTGTATATAAATCCTATCTGGATAAAACTGTATATATTTTTTAAAAAGGGAGAAGATGTCTCAGGGTAAAGGCCTCAGGACTTAGGAGCAAAGACAGGCAGAGAGGGAGGAAGGAGCCCCGGTGATTCGGGGAAGACCGCCGTGCGTGGCTGAGAACGGGCGGCGAAGAAGCGGCCTGCCGCGGAGGGGGCCGTGAGTGCGAGGTGTCAGCAGGGCTGTGCAGTGTGGCTGCCAGCCGAGCGTGAGGAGCTGAGATGCCATCAGGCAGCCACGGGCTGTGTCTACCTCACGGGTTCCCGGGCAACTCCGACAAGATCCTGAGTGTGCCCGCGACAGTGACTCAGGTGCCCACACACACGGTAGAGACAGAAGACAGCACCAAGCTCCCTGCTTCCTTCCGGCTCCCCCGAGAGACAGCCTAGCGTTTCAGGTCGATGCTGCTCCCACCGCGCAACAGCCTTGGCTTTGTAAGCTCTCCGCAGAGTTGGAGGGACCAGTGTAAGGCACTGGACTTCCCCTCCACTGTTAAGTGGCAGCCCCTGCGCCGACTCAGCCAGGAGCTTGGTGTGAATCCCCAGGGAGCCAGCGTCCCATGGATCGGGGATTCTGTTTTTGTCACGTCGTGAACATCTAACTCGAACACCCTTTCATCCCTTCGATCTTCTCCATGAAAGTGCTCTCATTTCATTCATTTATCCACTCATCCAGCATATTCTTATTAAGACCGCACTTTCGGTGACCCAGGCACTGTCTTGGGCCGGGGGTATACCTGCATTGAGCAGGTGACACGGCTCCCGCCGTCATGGAACTTAAAGCCCGGGGCCTGCGGATGCCAGGTGGCCCATGGAAGAGTTTCAGCAAGACTGTGACATGCCCCCGCTCTAGAAATGGTGTTGAAAATGTCAAGTGTATGAGATTTTTTTTTCCTTTTGATGGAGAAGGGGATCCGTAGCTTTTCATCAGGTTCTCAGAGAGGTATGCAGGGTGTCCCCGCCGTCACCTATACGCCCTTCCTCCATCTACTCAAGTCCCAAAACAGCTGCAACCTCCACGCCGCTCATCCTTGAAGACTCGGCTCCCAGGTGCCTAAGGAAAGGTGGCTGAACACCCCAGCCTGCCCGCCCCACTCAGAATCCTAGCTATGCTCAAAATAAGGGTACAGCCTGCTCAAAAAACAAGACAGGGTCGCAAGCATGTAGTCATAATCATGAGGACATCTTTTAGAGGGTAGATGGGCTGAACTGAAGGAGAGAGGCTGGCCCAGAGTGCATCCAGGACACGGCTGCTGAGAAAGTGGAAGGGGTCCCAGGACACGGTGGGTGGGGGGTGGCTAAGGGGTCTTCATCAGGGAATGGTCAGAGAAACGACAGAAGGAAAACTCCAGACATGCAAGAAGACCAGCCCTCACATGAACAGCCTGCCTTGTGCTAAGCAAATTGGGTGCAAAGGATCCCTTTCTAAACACAGTGATGTGCAATTTAAGAACACTGAGTTAAAAAAGAAAATCTTCAAAGTTCCATAGGGAAAACTCAGATAACCTGAAAAGAAATGGTAATCAGGTGACATCGCCCTGCTCCTGAGCAAGACTCTACCTGTAGGGTAAGGGACACCGTCTTCAAAGTCTGGAGAGGAAACTACTTTGAAATTAGAAGTCTGTACCTTCACATATGACAGAGGGGAAAAGGCATTTTCAGACATGAGGGGCTCAGAAAGCTTAACCACTATGTGACTCGGCCACCCGTGGCCTAGGAAACTGGAGGCACTGGGTGTGCTGCGGCTTCAAACCTGTCCACTAGGAGCCAGTTTGCAAAGCGGGTGGGAACACGGAGTTTGGACTTGCAGCCTCGTGCTAACCAACGGGAGGCCTGGGGCAAGCTGCTTGATTGATTCCCTGGTCCCGAGGACTTAGCCCAGTGTCTGGCCCAGAACCCTCCCCAAACATGGCTTCGTACTGATACCAGTATTAATACCAGTAGCGCTCCCAGCTGCGGGCAGAGGCTGGCTCGTGTCCACAGCAGGAACGGATGGTCCTGTTTACACGCCTGTTGCAAAGACTCATCATTTAAAATATCCTTTCTTTTTGACCTAGCCATTCCCAGTAGCAATTCAAGTTATTTGAATTTGCACAAGTTTCAATTCAATGTCCTTTATTTCAAAGCAGAGACGTAGGTGTTGTAATTACTTATAATCATAAATGATGGGAAGTCAGGAGGGCTAGGGGAAGTCTAGTCTGCCAGGCTGCCGGCACAAAATACCACTGATGGGGGCGCTTAGACGACAGAAATTAATTTCTCGCCGTTTTGGAGCCTGGAAGTGCAAGGTCAAGATGCCAGCAGAGTTGGTTTTGTTCATGACCTTGGCGTTCTTTGACTCGTGTGTATAGAAACAGACGGGAGGCCAGGGACGGTGCAGGAAGTGTTCATTGCTAGCTCCCTCCCAGGCCTGAGGAAGACGGCCTGAGGAAAAGGGATACAGGGCTGCTCCCTGACCAGTGGCCAGGGGAAGAACTGGAAGGGGCTGAGGTGGGAAAGGAGTGCAGTCCAAGCCTGTAGGAGTAAGCAAACACAGGAAGCTGGGTGTGCGGAAGCCATTGCCAGAACCGGCTTTGCAGACATCACCTGCTCTATTTGCATGTTAAACCTCCACCTGGGGCATGAATTTTAGCATTATAATGAGGGGAAAGTCTGTGGGAGGCCAGGGCTAGGGTCCACTGCCCCTCCGACTGGTCTGCTCTGGTCCTTGGAGGAGCAAGTCTGTGGTAAATTGGGTCCTGGAGCTTGTTTCAAGCTTCTGGCTTCCGGCTTCCTGATGGCAGGCAGCACCTGCCAGGTGGGCTAGAGAACTGGGTTATCTGAGGGGCCCAAGGTGTTCCCTGTTCTGCAGAAGAAGTACCTCAGAAAAGAGAACTGCCAAGGAGCAGACAAAGAGCTTTCATTTTGAAGCAGACTGAAATGGTAAGGAGATTAGGGCCCAAGGACAACTTCAGCCCAAAATCTGCTTTTCTAGGTAGACGCCTAAGAATCTCTATCTGGCTCAGTTTCTGGGGAGGGCTCTCTTCCTGGCCGGCAGATGGCCACCTTCTCACCATGGCTTCCCGTGGCTCCTCCTCGGTGTGCACAGATGGGGAAAGAGCAGTCTCTCTCTCCCTCCTTGTATAACGCCACCCATCCTATGGGATTTGGACCCCACCCTTATGACCTCGTTTCACTTCAGTTACCTCCCAAGAGCCATATCTGCAAACACAGTCACGTTGGGGGTTAGAGATTCAGCATATGAATTTGGGGGGCTCATAAGTAAGTCCATAGCAACAGGGAAACTTAAAGACAGATTGATTTGTCAGATTCAAATCTGATTGACAGATGGATTGATTTGTTCACTCCATAAATATCCACTGAGCACCTGCTATTGTCCACACGCTGACCTGGGCACTGGGCCACAGTGATGAGCCAAACCAGACACGACCCTGCTGACTCCTGGAGCGTACAGTCCAACGAGAGGCAGTCCTTCACCAAGCAGCCACATACCTAACTATGCGGTTACCATCGTCCTGCAGGGAAGGAGAATGGAACCAGGGGAGATGATGATTCAGGGGCCTGGCCTGGGGCAGGGCAGGCCCCTGGCGAAGAGAGACAGGAGCTGAGGAGGTGGAATCACAGGAAGAGGGACCAGCAAGTCAGCAGAAGCAGGGTGGGAGGCGGGAGTGATGAGGCCCGTGTGGAAGAAGCAGAGAGAGGAGACCTCACCGACTCCCCAGGGCAAGCTAAGGAAGTGGGTTCTCATCCCAAGAGCCACGGGATGAAAAGTTTTCAGCAGGGGGCTGGCATGACCAGGATATGTTTTTGCAAGTCTCCCCAGGCTGCCTCACAGAGAACAGACAGGGAAGAGGCCATGTGGATGGGGGACATGGGTGAAGAAGGTGAGGGGCAATGTTGCTTGGGCAAGGCAGGGTTCCACAAACTCCTGCCCACCACCTGGTTTATTTTTCTGCAAATAAAATTCTACTGGAGTGCAGCCACACATTTATGGATCATCGTCTGTGGTTGCCTTCCCACAAGGGCAGAGTCCGGTGGTCCCACATGGCCCTAGCCGACCGCTGGGCTGGACTTCCGGAGTGGGCACGCCAGGGGCGGCGACACCGGGGAGCTGTCTGAGCAAGGAAGCCCGCTGAGACCTAATGTGTGGGTCCTGCATGACGGCTAGGGGACAGGAGGTGTCACAGATGATTTTCAGACGTCAGCTGGCAGGGTCCAGCCTCAGACACCCTCATGTATGGTGTGTAAATACAAACTTAAAATAACATTCAGCAAGTATGACATTTTGCTTTCGTGATGACTATTTTTTTTATAGGCCTAGTTTTCAAAAAAGAAAACAAAAGACTGCCATTTCTTCATGGGCTCCAGGGTTGGAAGCGGATGTATTCACAGCTCACATGAGAACGTCTCCTGTAGACGCTTCATCCAGCACCGTTGGCCTTTAGAGTCCGCGTCATGCGTGTGGTGCGCCATCCAGGAATATGGATATAGGAATGGGGAGCTTTCAAAACCTGTTCAGAGACGGTATCGCAGCCAGTTTGGGGATTGTCTACCTGATGTTCTTTGTCTCTCCTTTCCACAGAAAAGTCTGGACACCTACTGTTTCCTGGTTTTTGCCGCGATCTGCCTCACAGGGGCTGTCTATTTCTATTTTGTCCTGCCTGAGACGAAAAACAGAACCCATGCAGAAATCAGCCAGGCATTTGCCAGAAGGAACAAGGCATACCCACCTGAGAACACTGACTCAGCTGCCTCTGATGCTAAGGTGACCAGAAGGCCCGAGCCAGACCCCGCCTCCACTCGGGACAATTATGTCCAAAACGGGGTTATCTAAATGGATGATCTCACCATTTCAGGAAACCAAAATTTCCACACATGATTAATAGTATTAAGTATTTAAAAATAAACCTTTGCTAATCTACGGTCACAACCATTTGGGTTTTATTTATACTGAATGTCCGAATTCTTCCGGAAGGTGGAAGGGATATCAGCTTATGTTCCAGTAGAGCCACCCTTCTGTTTGGATCGATGGCCTGTCTCCTTCATGACTTAGCCCATGGATTCCAGATGAAACTGCGGAAATAGCGCTTGACAGCTTTCTCACAGGAAAACAGTATAGGAAATGGGACACAGGGACAGGAGACCACAGCCTGAGGTGCTGGTTCCAACTGTGCCGTAAGTAGCCTCGAGCTGCCCTCAGCCTAGGTCCTGAGGCCTCGGGGACCCTGGGCTTTGGTCCTAGATGAAGGGTTTTGGAATTCAGTGGAAAGACTCTTTGTGCCTCCTGATAAATACCGTTACCAACCTCTGGCTCGGCCTTGTGGAGCTCAGCCTCAGGATCTCAGCCTTGTGGACCAACCCACCGTCCTCCGGGTTCTGCCCCTCCCAGGCTGTGTCCCACACACGGGCTGAAGACTTCCATCCCTGAAACCGTCTTCACCTCAGAGTATCAGACGTGTCTCAGAAGGCGTAAAGAGGATCAAGATGTGGAAGAAGTAACTTGCCAGTGGCTGGGGCAGGGACTGCAAAGTGAGTTGTTTTCAACTGAAGAAAACAATATTAAGAATGACTCGGAAGCTGAGCCTAGTCTTGGTGGAAAGACAGGGCAGAAGACCCACGTCATAGCTCAACCAGTAAATCTGAGGGCAGATTCGCCCTTGCTCTGCCTCTTTGTTTTCTATTCAAGCCCTCGACAGATGGGCTGAGGCCCACCCACATCGGGGAGAGCAATCTGCTTTGCTCAGTCCACCAGCTCAAATGCTACTCTTGTCTGGAAGTACCCTCGCAGACATGCCCAAAATAATGTTTAACCAAATATCTGAGCACCCCATGACCCAGTCAAGTAGACACCTAAAATTAATCATCACAGAAGTTGAGTTCACCATTACACAGAGTGCTCGAGCAAACGTGGGGTGATTGCCTGCCTTGACTGTCGTTAAGGAAATCTAAGTGTCGCTTGTGGAAGAAGTTCTTAGGAGCAGATATGCTTGAGGACTCTTCCAGCCCTTCGGTGCTAGGGCTGTTTGGTTTGGGACAACTTCCAGCTGCCGTGGTTATGTATGCCGTGAGGTTTGGGCGATTCCCTGTATTTGCCCCATGAGTGAAACAAAGTCGGGACGCCCATAGATAAGTGAAAGTGTGCGTGAGTTAGCAGGTGTGTGTTCGAATTCATGTCACAGGAGGAGTGGGCCGGAGAGGAACGCCTCTGGACATGGCAACACCCCTGGAACCCCTTCAGTCCCATTCTTGACAAGGACAGCCTTACCCAAAATCTGAATTCTGAGTTTCCTTTCCCACCAAATACTCTCATCACTGGGCTGCTCCTTTGGTTGATTGCCAACTCAATGCACCATCCTCCCGAGCTATGGTTTGGCAGAAAGATTTGGACAGCGTGTGTCTATATGGAGAGAAAGTGATAGGTGGGTACACAAAGTGCCGGAGACCAAAAAGCCAAATAAAGTGCAAAAAGAAATCTTAGCTGGGGAGTGTTGTCTTTCATGTGTAGACTTGAGTAGTTAGCTTCTACAAAGTAGGTACCTAGCGGGGCTAGGCCCTAGGTAGGCGCTGAGGACACGTCGGGGAGCAGGAGAATACACTGCTCTGTCCCGCATTCGCTCATGGCCTGCCACCGAAGATTGGAAATCAAAGAAGCAGTAGCAGTGAAGTTACCCAGAGGAGGGGGGGGACACAGCGATGGAGGAACAGGTCACAGGACCACAGGGGTTGGTGAGAGGTGAGAATCAGGAAGGCCTTCCTAAAAAATGGCGGCGATGAGCTGGGGAAGCAACACAGCCAGCAGGCGGTAGGCCGGGAGTCACTCTTAGCGTTTCCACGTTTGAAAAGTCAGCAGAGCAACGTTAAGTAAATGTTTGAAAAAGAAAACACTAAGATGCCCATAATCTCACATGCTTCCATTTCCCTAACACTATCACTCTCGTTTTTACACCTTTCCGTCCATTTCCGGCCTATGATTTACGCTGTTATAGTCACAGAATACATAGCAACGATTTACAACTCTCTTGTCTCTTATCTCCTATTTTGCCCACTTTCTATTAAACCAAATGCAGCATCTCCCTTCCAGAGACTTTCGATCATACTCCACCGTCCACTGCAGTGAACTCTTCACATGCAGACGTGCTTTTCCAATGCCGAGAGTGGGGAGTGGCAGCCAGAGGGACGCACGTTCCTGTGAGCCTTGCCACACAGGCTCTCGTGCTTTCCGACAGGAACTCACCGTTTACAGCCCCCTGATCCGTTCATGGACCCTAAAGGAATCGCTGCTCAAACTCATAGACCTCCTGTCCCAACTCCTACCCAAAGATGAGGGATTAGGTCCCAGTCTTGTTGCTTTACTCTACCCTCTCATTTCAAAGCCACGAAGGCAGACGTCTCTTTTCAGGTTCACTGGAAGAAAAGGAACTCCTCCAGCCTCCAGGTCTGGCTAAGATGGAATCAGCACACTCGGCTCTATTTCCCTCACTGACGAGCACCGAAACCCTGGATAGAACACGTAACACGGACACGTGAAAAATAAAGGACAGCGGGCAGATGGAAGGGGCCCATCAAAAGTCACAGGACAGGGGTGCCTGGGGGGCTCAGTCGGGTGAGCGTCTGCCTTCGGCTCAGGTCATG
This sequence comes from Ursus maritimus, assembly GCF_017311325.1. Classification (NCBI taxonomy): domain Eukaryota; kingdom Metazoa; phylum Chordata; class Mammalia; order Carnivora; family Ursidae; genus Ursus; species Ursus maritimus. Next base: position 75,756,495 of record NW_024426996.1, read on the forward strand.
ATCCCGGGGTCCTGGGATCGAGCCCCACGTCGGGCTCCCTGTTCAGCGGGGAGCCTGCTTCTCCCTCTCCCTCTGCTCGTCTCTCCTGCTCTCTCTCTCTGTCTCTCTCTCAAAAAAATAAATCTTAAAAAAAAAAAAACCCTCACAGGACAACCTATAGGGCAGTGAGTTTTCTACATCTCCTGACTTCTACTCCAGGACAGACCGATTCCAGAGCTGCACAGTCCGTGCCCACAGAAAAGGCTCCAAGAGAAACCCTTCCTGACTGGCCAGTGGGACAGAGGGGGTGACCCTCTGGGGAAAGAAGGTAGGGGGAGGCGGGGGAGAGTCATCAAAGAGTAAAAAGTCGCTCCCTTTTTTGGCACTGAGGCCAGTTCCAGTGGTGAACCTGAACTCCTGGGGTGGTGGCCGTATTCTTGCATGTATTCACTGGCTCTGGGCCTTGTCAGCTGGTGCTTGTCTTTAAAAAATGAAGAACTACCCCCAGGAGGGCAGGAGCCATGACCGTTTGACTCCAGCTAACATAGTACCAGCACATAGTAGGAGCACAGTAAATACTGGTTGAATGAATGGGTCGTGTGGTAGGCAGAAAAATGGCCCCCAAAGATGCCCAGGGCCTAATCCCCAGAACCTGTGACTGTTACCTTATGGGGCAAAGAGACGTTGCTGGACATGGACGGCACTGGAGGAGATAATGCTAAGTGAAATAAGTCAAGCAGAGAAAGACAATTATCATATGGTTTCTCTCATCTATGGAACATAAGAACTAGGAAGATCGGTAGGAGAAGAAAGGGATAGAGAAAGGGGGGTAATCAGAAGGGGGAGTGAAGCATGGGAGACTATGGACTATGAGAAACAAACTGAGGGCTTCAGAGGGGAGGGGGGTGGGAGAATGGGATAGACTGGTGATGGGTAGTAAGGAGGGCACATATTGCATGGTGCACTGGGTGTTATACGCAACTAATGAATCATCGAACCTTGCATCAGAAACCAGGGATGTACTGTATGGTGACTAACATAATGTAATAAAAAACATTAAAAAAAAAAGAGAGAGACGTTGCTGGGGTGATTGAGGTAAGGGTCTTGAGATGGGAGATTAACACGGATAATCCAGCAAGCCCCACGCAGTCACAGCGGTCCTCATAAGAGGGAGGCAGGAGGGTCAGCGTCAGAGAAGGACTTGTGGGGGAGGAGGGAGGGAGAGGGCAAGAGAGAGAGATTTGAAGACCGCTGGCATTGAAGATGGAGGAAAAGGATCACAAGCTAAGGAGCTCAGGCGGCGTCCTGGAAAAGGAAGGGAAACCATCTCTCCCCGAGAGACTCCAAAAGGGACGCAGCCCTGCCCACATCCTGAATGTGTCATTTCTGACCGTTACAACTAGAAGACAGTAAATTTGTGTGGCTTTACGGCACCAACGTCGTCGTGATGTTTCTGGCAGCCATAGGCGACTGATACAGGTCACCGAGGGCAGCGGTCCCCACAGGGAGGGGTGAGTAAGGAGGGCACAGGATGGTTCACCGGGATGTGAGAAGAAGGTGGTAGAAAGTCTTTTTATATTCTTTTTTCACTTTGAAGTAAATATCGCGGGACTCACTTTGCATGATTCGAACACCGTCCCAACAACCCAGGGCAGCCATCACTTGCATTTCACATCCGGCTTCTCCTCACCGACATCTTGAAGACCTTCTCTCTGCCTCCTTCCCTCGAGAAGGCTGACTTCTCATCTCACACATGTAGCAGCACCTCGTGGTCTCTTCCTGGTATGATCCGGGTACCAGAGAAATTGCCTTTATTTCTCATGAAAATGTGCATGGGCCACCACCTTGGACCCCGCCGTTGACGCCACGTCCCGAGGGTGTGGGGCGGTGAGCAGGCAGGACCCTGGGGCCGCACCATGTGGACAGAACTGCCCAACAATGGCCTCTGCTTCGGAGTCAAAACTTCCATGTCATCTAAGGTAACTGTTATTTTGAGTTGCTCTTACTCATGATGAAGCCTAAACTCAGCTCATACAGGTCGTAAGAGGACAGAGTCCAAGGCAAATGAGAATATACGAAGCAAATCCCATCTTTAGACACTCAGCGAGTTGTCCCTCCGGAGCACAGGGGCCCCTGGGTTAGGGGAGCGTGGATTCACGTTCACGGATTATCTGGTGAGAGCAGCTTTGCTGGGGGCTTGAATCTGGCTGTGGTGCTACCTGGGTTTTCTGCCTACGAATACCAATTTCTCTTCCTATCAAGTTTGCAACTGCTTTCACGTGGCTGCCTCTGTTGCTAGAGGTAACCTGTGAAGTAAATACTGGATACATTTCATCTGAGTCAAGCCCTGCTCTTCCAGCTCCAAGTCCAGCCAAGTCTAGGGCTCTGATCGCTGCCCTACGGGACTTCAGAAATTTGGCCCCAACCCCTCTTCTCCAGAACAAGGACTCTGACTTGTACCATCCCTTCCACTGTGACAACCAGACACCTGCTGACCTGTGGTGGGTGGAAGCATCCATGGCCCCGGTGAATCACGCCTGCCAGTTGCTCGTCCTTGTGTGATCCCCAACTGTGCCGAATTTAGACGTGGCCATGCAACTCTCTGGCCACGAGACATCAGAAAATATGACAGGAGCAGAAGCTTAATAAGCACTTGTGCTCTCGGGCTTTCCTCTTAGAATGCTGATGTCATTGTGTGATGAGGAAGCCCAGTGTAGCCTCCTTGAGGATAAAGGGCCAGCGAAAGGGAGGGGCCCATTATCTCCACTGTCCCAGCTGAGCTCCAGTCCAGTGACCCTGCAGCTGAATGCAGCTGCGTGAGTGAGGCCAGGAGACAGGAGCAGAAGAATCATTCAGCCATTCACAGAGTCACAAAGAATAATAGGTGGTTGTTGCCTCAAACTGCCAGGTGTTGGCATGGTTGGTAAAACTACGTATAGATCGCCGATATGGACTGTTATCTTCCATTCTGTTTTGTCATTATTCACTGAGTTACGTGGCACTGCTTAGAGCTCATATCCGCAAACAAAAACAGAAGTAACATTCTCTGGAGTAAGGTCTCGTCCATTCATCCCACAAACATTTGCTGAGCACCCAATATACACTTGTCCTAGGTACTGGGGGTATAAACGCGGATGAAACCCATCTCTTCCTTCAGAAGGCTGTGAATATGTGAGGGAAACAAACCGCTGATCATCAGCGCGAGTCCGGTGGTCCCTCTACATAGACTGTCTTTCTCCTTCTCCTCACTCCGATGATTTCTAGTCATCCTGAAGGACGACGCCGAGGCTCCCTCCTGGAGGCGTGCCCACACTGGCTCCATCGTTGCCCACCGTCTTGCTCATATCCGCACAACGACCTCCCGCAGCGATCACGTGTCCCAGGCCCCCTGGAGGTGAATGTATGCCCTGACAGGAGTGCACAGATGGCCGGTGCACAGGGGGCCCCACTTTAGGTAACTCCCCTGTGACCTCACCACCATGCCCCTCCCTCTAGAAAAGCTGTGGGTTATGGACTGGACTTTATGGAGAATGGCTGCGGGGTGCCTGGATCATTTGTCCGCCTGGTCTTCCTGGTCTGGAAGTCACCCTGAAAAAAATGGTATAGAGTGGCTTGCTTCGTTTTTCAGTTTCAACGTTCCTTCTCAGTCTGGAGGCTACTTTTCCGTCCATCCTCCAGCTTCTAACACCTGCCCCTAAAACTCTCTCTCTGCTTCCCCAGTCTCGGCTGGGTTCTTTTCTTTTCCTTCTCACAGAAGCCTGTGTTCAACTCTCTTCAGGGATTTAGCACGGCCTCTCTATCACGGTGATCTTTGTTTACTTGGATGTCTCCCCTCCTAGACCCCAGATAAGAGATCCTACAAGAAAATGGCTGATTCATCTCAGGACCCCATGTTCCTGGCAAGCGCTCACTGAACAAGTTAACATCCTGACGAAGCCATGAGGAGGATGGGACGGGACCCCTGCAGAGACACGGGCTGTGGTCTGGGGTGACTGGGCCAGATGCTTCCAGGTGGTAACGTGGGAGCCTCACGTAAGTTGTGGTATTCAGATTTTGTCAGGCTGAGGCGAGGCAGGGAGGAATTTGAGACAAAAGGGCCAATGACATGGGAATGGCAGCCAAACACAGTAGCTATAAGCGCAAGAGTGGGAGGCCACACTGGTCGGTGGGTTGAGTCCAGACTGTGAAGAATCATGAGGGCGGCACCTAAATATCCCTGGGACCAAACCCGCCCCACACCTTTCATCTCTGGCTGAGCACATGTCGATGCAGACAACACCCTATTATGACACTGCCCCTCCTGGAATAAATGAGCGGACATCAGGGGGTCAGACCATTATAATCAGGCTTCTTCCCGTTTCCCTTCCACTAAACATTCATTCGCTGGCTGTGAACCCCAAAGGACGGAGGTCTCATTGAATGACAGGGGCTCGGCGGCTGCTCACAGTTTCAGACATTTGCTGCAGTTCACGCTGAGATGTGGATAGAATTCTCCTTATCAGAATCACGTCCCCTGGCAAATCTGTACATTGAGTCAAGTAAATTTCCTCTCATTAAATCACAGCATTTGGGGACTGTGGTTTGTCTCAGTCAAGAACCAGAGCTGGAAGTAGTAAAGGCCAAGGCAAAAAGAAGTTGGGTTCTCGGCAGGACATGTGGGTGGTGAAGGCAGAGGCAGGATTTCAGAAGTGTGCTGGGAGCCCAAACCTCCAGCAGCAACATGACTGTGCCTCTTGAATTTAGAGCAGGCACTTCTCAGCCACTCACCGCCTCACCATGTGGCAGATCGAGGGTGCTGCCTTCCGTGTAAGCTCTAGGAGCAGAAAAGAGCATCCGAAAGAAGGTATTTTGGTGATGAAGCAGATCCTTCAGAAATGGCCTTCTAGCTTTGTCCTGTGACACTAATACGAGCAGGTAGGTGTTTCACACAAGCGACCCCTCCCCTTTGTTTCTCACGACAAGATGGTGAGGTGAGTTGTGAACACGCTCATAACGTCCATTTCTTCTTCTACTTGGAATCTAATGCAATTCTAATTCAAGAGCCTGGACTAGAGCCTAGGGACACTGGACATGTCCTACCACCTGCTAAATCTTCAGCTGTGACCACTGTTCCTTGCACACAGTGAGTGCTAAATAGAGAGCAGCTGAACGAATAAATTGTGAATACGATAATTTGTTGAAATCAGGAAATTTTGACAGACATGGGAACTAAGTTTAAAGATACTAGAAATCACCTGGCTGGCAAAATGTGGCTGACACCAAATTGCCCAGAACACACCCAGAAAACAAATGTCGGTCAGTGAGTCCCCTTTCGGTTGCAGGTGACGAATCCTGACTCATGCTAGCTTCAAACTTAAAGATGGAAGATCTTCATTTGCTAAACTAGAAGTTTAGTAAGGCAACCAGCGTAAGTCTTCCTGGATTCAGGGGCTCAAGTCACATCACTCATGGCTCCAGCTCTGTGTCTGTCCTCTCTTGGTTCTGCTTCTCTCTGCTTGGCTTTCTTGGCTTGAGAGTCCCAATATGGTGGCTTCCAGTAGCCCCCAGCCTTGCACGTTCTCAGCCTGGCCACCCAGTGGGGGAGAGAAATCTCTCTCCCAATGTATTATTTATCTTTTGCTATGGAAAAAAGCTCCCCAAAACTTAGTGGCTTAAAAGAGAACAGCCATTTCACTGCTCACAATTCTGTGGGTCAACAAATCGGGCAAGGCTCAGCTGAGCAGTTCTTTGGATCCATGTGGAGTCCTCTGCATTCAATCAGGCATCTGTGGCCAGGTGGTGTCAGCTGGACGCTGGTTGGGCTCAGATGCCCTCGCACATGTCAGAGGCCTCAGTGGGATGACTGGAACAGCTGGGATGTCTGAGCCTCTCTACAGGGCCTCTCTCTGCATGAAGCATTTCCGTCTCAGGCTGGCTTGCTCATGAAGGGGCAGTGTTCTAAGAAAATGAGAACAGAATCTGCAAGTCCTCTGGAGGCTGAGGCTTGGAACTCACACATCTCTTCAACTGATCAAATCAAGTCATGGGACCAGCCCCACTTCAAGGGGAGTGGATTCCACCTCTTGGTGGGAAGCATACGAAATCACATCACAAAGGGACAAATAGGACGGGAGCTGTGGTGATGGCCAGCTTTGCAAACAATCTACCACCCTCAGTATCCACGTATCAACCTCACAAAGATTCTGGTTTCCCTGCCCAGGTCACATGCATATCCCCGAGGCCACCGTCACAGTGACCAGGGAGAACAGTTGCTCGTATGTTCAACCCAGAAGTGGTGGGCAAGGGGTAGTATAATCTGAATGGCAACTCTTCCAGAGCCACAGAGTCAGAGGGGGAATCCCCAGCAAACCAGAAGAGGATGGAAAAGTGTGTTCAGGAGACAAAACAGAAGCTAGCAAGCTCCAAGGCAGGCTCTGTCCGTCATGAGGGGGCGATCATCAGCCATGAAAGCCTAAACACAAGCCGAAGCATCAAAGGGTGCTGGCCATTTGGCCCTCTCAAGGATAAAGATGTCCTGACCCATAGACTCAACCTGTCCAATTGCCCCTTGATTTTGGAAATGAATGCACAACTCTCAACACCAGTTGCCAGAAATAACAAATATTCCCATCAGTTCACTCCCCTGCCTTTTTTTCTCATTCCATATGCCCTGGTAGGCTTCTCGTTAGAAAGATTTTCAACAAGCTGCTCAAACCAATTGGAACTCTGATTTTTCTTAATTCTATATTTCACAGCAAAAATTGGCAAATTATCACACCTGATTTATAGATCACTCTCTTGTGAGAACAGTAGGGATGTGTCACCCCCACTCCAACTAATTCTCTGGTTAATTATTCACAGGACTCTTGCCATGGTCCCACTCTGAGCCCAGCTGTGTTCCAGGGGCTGCCGATAGGATGGGGAAGAAGGAAATCTCCAGCTATCACGGAGTTGACATTCAAGTGCAGGGGATGACAAATAAGAACCAAACAAATAGGTCACACACACAAAAAGCGAATGGCAATGAATACAGTACAAAGGATTAGAACACGGTGTCTGGTTGTGACTTTAGATCGGGTGGCCGTAGAATGACAATGTGAGAATAGCATCCCACTGCTACCCTTGGAGATCAGGTGCGCACCTGCAGAATCTTTAGCTGGACAAAATCACCTCTAGCGCACCGTCACGCACAGCACATCCAGTGGGTAAAGGACTCGGTAGGCTAGGTTAGCATCGTACAGGTCAGGATCCGTTAAAACCATTAACGCTGGCAGCACTATCTGTAATTTAAGGAGCTGTGCTGGGTGCCGAAAATGAATGATCTCTCGTGCTCATTTCGACCTTGCCAGTGCAGGTGTTAGTGTCAGCACTTAACCAGTGAGGGCACTGGCGGCGCTCACTGAGCTTGAGAAATGTATCCCAAATGTATCCCAAGTGATCCCAAATGTATCGTTTGTCTCCTGAACCTGGGAGAGGGCAGGTGGTGGTGAGTGTGGAGGCCAAGCTGAAGCACTGTTTGGAATTCACTGTGCCTCCCCCTTCTCTCTCCAGACTGCCCAGAAGTTGGCAGGGTTTCTGTTCGCATGGGAAAGGCATCTGGCTTCCCACAGCCAACCAGCCAACCAGTTCCCTCCAACGCTCAGTAACCAGGTGCTCCCCTTCCTCTGAGCCTAAAGAACCAGCAACCAGGACCACCACGGGGCCAGGGGAAAGACTGGGACAGGAGGATAGGATGCCCAAGGACTTCCCTTCCATTCGCCCTGCCCCCACCAGGAAACTTTAAGGCAGAAATTATTTGCCCATTTGTACCATTTGTATTCTGAAATCTGGGAGCTATCCAAGATATCCTAGTGGATGGAAAATGGAGTTGGTATTTGAGCCTGAATACTCTAAATCCTAACCTAATGCTCCTTTTACTATGCTGCACATGTCAAAAATATAAAGGGATTTTCTCAACGAGGAAAATTAGAATCAACACGAGGCACACAGGCCCCCCTCTTTTCTTCTCATGGTATCGAAAGCCTCCCAAGAAAGGCCACTTGGCCCAAACCCAGATGTTGTCTACCTCCAGGGCTGCAAGGAATCACCGGTGTCTGATGATGTGGGAACCAAAGGCAGAAGAAAAATTATTAAATGTCCTCACTACCTGCAGCCCACTGACAAGTCCTTGAAACGGGCAGAGTGACCTTCCTCTAGGGGCTCAGCTGTCTCGATGTTAACACTCTGCTAAGGGCAAAAGGCAACCTTAGCCCGACCCCAGGACCCTGTGAGTCCACTTCAACATACAAAAATTCCTTTGGAAACTTCCTTCATCTCTACTCCCCAAGATACATGTTGGTAATCATCTCCCAAGCATCTGCAGGCCTCGGAACTACAGTTTTATTTGACAATAATAAACGACCTTTTCTGGGGCGCCTGGGTGGCTCAGTCGTTAAGCATCTGCCTTCGGCTCAGGGTGTGATCCCGGAGTTCTGGGATCGAGCCCCACATCAGGCTCCTCCGCTGGGAGCCTGCTTCTTCCTCTCCCACTCCCCTTGCTTGTGTTCCCTCTCTCGCTGGCTGTCTTTCTTTCTGTCAAATAAATAAATAAAATCTTAAAAATAAATAATAAATAAATAAATAAATAAACAAACGACCTTTTCCTAACAGCAGCCAGACCCTTCAAGGCCCTGGAAACCTTGCTTCCAAATTCCTTAGGGACTTACGCTCTCCCTAACCCCCTCCCAACTTGAAAGTACATAATGGGCCACTGCTCACGACCCCAGTGCCGCTCTTCCTGCCCAAAATGAAACCACCTTTTTGCATCAAGGATGTCTCAAGAATTCTTTCTTGACCATCAGCTTCGAGCCCTAACATCTTTCCTACATCACCTGAGACAAGAAGGAACTGATGCCTGCCAGGCTGGTCCAAACCAGGGTCATCATGCTGCCCCTCCTTTTGTGTGAATGGCGCCCCCTGGGGTTGTGCAGGGCAGCCCTGACCCTAACCAAAGCAGACCAAGGGGAGAGATTCCTAAGCCAACAGACACTGCTCCTCCGGGACTCACACTGCCACTTACCTCAGAAGTGTGTTGCAAGAGGGGACAGAACAAGGCTTTCTCAAAGACTGGATTAATGAGGCTTCGTCCTGTGTGGGGGCGATCTTTATTTGTGGGCGTGGGACCCTGGTGGAAGAATCCCGAAGTCTCTCTTTAGATGTGCAACCACACTTACAACCTCGGGAAGTGAAATGTACGAGAAAGTGCCTTAGAACCCGGAGAAGACTCTAGAATATAAAGAATTGCTTGTGGTTTGGTAACAGCTAAGCAAGAAATACTGTTCTAGCAGAAATCTGCCAGCAAGCACTATCTCTGCCTCTCTCCACCTTTCCATTAACTCAAAGCACTGTGATGAGAAGCACTCAGCGTGCGGCCAGCCCTGGGGTAAGAGGTGGATCAACACGTCCTCCACCTGAAGAGAGCTAAGGCTGGCGAGAGAGGCAGCTGGCGCAGTTTCAGTGCCAAGGGGGGAGTGCTGGCATGGAGGGAAGCAGGGGCATATGGAATTAAGGGAGGGCACCTGAACTGACAGAATCAGAGGAGGCTTCCTGGAGGAGGTGGGCTCTCACTAGAGGGAACCACAGATAAAGGAAACAGCCCACTACCCACAGCCCAACGATGGGTGACAAGGTGGCGCGGGAGAGCCTGCATGTGGCCGGTGTGGTGGAGCGCGGGGTGATTCAGGACAGGAAGGTGTAGTAAGCTCCAGACTCCAACAGCAGACAGGACCTTGCATTCCATTTTGTGGGATAAGGACTTTGTGTTGAAGGCGACCAGTTACCAAATGTGCTTCGTGAAATCCTAGACCCCGGGTGCCTGGGAAAGAGGGGCTCCTTGGTCATAGAGTTTGGGCAGTCCTCCTCCTTTTCGACTTTCTTGGAGGGTCACCAAGTGCATGAGCACAGTAACAGCTCTGAGAAGCCCTGCTTACCTGTGACTAACCCGGCCTTCCCCAAATACATTTGGCCAGGAGAAAGTGGATTCCTACAAGCGTCCCACAGAACACTCTGGAAAGTCTGCCAGAGGCTCTGGGGAGGCTCTGAATGCCTTTTGAAGCACAAGAAGGACCTGGTCAGATTTGTGTATTGGAAACAGGCCAGAGAGAAGGAATTGCCTGTTCATTAGCCTGCTCCTAGACTTTCTCCCAAATGTCACAATTACTGTAACATGTCACCCCTCGGTGTCCTTACCTTCTTTATTCTCCCGGTGTCCCTCCCTCCTCACCAACTGCAGGCATTTCCCAAGCTCGGTTCAGGTGTCACGTCCTCCAGAAAGCTCCCCTGACCCACCACGCGAAGCTGGATGGCCACACTGAAAGGGTGCTTCTCCTTCCTGTGCCCCTTCCCGCTATTCTGCCTAACCAGGTGTCCCCATTGCCCACGGGCACCACTGCGACAGCGCCATGACTGCTCTCTTTCACACCGCCATCCCCACGGCGGCAGAGCCATCCTTCTAAGGCATGATGCGTCCCATCCTGTCCCTGCTTCCGACACCCATGACTCCCCCTGCAGCTCCTCCGCACCACGGGCTGGGCCCACTCACCGCCGGGACTCCTCTGCTCCCATCCCTCTCACCCCTGCCCGTGCCTTGTTCCCTCTGCCTTTTTTTTTTAATTTTTATTTAAATTCAATTTAAGTCACATAGTTTCAGGGGTAGAATTTAGTGATTCATCAGTTGCCTATAACACCCAGTGCTCACCACGTCACGTGTCCTCCTTAATGCCCATCCCCCAGTTACCCCATCCCCCACCCCCTCCCCTCCAGCAAACCTCAGTTTGTTTCCTACAGTTAAGAGTCTCTTATGGTTTGCCTCCCTCTCTGATTTTATCTTATTTTATTTTTACTTCCCTTCCCCTGTGTTCCTTGGTCTTGTTTCTTAAATTCCACATATGAGTGAAATCATAAGGTATTTTTCTTTCTCTGACTGACTTATTTTGCTCAGCATAATACCCTCTAGTTCCATCTGCGTCATTGCAATGGCAAGATGTCGTTCTTTTTGATGGCTGAGTAATATTCCATTGTCTATAGGAACCACATCTTCTTTACCCATTTACCTGTTGATGGACATTTCGGCTCTTTCCATAGTTTGGCTACTATGGACATGGCTGCTATAAACATTGGGGTGCAGGTGCCCCTTTGGATCACTATGTTTGTATCCTTGGGATAGATACCCAGTAGTGCAATTGCTGGTTCGTGGAGATGGCTCTATTTTTAACTTCTTGAGGAAGCTCCATACTGTTTTCCAGAGCGGCTGCACCAGCTTGCATTCCCACCAGCAGTGTGAGAGGGTTCCCCTTTCTCCACATCCTTTCCAACATCTGTTCTTTCCTGTCTTGTTAATTTTAGCCGTTCTGACAGATGTGAGGTGGTATCTCATTGTGGTTTTGATTGTAGTTCCCTGTGATAAGTGATGTGGAGCATTTTTTCATGTGTCTGATGGCCATTTGTGTGTCTTCGTTGGAGAAATGTCTGTTCATGTCTTCTACCCATTTCTCGACTGGATTATTTGTTTTTTGGGTGTTGAGTTTGGTAAGTTCTTTATAGATTTTGGATACTAGCCCTTTATCTGACATGTCATTGGCAAATACTTTCTACCATTCCATAGGTTGCCTTTTAGTTTTGTTGGCTGTTTCCTTTGCTGTGCAAAAGCCTTTTATCTTGATGAAGTTCCAGTAGTTCACTTTTGCTTTTGTTTCTCTTGCCTTGAGTGCCTTTCCATACCTTTTCCCCCAGGACACCCCCAGCTGTCCTCATCTCCAGGGCGCCTGACCTTGGCTGGCCCCCCAGTCCTGATTAGGTACCTCTCTCCCTAGCTCCGCAGCCCCGCTGAGCCTCAGTTTCCTCACATGGAAAACTGCAATCCCTACATCAACCTTTGTTGTGAAGAACAAAAGAGAAAAGATAGGATCCATTGTGCTTGGAATGAAGGAGATACTCAGTAAGCGCTTAGGGATACAAAGGATAATTCAGCCCCATCGCCCAGGGTGGCTGCTGGGATCCCCACTTGAGACTGACTCCAAGAGTTGCTCAGGCCTTGCCAGCCAAGCCCAGCCCCTCGCCAGCCCCAATACCACCCACCGCCCCTACAGCTGACTGGCTCCCACTGTGGCTGCTGCTGGCAGAGCATCGCCGAAAGCCCCAAACCTGTGCTGTGAAGTTTGAACGTGATCCAAAGCCCCTGAAAGACAGGCAAGTAATACGCTTACGACCAAGGACGGGCTGCAGCTGGCCCCAGGGTGCAAGGAACCTCATCAAAATGGAAGTAGGTTTGTTAAGGCAAGTCTGGCCTGTGGTAGAGGGAGGCTGTGCGCAGCTGCTGGAAAAGGAGTGGGCATGAAGGCCAGAAGTAAGTCGAGTCCCTGCTCCTGGCCAGGACACTGCGACAGCCCAGCTTCCACCTGGCCAAAGACAGAGCCCAGGGGCCACGCCCCTCCCACAGACAGTGAGCTTTCTCCATGGTTCCATCATGGCTTTGAGCCACCCCAGCTGCCTGGTGACAGCATATGGTAGAATTGACAAGGGAAGAAGGAAGAAATAAGGCCGAGGGCAGAGTGGGGCTCACAGAGGTCCCTAGGGTCCCGCCTCGCTCATGGGGCAAAGAGGCTATCATAGGATTTCAGTCTAGAGCCCAGAGAGTAACAAGAAGCATTCGCAGCCTTTCTGGGTAAAACCATCCTGGCCACTGACAGCTGGCCAAGGATTTGGGCGATCGTAGATTCTAGGCACATCCTCCAGCAAGCCTCAGGCTGACTCGGGACAGCCCCGGCCCTGCAGTCTATCTAACAAGGGCAGTGAGATCCCGGCACGTCACGTCTGCTTATTTGAGCTTGTGGAGTCTTCAAGGAGTCGTTCAGTTGACGGGATCCATCACGCACAGATGCTTTGCACTGGGAGTGCGAGGGAGCAAGGGGCATGTGCTGCCTACAGAAGAGCTCAGTCCAGCTGAAAAATAGACAAGCAGGGTCTGCGACAAATGTCAAAGCAGGCTATGGAGGCTCAAATGGGAGGCAGCTGGCCCAGTAGTCGCAGGGAAGGTGATGGAGATCAGGGATGGCTTCCTGGAGGAGAAGACACCTCGGCCAAACCTTGAAACCATGCATAAGATAAGTAAGGGAGAAGGACATTCTAGAAGACAGAGTGAACAGAGGCATGAGAACACGAAACATTGGGGTGTGTTCCGGGGACGCTCAGCACTTCACTGGCTGCAGCCGGAGGAGGAGGAAGAGAGGGCAGGTGAGCGAGGCCAGAGGGTGCAAAGGTCAAGAACGTGGGGGGCGAGGACCTCGCCTGAATGTGGTCCCTCGTGAACCAGCCGCCCCTTCTTTTCCAGAGTCATGATATTTCTCCCCTCCATCCGCACACCGAAAGCAGGATGACACTTAGGTTTTGGGTTATTTTGAGCAACAAGGTCGATTTTTCTGTACGCAGATCCCAGCACTGAAGCCGAAGCTGCGAGTAAACATCTGAACAAACCGGACAGGCGGATGTCAGTCAGCTAGAAACGGGTCTGGGAAGGGAGCTCCGGAAGAAATCGATGCCTTTGGTCCCTTCCAGTCTTTAAGAATCTTAAAAGCCCCTCAGATGTTTCTCCAGACAGTTAGAGCATCGCCCAAAATGCTATTCTGAGTCAAGCACATCCTCTTAAGTGGCTCTCACCAGCCTGAGAGCCAGGCAGCAGAGGGCTGTTTTCCCAGCTTCTAGGAAAAGTATCAAGAAGGGACAAGAAACCCCGTTTTCGGGGGTCTCTGTGCACCGCATGGTGCACCCCCGACTCTCCCCACTTCCTCCCACACACACACATGCAAGCGTTACCCAGGAGAGGTCTTGCACTAGTCTCTCTCCCAGAAAACCCACTGCAGCCCGACCCTACAAGGAGGGCGGAAAGAATTTAAAGCGTGTGAGTGTCCTCAGCCACTGAGCCGAACGCGCGTCATATGTTCCCTCATTTAGAACTCAGCCTCCGGGGGTGGACAGTGAGTTCAAGTGCAGGCTCCACCATGCCCTCGCCACGGGCCTTACATCAGGCCGCTTTACCTCCTTTGCCCCAGTGTTCCTCATCTGTAAAATGGGGGTGATGGTACCTACTTCTAGGATTTCGGTGAGAATGCAATAAGCTAATGAATGCAAAGCACCCAGAATAGTGCCAAGCACTTAAGACGCAAACAGTAATTTTTCCGTTACTATTACTAGTTCATCTGTAAGACAGAGAGCAAGTTCCCTTATTAGAAGCAGCTGGTGCCTGTGGCTGGTGGGTGTGCTCGGCTCTCCAGCCCCTCCCTGGTGGGGAGGATGCTTTCTCCGCCAGGTGAGTGCAGGAGGGATCATGTGACTTTGGGAAACGGGGGAGGCAGTGATGGGCATCCCTTTTAAGCAGAAGATTCCAGAGGCAGCTCATGGCTTACCATCTTTCTCTTGTCCTTCTGCCACAAAATCAGCAGTGTCCCAGAGAGAGGCTGCTCCAGCAGCTGGGGCTCTGGAGTGACCCTGCAGCATGAGCAGGAAATAAACCTTTGCTATTATAAGCGGCCAGGATTCCGAGATTGGTTGTTACCACAGCATAACCTAGCCTAGCCCAGCTGGTTCGGTAGATTAAGTCAATAAGGTGGAAATGAAAAGCGATCCACATGTTACAACTAGTTTATCTTGAAATATAACCGTGCTTTTGTTCACCTTTTTTATGGAAGTCAAGACCACTCCTTGTAGTGTCATTCGGTGGATTGGACCTCCAATTTGTCTTTCACAAACCCACCTCTGATGCTTTAAAATAGAACAGGAACTTGGGGACCCTCGCGGAGCAATCTGAATGCAGACTTTTTTAGATTTTTACTAGTTTTAAAAAATGGTCCACAGTTGTCTCTCCCACATTAATTTGACAGCAACTGTTTTAGCAACTCAAACTTTTGGAGCTCTCTAAAGGAGTCAACTTTCCTTCATGGAAGCAACTTTCTTTCCACACTCATGTTTCATTGGTCTCTGTACAATTTAGTTAAATTTTGAAATTACTATGACAACTGGAATCAAAGGATATAAATGTAGATGCATTTTAGGGCAGCCCTAGAAACTAATCCATGGACTGAGGGCTCCCCTTTCCCAGCCCAGGGCAGTCCTCCTAGACACAAAACTGTGCGTGTCGTCAAAGGACTTCCATAACCACGGTCCTGTCTGTTCACCACACTGAGGTCCCAGCAGACGAAACTGAGGCTGGGGGAAGTAACTTTCCAAGATAAGAGTAAGGACTGACATTTACTGGGTCCGAGGCTTCATAAGCCAAAAAATAAAGATAAAAAATCACCCATGTAATTGCAAATAACTGAGTATGAAAATGAGACCAGTGATGGCAGTAGCTGCCAACTTGAGGTTGAGAAGGCCAAGGACAGCAGAAGATCAAGTCCTCAGTAGACGCAGGGACAAGACAGCATCAGTAGACACTGTCATCGTGCCCGGGAAGACTGGGAGGCACCCAGCTGTCACGGGCCCGCACTAGGCTGGGCAGACATTGGGGGCCCCACCCCGGAGAGCAGGGTGCTTCCTGCAGGTGTCCTAGTTCTGCTCCCATGCAGCAGCTTCCAGAACATTGGTTTCCTGTGGCCTTTCACTCTACATTTTGGAAAATCCTTTTCTTTTTCCTGTTTTCCTCCCGAGAAAGTCATCGGAGAATACTCCATTTCCGGGACGGCACATCTTCCTTAGCCTGCTTTCTGCGTGTAGAACAAGGAGGCTCAAGGGTCAATTTTAGTCTCAAAAAGTACAGGGCTTGGAGCTCCTGTGGAAGTGGAACTCTCTCGAAAACTTCATGGGTGTTTTGTTGCTTTTTTCAAAGAGGCAATAACCACACCACGATCCTTTCAGACACACGCCCTTCTCTCTCGACTTAACTGTGAGCACTTAGGCTCCCCAGCTTCTCAGGCAGAGCCCACCTTTCTTCCTTTCTCCCCATCTTGCCCACATAGGATGTAATACCTACTAACTTAACTGACTCAACGATTTAACAAAGAACGTGACAGCTGCGCCCTCGGTGTGGTCCCAGCCGTGACTTCTAATGGGCATTTGAGTCTAGGGCCTTCTGCCCTTTGGAGACGAGAAGCAGCTTTGCCTTCCAACCCTCGAAGCCCCAGAATTGCCAGCACTCTCCGTTCCTGCTCAAACCTGCTTGCCGATGAGCCTGTTCTGGGCTCAGCTCTTTCCTACAGAGGCAGCGAGGACGTGGGGCAGGCATTCTGTTTCTCACCCTCTCCACCTACGGCCCCATCAGGACGTCCTCCGCCTTCCCCATGAATCAGACAGCGGAGTGACCAACCGTTTCTCTGCTGCATGACACATGTCGGCATCTCGCCCTCCTCTGGTGGCAGCCTCTGGCTGCCCCACCATCTGGCTCCAGAGCCCACGCACGTACTCCACATTTGTAGAACAGCTCTGCACTCCTGGTCCGCTAATACAATACGCAGAATCCTCTGTGACAGGTGTTTCCCTGCTGAAACCTCCTGGTGCATGAGGGGACCGTACTTGGGTTTTGTGGCTTGTGTCGTCACTCTGGGTAAAGCCAGGTGGGGTGATGGGAAGACAGATGCTGGCCCTGAATCTTTTGTGATGACATCACTGTAACATCTGCTAGAGCCAGAGGCTTACACACAGTGTCTCCAGCCATCACAGAATCTATGTCCTCCTCCCCACCTTCCAGAAGGACAAGCGTGGGCCCAGAGCTACCAGGGACCTGGCTCAGAATCACCGATATCGTAAGTGATTACGTGTGAATTAGAACAAAGACTCAGGTCTCCAGGCTGCGGCCCTTTCAGTAACTCTCCGACTTCAACAACTAGCTTCCAGCCTGTGATCCTCGAGTTTCTCCATCTGTAATACTGGATGGTGAGCCCAGAGAATCCAGAAGGCCCCCTTTATCTCGGGGGTTCTTCTTCTCTTCAAGCTAAGAGTGACAGCTCTCCTCTGCTGTTAGTACTTCCCAATTCACAAGCCCATTCATTAAGTCTGATCACTGCAGCCAGAACCTTCCACGAAATGAGAGACTGACAGCCCCGGGGGAGGAAAGAGCCCTCTTCACATAATGATTCCCACTATGATTTTGTTATAAATAACCCACGAGGAAAACGAGGCTTATCGGCAGGCTCTGATTGTGCTGGGTGATGGGATGCGTGACCGTGACCGCACGAAATCTCTAGACGGATGGGGAAGCTGTCCCTGCTGGTTCAGCAGGGCCAGGGGCTCCTGCATAAGTGGAGTGTTTGTGTGAATGGCTAAAGCCAGCTGATAGAACCCAGCAAATACAACTAACACATCAGGGCTACTTCTCAGAAGACACAAGACAGTAGTCTTGCACGGTCACTGTCCACTGATCCACCCAAGGGAGCGCCAGTGACGCCCCCTGCACCTGCATCCCCGAGATACTCTGGGGTGTGGGTTCACCAGACCCATCCTGGCTGCAATCCCTCCCGAGGACAGAGTAGGGCTAGGGACCAGCAAAAGCCTCATCCGCTCCCCTTCCTGAGCTCTCAGCAGCCTCTATTGACCCAGCCATCCATACACCCATTCCACACACTTCTGTTCAACCCCCCGCTCAGCACCTGTCCCTGGGCTGGCACTCTGGGGACCGTGGAGGTGAGACTGGAGACCACAGGCTTTCTGTGAGCAGTGACGCCCGGGATATACATGACTATAAACAGTACGACAGGGTCAGCGCCTGGCAGAAAGTGCCCGGCACTGTGACAGGCAAAGCAGGCAAAATTCCAAGGAATCAAAAATGTTTCTGCTGCCCTTCCTGCACCGTGCTACTTAGACACCCCACCCCCTGAGCCCCCTTTCCCAACCCAGGGCCAGGGTCTTGCCTCCTGAGGACAGGGTTCCTAAAGAACCCCACTGGACCCTCAAGAAGAGACTCTATGCCTAGATTCTCAGATCCCATAATGGGAAACTCCAGTGCCAGCTGAATTGCCGGCCACCCATCTTACCCCTGAACTTCCAGAAGGTTCTGTTTCTCTGGAGAAGCCTGACTCATATGGTCTCTGACTGGTAGTGTGTGTGTGTCTGTGTGTGTGTGTGTGTGTGTGTGTGTGTGTATACAAGCAAAATCTTAGAAGGAATTGGTTCATGCAACTGTGGAGACTGAAGTATCCCGAGATCTGTAGCCAACAAGCTAGAGACAGGCATGACACCCAGTCAGCACACAGCCTTCAATCTGATGCGGAGTATTTTAAAAAAACTGAATTAGCAGTGGAATTGACCACTCCAGGAAAATACACCAGTCCTGGGTTGTCTGAGATCTGCTCACAAATTTCTTATCCATCGGCTAAATGATAAATCCAAATTACCAGTTTTTAATCTAATTCATAATGAATATTGCTGATAGAAATCATCAATATATAACAAAACTGATGATCACACAATGAGGTAAATTGCAAAAAATCACACCCTTCCCCCCAAATAGAAAACACAGTAGCAGAAGATATCGATGAAATTTGATATGGAGAAAGAAACTGATCAATAAATCATATCTTCACTGGGACTTTTTCAAGGAAATAATAGATTCCATAAAAACAAATTTAGTAAGATTAGAACAAGAACATGGAAAGTCATGCTGTAAATGGCTTCCTTGCACCAAAGAGAAAAATGATCAATGCATTTAATTTGCTCAGTGCATTTTCCTCTAGAAAATTATGCTAGGGAAAATGTGCTGATGTTGAGAGACTTGTGGTTAAAACGTTTGTTTCCAGAGCCATCAGTGCCCAACGGTAGGGACAAAATGTCTGTTCCCCTTCGCTCTTTTGCAAATTCTCTTCCTTCCTCTTGTGTTGCTTTTCCGCACCTGTTCTGTTACAAGACTTTCAGGGGCTGGTTTACCTGCTACCTTAGCTGCAAGATATTTCCTGATGCCCCATCTAGACGGACACTCACCCTCTTTGAAACCCTCTGTGCTGTTTCTCCCTCTCATCCTGTGTCAGTTATTCGTCTTCACCCGCACCTCCTCCCTGTGGGCCCCACACAGCGGGTATCCTGCCCACCTGGGCAATCCTGGGGCCCAGCTCACAACCCCAGCACCCAGGAACTTGGTCAGCAAGTTACAGAGGGATGACCAGGGGTGGAAGCGATCTCTTGCACACCATGTGAGTTTATGTCCGTGCGCCATCTTTCCCACGGAGGTCTGCCTCTTCTGTGTGCAATAAAATCCTTGATCTTCTTTCAACAGTTCCTGAACTATGACAGCAGGTGGGGCAGATGTTGTTGGGGACTGAAGATCCAGTTTGGAGCTCTTACCTCCAATGTGACATGTATTTCACTGAGGTACCTGGTCAACCCCGTTCGTGTCATTCCTCTTCACGTCCTGCGTCCAGGTGAACCAGGACCCCAGGCCAAGCTTGCTGGAGGAAGGCATGGCTGTGGCGGGTGGGAATGGTCTGGGAACAACTCCAGGTGACAAGGTCAAGGTCAGGAAACTGCTCTTAATAGCCTCAAACAGTTGTTGATATAGTGCTCAAGAAAAGATAGGGATTGATTGATGTCGCTGGAGAGGATCTTTGGGGGCCCTTCCCTGGCCCTCAGCACTCAGGCCTGAGGGAGCATGAGCCATGTGGCCACGAGAGGCAGAGTATTTAGTGGGGAGAGTGGGCTCTGGGAGAATGGGCCCCGGAGCCTTACTGCCCAGATCTGAATCTCAGATCAACCACACTCAATGTGTGACCTTGGAAAAGTCACTGGACCTCTCTCTTCCTCAGTTTTGTCATTTGTAAAGTGGTGGTGGTATCTGTAGCCACCTCCTGGCTCTTCTGTGGACAGTAAATTAGTTAATGTTGATAAAATGTTTAGCATGTAGCAAGCAGGCAACAAACCACTGTTCTCTGACCCTCTGCTCAGGGTGCTCTTCGGCGCCCCGAGGTCCTCCATGGACACGGAGCATGAATGTGCCCTGTCCTTGCACGGGGAGACATGACTAGGAACTGGGGGCCTGCACTCCGACCAGCTCAATGCGTCCCTCACCACATTCTGGATGGAGAAGCCTTCCCTGGACTCTGGCAGGTCGGGAATCAAGGGTTAGTGCCTCCTGTTTGTTTGCAAAGGCATTTTCCTGAGGGTCCCTCAACCCACCCATCACGACATGCCTTCCAGCTCTCACGGAGAACATTGCAGACCCATGCGGCGTCTCCAAGATCAAGCGAAGCAAAACAAAGTCCCAGAGGAGCTCATACACACTGAAAGTGACTGGACAGAAAGGGGCGTTGACCCTGGAGGAGCCAGGCAGGTCTCTGAATCCCCGAACAGGAGAACCCCAGGACCCAGGAGAGCCATTCTCCTTGAGGTTCCAGCCTGGGCTGTGGGTGGTGGTGAAGCAAGTTCTTGGATGGCGCTGTGCAACAGGGACCCTGGAAACACCTGCCCCACGGCCTCAGCCGGGTGCGGACTCAGCGGCGTTCATCCCCAGAAGCCCTTTGGCGCAGTGCCCGGCACATTCAGCGGTCAGTCAACACTGGCGACCGTCTTGGGGGCGGAGGTCCCAGACCCAGGCCTCTGGTCCTCACCCCCACTCCCACCTGGATGGCCCTGTGCACCTCCACAGACAATGATATCAGGTCATGGAGCAGAGACCATGGTGCTAGGCCACCTTTATTTCTGGGCACAGAGCGGGCAACCTGTACGTATTTGGAGCTCCTGGGGTCTGTTTGGTTTGGTTGGCAATTTATCGTCCGCACATTCTTACCATGTGGGGTAGTGTCGAGCCACACAGGCCTGGGTCTGAATGGCGGGGCCCTCGTTGCTTCTTAGCTGTGTGACCTGGAGCAAGGAGCGTGACCTCTCTGAATTTCAGCATCGGGAGCTGTGCCATGGCGAGGAGCTGACCCACTCATAAGGCTGCTACGAAGGATGAGTGAGGCCACTCTGCACAAATCCTCACACAGCATCTGGTCTGGAGCAAATTCTAGTAAATGAGGCTTTTTTACGTCCATCACGACCCTGTGACGGGAACGTGATGGTTTTCGTTATTCGAGATGAGGAACCCAACTCAGAGATGTCGGATCAGGTGCTTAAAATCCCACGACTGGGATCTGAACCCAGATCTCCTGCTTCCCGATCTCATTCTTCGTTGCCTGAAATGTCCAGATTATTTTGCCAAAGGGGGAGGGACCCGGGCAGGGGACAGAGGGTCACTGAGAGACGCAGTGCCCCTGAGCTTGTTTTCACTTCATTTATAAAGTCCTCTCTCCTTCTTTGACAACTGCTTCCTGCCGCTTCACTCTCTCTCTCATGAAGTAACAAGACAAACAAAGAACAGCGCTTCCCGTTGCCCTTTTGCCCCTCTGAGAGCTACGGTTCATCAGTGCTAAGTTACGATTCTCTACACTTCCTTCAATAGGAATGGATCAGGGTCCTAAAATTCCCTGAGCATCTGTATTTAGTCCACAAGCAGCTCAGCAGTGTTCATCTTAACGGGGGATATGGTAGGAAAAGAATAAATCTCACCAACATGATTTTACACGGAAAGGACCACCGGCCATGAACTTTTTTGCATCTTGATTGCCTTTGGAAAAAGATATCCAAGGACAGGGAGCGCTCTCTGCCCCCCAGTGAAAGGTGTATATGGCTGCAGGAGGAGCACTGATCCGGGGGCCTGGACTCTTGGGCTCTAGGTTCTAGTTCCTACAACCTTGCTGGGCTTCTTGGACAAGTCCCTCAACATCTCTGGGCCTAGTTTCCACATGTGCACAACGCAGGAGGTGGACAAAACGAGTTCCGATGTCTCCAGCCAGCTTTCAGATTTGCTTAAGGAACCTAAAACATTGCTAAAGAAGAGAAAGGATAGCGCCCATTTCTGTTCGGAAAACAATGTTCTCCATGTTTCCCTGGGCCCAGCGTTGTGTTAATGTCCTACAAAGGGGACATGTGAGGCCCCAAGCCCCAAACTGGGAATGTCAAAATGGCCTCTCCTGAACAGCGTCCAAGTGAAGTCCGCTGACTCCACCCCGCTTGTGAGTGGGCGCGCTCATGCTGCCATGGCGTCCTCCCCCAAAGCGGCCTGGAGCCCCAAGGGCTCCATACGAGCTCAGGAACATTCTCGCCCTAGCTCTCCCCCCATCTCGACCATTTCTCTCCTTACCAAGCTTGGCATCTTGCCCTGTGTCTTCCTGTCCCAGGTGTGGCCGAGTCTGATCTGCGATTGATCCATTTCATCCTTCCCCTGGATCTTGGCTCCTGAGCTCTCGGTTTCTAGAATGGAAACCCAAAAATGGAGCCCAGGACCACTGCACGGACACAGGGAGGCCTGCCCTGTGCTTTCCAGATACAATCACAGAGCTGAGAGTTTTCCAGTTCTCACTGTGTAGCCTTCCATTCTGCCGACATCTTATCACATAACCCTGCCAATAAACTACAAGGCGAATCCTTTGTAATATGGAAAAAAAACAGAACAAAAAAAACCTTGGCATGTAACTTAATCTCTCTGATTTCCAGATCTCATGAACGAAGAAGTTAGTGAGTCAGAATTTGAATGGGGGTGATGATTTTAAAATATGTCCACAAGGAATCAGAAGAAACCCATGGGACTTAATGTATGTACATAGCTGGGAATAGAAATAGAGAGATGCTTACGGGTATGTGCGTATACACGTACAAGTATATGTGTGTGTACATATACGGATATCTGTTTCCCAGCTCTGTTCTTTGAGCGCGCCTCGAAACCAATTGTCTGAGTAGCTGTAAGACCCTATTGCCCGGATCTTGATTTCTAAATTCCATTCCCTGCTAAAAGGAACCAAAACTCCTTAAAGATGGTTGATTCCAGAGCTCAGGCAGGAAATATACAAGATGAGTCTGGACTGTGTTGGGCCAAAAAACAGCAAACTGCCCAAAGAATGAGAGCATCTCAAAAGGACACAGAAGCCAACTCGAAAGGGCTCCCCCTGGTCAAATCTGAGACCATTTGAACATCGCAATAAATATAGAGAGGAAAGGATTATAACCTATTCTAAAATCTAGGAATCCAGGAGTCCCCACAGGTATAAATTTTAAAAATTAATAAATGCCCTTCCTTGCAGTAAAAAACCAACTGTAAAATGATGATGGAATTTTTTTTAAATACCCCATCTGGCAATCACAACAATAATTGATTCAGAGAAGGATCCTTAATAGTTGCCAAAACCAATGGGTAAAAGTTTGAGGAATAATGGGGTGTTTTCATAGTCTCAGAGTATCTTTCCAAAGGGTATTTATCAAGTATCTTTGTATCGAGTATCAGGTAACTTTACAGTGGCCACCGTCACCACCCCGTGATCAGAGCGGACGTTGCCGGTGATGGGAATTGGCGGCCTCTGCCCCCAGGACGCTGCTCCGAGAGGAACACGGCATTGCTTCTGTGGGATTCCTGCCCCAAGTGCATGTCTGAGTCTGCACAGGAGGAAGCACCAGACAACCCCAAATTTAAGGACATGCCACCAAGGGATGGGGACACGTCATTCCTATCCTCACACAGAGCCAGGAGAGGGTGAGGACAGTGAGGCACGAATTTTAAGGACGTGACTGCTGTTCCCTGTTGTCACACGTCCCTTCCGTACCACGTGGTGCAGAGGGCACAGGAGTGTGGCCACCTTCAGACTTACGTAGGTGTCTCTGGCTGGGTGACCTTGGATGAGTCTCTGGACACCTCCCCCCTGTCCTGGGTCAGCTAATCTCATCTCTTTCATGGGCAGGCTGGAAGGAGCTCACCAGGTATTTCTGGGGCTCTGGGGGAAATACGGAGGCACTTTGCTAGTGGTGAAAGAGTGTCCAGGTGTGTCATACAATGATAACACTCCCCGTGGGGCTTTCAGCCTCGCAGGCCTTTGATCGGCCCAGAATGTGAGGACCACCACCTTGCAATGGGAGATACGACCCTGGGACTTGCTGCGTAAACACCTAGTTCCTCACTCAGTGGTAGCACCTAAGACTGGGGTGTGTGTGTGCGTGCGTGTGTGTGTGTGTGTCCCCGAAGTGGAGACACACATTTATTGAGCACTTCCTCCATACCGGGCACGATTCTAGGTCAAGAAAACAGTGAGGGCAAGACAACGAACCTCAGCTCTCGTGGCCTCAGCTTCTAGGACGATGTGTTTCTACCCAAGCTGGGAACCTCGAAGTCGATTTAAAATGCATCAAGCCATGGAGTTCTTTTGACGAGGAGAAAGAAAAAGAAAAAGAACGACACAAAAATAACCTCAGTGTTATGCACACTCATGTAATCCTCATCCAAACCTTTGGGGTTAATGTACCCATTTCTCGGATAAAGAAACTGAAACTAGGGGCATCTGGGTGCCCAGTCAGTTAAGCGTCTGACTCTTGGTTTTGCCTCAGGTCATGACCCTGGGGTTCTGGGATGGAGCCCCACATCCGGCTCTGAGTGCTCAGTGCAGGGTCAGCTTGGGATTCTCTCTCTCCCTCTCCCTCTGTCCTTCCCCCTGCTCACTCTTTCTCTCTTTCAAATAATAAAAAGTCTTAAAAAAAAAAACCCTGAAACTAGAAAATGTGCCCAAATTCAGACAACTAATAAATGCTGGGGCTAAAATTGGAACTCAAGGCCGTGGAGCTTCGCAGCCCCTGCAGTGTGGCTCTGTGGACATGCTGCAGGGACCCGGAGCCCACCAGCCCGGCTCAGGGCCTCTCCAGGCTGTCCTGTGCTCTGGAAGTTGTTTAGCCCTGGTCTTGACCCACTACTGGCAGGAGCACGCCACACCCGGTTGTGACAATGAAAAATGTCTCCAGACTTGGCCAAATGTCCCCTGGGGAACAAAACCGCCCCCACAGAGAACCACTGGACCAGGAGTAAACCCTTGTTCCACCACTTACTGTCCTATGACCTTGGCTAAGCCACTTAACCCCTCTGTGCCTCAGTGTCCTCATCTGTAAAATGGACAACAGCAGGTGAGGTTAATGTGAGGATCAAGTAGAATCAGGAAAGCACTTGGCCCTCCACACAAGGGCTCAGGACATGGCTCTTTTTTCCACTGCCCTCTGCTGCCTCCCCTCCAAACACCAAGGAGTGTTCAGAGCAGGTCCCCAGTGGAGATTGGCTTACATATGGAAGTGTCATAGGAAAGTGTCAGGTAATGGACAGGGGACGTTCTGCTCCCGGCATTAGAGCACCTGCTGACTGGGGATGCCCTGGCAGCCCTTCTCACCACCGCAGGGTAGTGAGGATTAAAGACTCCACGGCCAGACAGCCTAAGTTCAAGTCCAGCTCAGCCACTCATGGGCTATGTGACCCTGGGCTCGTTGTTTAGCTTCCTAATGCCTTCATTTCCTCGTCTGTAAACTGGGGGTAAAAAAGGCAGCTGCCTGGCAGGGTTGGGAGCATTGAATGATTTAACTACATGCTAATTCATTCAGTGCCCCGCGCTGCCTGCGGCCCTAGTGCCTGCCGTTGCTGCTATTCCGTTCCAGGCGTGAGTCTCTCGGAGGCCTCCAGCCGCACAGACCACCTTTCTCTTCTCCGGCCATGCCACGCATAGTCCCATTTCCAGGCATCCGCACTGCCATTCCCTCTGCCTGGAGCACTCCTCCCCCTACACCTTCACATCGCCTGACCCTCCTCCTTCGTCCAGGTCTCTCTGCATCGCACCTCTTCTGAGAGGCACCCCCCAAACATCAGACCGCAGCTCCCCGCTTCTGCTCCCTGCACTGTCCGTGTCCCATCAGTTATCCCCGCCCGAGCCGATATCCCAGAGTCCGGGCGGTGTGCACACCGCAGTGCGGACAGTAGTGTTCCTTCGCTGTCTCCCTACTGCTAAAGCAGAGGGTCAGGACACCAGAGAATTTGGTGACCGGTTCCTAGAACAGGGCCCAGCACGGAGCAGGTGTGAATAATTACAAGAAATGATTAGAGACATTTTGCAGAGTTCTCACATAATCCATTTTCCTAACACAGAAATTGTTTGAACTGGGGCTGAGAACACGTTTGCCACCAAAAAAACAAAATAAAACAAAACTTGCTTATATCAAGGGGTCCTTTAGAATAGATCAGCTACACTTAAGAGACTTCCAGGTCGATTCGGGTTTCTCAAACCGTGTTCCCTGTAACTGTGGTCTCCGGAGAGAAAGGAGTAAGGAATTGAACCAAACAAGGATTCACAAGGTCAAAGGCATCGGGAAGCAATGCAGAATTCTCTCCTGCTCGGGGATTCATACTGCACAGAAAAGCTCTAAGAAGCCCTGTGGAGAAAACTGTTATTTTAGCTGGGTTTGCTGAGCTTACGTCAGCCCAGACCCCACCCATAACATCCGCACGGTGAGGAGCAATTTGGAGAACACTGCTCTAGTGTGTTTCAACGCACAGATGCAGACAGAAAGTACAGCCCAGAAAGGTTATTGGACTCGTTCAGGGTCACACAGCCATCCTCCGAATCCTAGAGCAGGGCACTGCTGATGGCCCCCAATGTTTCCCTAATGGTCCACAGAGGTGATCAGGTCACGAGAGGCAAAACCTGAACCCAGACCTCAGATTCCAATATCAGTTTGACTAAATCATGTATGAAAATTAAGGTACCAAATAGGACTTGGTTTCAACCTCACTGTTCCAGAAATATTCATTCAACAAATATTTATTAAGCATTATGTGTCAAGCACTGCACATTTTGCCGTGAACAGGACATGGTTGCTCAGTAGACTGACAATAAAATTATCCCTAAAGGGACTGAAATTGATTGGACTGTCCTTGATAAGCCTGCTTCGGAGCAAGGACTTGTAAGAAATTACATATTCAGATTTCATTTGCTTCCATTAACAATGCTCACATTTAGATCTAGTGGTAATAACATGCTCTCAGCTGGAATGGTTCTGGAATAAAACACTCCTCTTCCCCGTGCAGGCTGCAGAGAGGGACAAAAAGACTGAAACTTCCTGGGCTCTTTGTTTGTTGAGCACCTCAACCAATAGATTTTCCCATTTCAGGTTCATTCGAATATTGTCTCTGGCTCCTACATTTTCGTTAAAATGCGTTCTCTCATTTCCTATTGCCTATAGATCAGAATGTCTATTTAAAAATGAGATTTTTTTTTTAAAGCATATCCGCTCACACATTTCAGAGCCTTTCAGAAATGTGGATCAAAAGCCATGTAAGTCTAAAACACTACAGATCTGAGACTGGAAAAGATTCAGCTATTAAGCTGTATGCTCTTTTCAATGAACTGATCTGCCTAGGACCTGGGTGAATTATTGTATGTTATTTTTTAAAAAGGAGATTCCAAATGAGAAAAAAATATATTAGAATTCCAGGGCATAGACATCCCTATCGGATGCCGTGGCATTAAAGCTGGCTTTCAGCACAGCCTTGAGATGTGTGTATCTAAACAAAAAGAAGGAGAAGGAAAAGAAGGAGGAGGTGGAGGAGGAGGAGGAGGGAGAAGAAGAAGAAGAAGAAGAAGAAGAAGAAGAAGAAGAAGAAGAAGAAGAAGAAGAAGAAGAAGGGAAAAGAAAAGAAAAGAAAAAAGAAAAAAGAGAAAATAAAACAAAACAAAAAACCCAAGGAACTGGAAGCTCTTCACGGTCCTTGCTCCTGTGTGTACCTGTAAGGCCAACCTGTCTGCAAAGAAAATAAAGATGTGCTTCCAGACCAAGCCAAAATCTTCCCTAATTTTAAGGATGTGCTCATGGTTTCTCCAGGAACCATCCTAAAAACGAATCTGGCGAAGCAAAGACAATCACCCCATCATGCACATAATTTGTGTTTATTAGACACCAGAACAAATCAGAAGGAGTTCCTCAGCTGTCGTAAAGACACACAGAGCAGAAACTGCATAAACACAGGGCCACAGGCAACAAGATACAGGAAAGCTACACATGCCCCCAGCAGCACTACACACACATGGAACCTGTCGTCTAGAACTCTACCAAACAAAAACAAGTCACCGATCAAATTTGTTTAAAAGGGAGGGAGAGAGAGTATAGTTTTTAAAGACCAGCTACTACTACTTTTTTTTTTTTAAGAACCAAACATGACCTTCTCTTCTTTAACTGGATCATTGGTCCATTTCTAGTAAGCTGGGGTATATTTGATCGAGTTGATGCCAAATGCTTCTGCCAGTTCTTTCAACAGCAAATCAATCTGGTGAGGCTTCTAAGCTCTTGGGCTACTACACCGACACAGAAATGTGATCCACTGAGAAGCACTGGAAGCGTGTTGGTCAGTGTGTATTCTGCATGCTTGTTAATGTCTGTGCAGTTCCGTTGATCCCGGAGGAGCACTTCTTATGTAGTTCAATGGACTCCATTTGGGGTGAAAGGCGTTATTTTGCCTAATGAGAGCTCCCCCTCACAGTCCAGCTCCCAGACAGACTCGGCGGCAGGGTCACCATCTGGGGACGTCTGAGACATCTGGGACATACGATCGAAAGGGCTCTCCTCCTCCTTGTCCACCTCCCCGTCCCCCAGGGTCACGGCATTGGGGATCATATGTACGTAGGCAGCTGCGATCTCCTTGTGGAAGACGGTGTCCTGGTGGTAGGAGATGAGCTCATTGCTGATGTTCACTGTCTCCACTGGGGTGCGGGGGCAGAGGCTGCCGCACCCCAGCAGCTGCGCAAACACCTTCCGGAAGTCAGCGTTGAAGGCGTAGATGACCGGGTTGAGCGAGGAGTTGGCCCAGCCGAACCAGACGAAGACGTCGAAGGTGGTCTCGCTGACACAGGGGAAGCTGTCCCCAGGACCCTCCGGGCGTCCGCTGCAGAAGGGGACCATGCAGTTAAGGATGAAAAAGGGCAGCCAGCAGCAGACGAAGACCCCCATGATCACCGATAGGGTCTTGAGGACCTTGGTCTCCTTCTTGATGGATGTCCGCAGGCTGGTGTCAGGGGCACAGGCCGCGCGGCTGCGGCAGCTCTGCGCATGCTCCGCGGCCCTCTCCAGGGAGGAAATCCTGCGGATCTGCAGCTGCGCGATGCGGTAGATGCGCGTGTAGGTCACGATCATGATGGCCACGGGGATGTAGAAGCTGATGAGCGAAGAGGAGATTGCGTAAGTTCGGTTCAGGCTGGAGTCACAGTTTTCCGCCCTCACCTCTGGCTCCCCCGCTTCCTCCCAGGGCGTCCCGTTCGCCAGGCTGGATGGCGGTTCCACACTGCCCCAGGAGCCTGCCTTGTCCCTGTGCCAATGGAGTTGAACTGGGATGAAGGAGATTAGAATGGACAAGGTCCAGGCCAGGCCGACCATGATCAACGCCACGCGCTGGGTCATCTTGCGCTCGTAGCGGAAGGGCCTGGAGATGGCCCAGTAGCGGTCCACGCTGATGACGCACAGGTTCAGGATGGAGGCGGTGGAGCACATGATGTCAAAGGCCACCCAGATGTCGCAGAAGGCCCCAAAGGGCCAGTAACCGGCCACCTCGGCGACCGCCTTCCAGGGCATGACCAGCAGCGCCACAAAGAGGTCGGACACAGCCAGAGACACGATGAAGACGTTGGTCATCTTGGCGCGCAGGTGGCGGCTGCGCACGATGGCCGCGCACACCAGCACGTTGCCCAGCAGGGTCCAGACGATGAGCAGGGTCAGGAGGCCGGCGGTGACCACCTGAGCTGGCCCCAGCGGCGCCGCCCCCTCCGCGCCCCCCGCGCCGCCTGGCTGCGCCAGCTGCTGCCGCCCGAACCGCGCCGGATCAGCGGTGCCGTTGCGCCCCGGCGGCAGCATGTCGGGATCGGCGTCAGAGGCGGGCTGCGCGTGGTCCCAACTTCGGCCTTGCGCCCCCCGGGTGACCCCATCGGGCACCCGGGGGCTTGGGCACCGGGACCCGCGGTTAAGGATCCCCAAGCCCCGGGGGGCGCTCACCGTGCGCTGCAACGGGGCCCGAGTGCGCGGGGACCCCTCTCGCTTCCTCGAGTGCCTCCGGGTCGGTGGCCGCGTTGCGCCCCTCCAGTGCCGGCGCTGGGGGCAGGAAGCCGGCCGGTGCGCTCCGGACGGCGGTGGCTGTGGCTGTGGCTGGTTCGCAGCCGGAGAAGCAAAGAGCCAGCCGGCACCGAGGGGGCGGGGGCCGGGAGCGGCCGGCGGCGGGCAAGCGCTACCGCGTTGCCTCGGTCCGGGTCTAAGCCCGGGGCCCGCGCCCCCGCGCCTCCGCGTTCCCCAATCTCCCGCGCAGCCGCCCCACCTGTGCCCGGGCGCGTTCACTCTCCGCGCTCCGCCGCCGCAGTCTGGGGGCGAATCTGCAGGTCCGAGAGGCGCTGCGGTGCCAGACCCTCGCCCCGTGCCCGGGGAAAGCACGGCCCGGGTAGACCAAGAGGTCCCTGACCCAGCCCTGGTGCCCCGGCCCCAAACACGTTTGGGGAACGGGGAGGTGGGGTAGGGATGGAGGAAATCACTGGCTTCTAGACTGGGAAAGAGCGTTTGTAAGGTAGAGGGCAGCCGCGAATTTCTCCCAGACCCGAGTCCCAGTTGGAACTTCATTCCAGGCTGTATGACCTTGAGCGCCCTAAACTTCACTGGGTCTTGGTTTTCTAATCCACAAAATGGGCTAATGATTCCTGCTCTTCCCCGCGGGTGTAAGGTTCAGTGAAATCAGTCATCTAGGAAAAGCGTGCAGGAGGCATGTCTCCTAGGAACCAATTCTCCTAAAGTACCCTCCCCTCCCACCCCCATCGTCCACTCTAAAATTCAGGCTTAACCAGACCTCTTGGGAGAGTCTTTTTGCCCACCATCACCCCCAGCCTTTAAGCGGTTTTTCCCTTGGGGGATTAATTTTGGATGAGCCCAGAAGACAAGGAGGAAGGAGGAAGGGAGCCTCCCCACGGCTGGACATTTTCAGTTTTTTTGTTTTAGAGCCTTGAGAAAGATGGATTAATATCTCAGTGCTTGACAGAAGTGGAAATAGAGGCTTGAACTGATGGCCCAAAGCCCAAAGTTATTAAAAGAATGGCAGGAAACCCTGGAGAGGAGAGCCGTGTTCCAGGCTCTTAACTCGCTTCCTCCCTCCAGCAGAAAAGTTCTGCTTCTGACGGGCCAACTTTCTGAAGATAACTGGGGAGAGAACGGGCTGAGGCATTCAGTCGCCCTGCACTAAGGTCTAGAAACAGGGCCTAGACTCTCCCATCCCCTCCTTAATCTCTCTCTCCACCCAGACCCACCTGCCCCGTTCACCCTGGTCCCCATCTGCTCACTGGACCAACGCCTACAAGTGTCCCAGCTTTGGCGACTCAGCCTGCTCGGCCTTCTCCAGCCTCTTCTCCCTCCAGTCTTCTCTCCCTTCAGTGCTTTCTGCTGCTGGAGGTGGCAAGACCATCCGTCTAGGGGCCTTGCCTAAAACTGGGGAGTCAACCTTACCTCCTCTCTCTCCCCATCTCCCAGGAGCTAGTCCGCTCCTCTCTCCACTGACGCCCCATCCAGGGCTGCGTCTTCTCCAATCTGTTTTATGACGACACTCTGCTAGCTTCCAGGTTTTGCCCCGATCCTCTGTCCACCCTCCACTCAATGGCAGGGAGAGCGATCTTTCTCAGATGTGACTGTGATCATGTCATTCCCCGGGTGGGAAATCCTCAGTATCTCCTTGCGATCCCTGATCCTTAGACAGGTAAGCTCTTCAAAGTCTTTTAATCATCTTCCCCTTGCTCCAAACCTTCTCTTGCCACTCCTCGTGCACCTACGGCCTGGGTTCAAGCCACTGCCTCCACAAAACACGGCAAGCAAACAAAAAACACGAATTGTCATTTCCCTAATGGGTCTTACGGCAACCCCTCGTCCTGGAATGACCTCCATCCCATCTGTCTTCCCGGAGAACACCAACTTAGGATGTCAGAAAAGGACTTGGGTTTTAGAAACAGGTTTGAATTTCAATTCCTTTTACTTTTATTTGGCAAATACTTATTGAGCACCTGTTACATCTTAGGTACTGTTTTATTCACTGGGAATACAAGGGAGTATAAAAAATAGAGTGTCCCTTGACTCTACGAGGTGATTAGAGATAGACTTTAATACGAGAATTATCCAAATAAACGTACCATTACAACTGTGATGAGGGCTATGAAGGAAAAGTGTAATAGTGGGGAGTGACCTAGACAAGCTATTTAGGGAAGTCCCTTGTTGGGTTGAAATCAGTTACGTGGACCAAAGGAAAGACAGAAGGAAAGAACAGGCAGGAAGAGCAGGCATTTGCCAGCTGTGGGATCTTGGGCAGGTTACTTGATCTCTCTGAGCCTCAGTTTCCTCCTCTTTGAAACAGGTTAATAACAGTAGTTTAGAAGGTAAGGGAGATGAGACCAAAATGTGTCCTGTGCGAGGAGCTCGGAGCCTCCCTTCTGCCTCTGGCTGTAACCGTGCAGCTCATTGCCCCCGGGCTGCCCTACGAGGAGCCTCCTGTCTAGCTTTTGTAATGGAGCCAGAAAGTGGACACATTATCGGACCTGAGAGGCTAGAGGAGGAGGAAGTGATCCCAGACGGGGGAGACTATGTTCATCTTCAAAACAAAGAGCCCACAGAGAAAAGGGGGATGGGGAGGGGGCAGAGAGGACCAAAAGCTCAGGGCGGGGTTTTGCAGGAGTCACTGTGAAGGAGACCAGGCACTGGGACATGAAGGAGGGGAGGAAAGGAAAGGCGAGGGGGAATTTCCGAGAAGGATTGGCTGTGGCCTTCACAGAACTTCAGAAATGCAAGAAAACTATTTGAATCGGGGATTCTCTTCTGGAACACAGCACAGCTGAGAGCCTGGACCACGTGGATCATGGCTTTACCACTTGTGTGGAGCGCTGGACACGTCGGTACCTTTCCCTCCTCTCACAGCTCACCCAAGCAGCCCCTCTCCAGGAAGCCCGCCTGGTTTCTGGGCTGGGGAGCGGCCCCCAGTGAGCTCCCGCTGTAACGCTTATGATGCTGGTTTATTACCAGCCAGTCACGTGGCTCCTGGCTCCTCTAGACTCTGAAACCAAGGAACTGGGTCTTACTCGGGTCTGAATTCCCCAAGCCAATGAGTGGGTGCTTGGCAAATCGTTACTGACGGGAGAGTGGGAAAAGAGGGCTCCGAGCCCAACACTGTGACCGGAACAGACAGGCAGCTCACCCCCAGAGGCGCACACACGCTCACCACACAATTTTGCATTGTGTTCAGGTAGTTCTGACTCCCTGAATTCCATCGACCCACTCATTCATTCAACAAGGCTTGGCTGCGGACCTAGGAAAGGAGGGGTATACAAGCCGTAGCCAGGCTCCCAGACGCCTAGCTTTTCTGGACCGAGACGCTGTCTGCGCTCCAGCAGACCCCTGGGCCGGCTTATAATGCAGCAGTCGAAGTTGGTCCTAGGGTTGTGGGTTATTGTTAATCTGTATAATGCAGCAGTCGTGACATTGGAGGAGGAGGGAGGGGGAAGGGGGGGAGAAAAAGGAAAGGGAGGGGGAAGGAGGGGAAGAAGAGGGCAGGAGGAGGAAGAAAAGAAGGAGGAAGGGAAGAGGAAAAAGACAGGGTAGGGGGAGAAAATTACATCTTTGAACCTCTGGATCCATTCATACCCTGGTCTGTGCAGCTACAGAAGCCAATCAGTCACCCTCTGGCTACCACGTGCCTGAGTTGAGCTTCCGTGGTTACCGGCAGCTGGAAGGGCCCTAGTGCAGGGAGTAAACATGGTTCAGTGGTGGCTGAGAACAAGGGGATGGGGAAGGGCCACGCAGAAGAGAACATACCTGAGCTGGAGAATGCACGGAATCCACCAGCATTCCAGGTGGAGGGGCATTCCTAACAGAAGGAACAGCATGTGCAAAGTCTCAGAGGCACAGAGCTTCGTGTGTGAAAGGGTAGATTTTTCAGAACTCTAAGGCTTTTCCCTCTGCTATACAAAAAAAACCCATGTTTCTCATCATTTTTGGAAACAAGGGTTTTCTATCAATAAGACACCATGAGTGCAGAGTAACACCAGGCAGCCAGGTTGCTATAGGACCATGTCTCTCCTGTCTTCACGGGGAGGGCTCCTGGAGCCATTTGTCTGCTGGGGACGATGGTTTCATGTGAGCAGTGGCTGCCCTCTCTCACCCTGACTCTTTCCCACATGTTCCAGAAGTCTCTCATCAGCCTGGGAAGCCAGACTCGTCAGCATGGATTCTAAGCAAGTAGGCGGCCCATGAGCTCCCTCTCTTGTCATCCCAGCCAGAGCCCTGCCCCAGAGGATGCTGGCGGCAAAGAAGGGATCCTCCCCTACACTTGGCTCCTGCAAAATTGTACTAAGAGGATTCACTAAGAACATTTTAGCACAAAGGGGGTTTCCCTAATCCAGTTGGCAAATATTCTTCTGTTTGAACTCACTAATTCTCCTTCTTCTGAAGGTGTTATTTTCAATTGGATTTGCTTTGCTGGGACAAATGAGAAAATCAATAGGAGCAACAGTCAGGATTTGGGTCCTGCTGCCACAGCTGGTGGCAGAAGACTCAACTCGGTTTTACACCCAGAAAGGCTCGGTCCTTGGTTACAGGACACACCTGGGCTCCCCAGGAGCCAGCCATGGCAGGGCGCTCAGCTTGGCTCTGCAGAGCCCAGGCAGAAAGGTGGCGATGAGCCATCTGCGTCCATCCTGTGGCTGGAAAAGTGGCCTCGAGCACACAACCATGACCACTGATGGTAACCTGGAGGCCTCCACTTCAAACCCAACAGTCAGCCCATAGGTCTCCGCCCCCTCCCAGCTTAGACGCACAGGAGTCACGGAGATGAAGGGGCTGCCTTAACTAGTGAACGGAGTTAACCCGACCGGGATAGGACAGATGGACACCAAGTACCCCGTGGTGGGACGCACTCAGGGCACACAGCATCCTTGTCTAGTGTCCCTGCCCCCTGAGTAAACATGCAGACAAACCCAGACAGAGGGATGTCAACAACTGACCTGAACTCTTCCAAGTACTGATGTCCCAACAGGCGAAGAAAGGACGAGGAGCTCTCCCAGGTGAAGGAGACACAGAGGCACGCCGACTGGATCAGGGTGGGATCCTTTGAAGAATGTTATTGGGACAGTTGGCAAAATGATCTTGTGGACTGTGTATTAGACAATTACTGACAAACCATTGACGATTGACTGTTATCGACCATTAGACAACCGCACGGCATCGATCTTAAGTTTCCTGAATTCAGGCACTAGCCTCGCCTTGTTCTTCGAGAATACAGGCTGAAACGTCGGGGGGGGGGAAAGGAGCAGGACACATTTCAGGGCTTCAGGAAGAGATGAGTGTGTCACGTCGTGTCCGTGCAGGAGAGAGAGAGCCACGTGGTCGAGAACACCCGGTGGATCTGGGGGAGGCTATGTCAAGGTTTGTCATCTGACAACTCTCCTGTGAGGTTGAAATTATTTCAAAATAAAAGAAAGTGTAAATAAAGATACCGATCAGAAATGCCTTCAGCTGTGAGTAGCGGAAAGTCTGCCTACTCATGGCTTTATGCAGTAAAGACATTCAATCCTCTCGCATAACGGGAGATTCGGGGGGAGCAGGCAAGGGGCTGGCGCGGAAGCTCAGTGACGCAACTAAGGACCCACGTTCTTTTCATCCGATGTTCCACCTTTCTCGGTGCTGTGGCTTTGTGTCCTTGGAGCCTCACGGTCACAGGACGGCTACCACAGCTGTGGGCACCATGTCCAAGTTCAAACTCCAGGAGCAAAATTGGGGGGGGGGGGGGAAGCTATATCGGGGGAGTTTTCTCCCTGTGTCCCTTACCTATCACCAGCAAAGAAGATCTCACAAGGACCTCAGGCCTCATTAGCCAGAAGTAAACCGCCCCTCACCGGGCAGTCCCGTAACTCCCCCTCGCAGCTCTCCGTCCGGAGCATGGAAGCCCCTTCAGGGCTCGGTTGGGACGGGATGCTGCAGAAGGCGACCTCACTGAGTTCACTCGGGTTTTTCCAAAAGGAAATACATAAATAACTTTTTAACCTGCCCAGGAAAATATCAAATAAATATATGGGGTGTTTTCCCTGAGCTTTCTGCTATATTGAAACTATCTCCCAGTTCCCCTTTTTGTCTCAAGAGATGGTCAAGCAGCCATCCATCTGTTTGTTCATTGAACAATTATTAGGAAGCTCCTGTTCTGCCAGCAGAGGGGACCCAGCTGGGGAACAAAACAGGCATTATCCCTTCTTCTTGAGGCTTACAGTTAAGTGATTAAAAAAAAAAAAAAGAGGCTCGGGGCGCCTGGGGGGCTCAGTCAGTGAAGCGTCTGCCTTCAGCTCAGGTCAAGATCTCAGGGTCCTGGGGTCGAACCCTGCGTTGGGCTCCCTGCTCAGCAGGGAGCCTGCTTCTCCCTCTCCCTCTGCCACTCCCCCCCCCTGCCTGTGCTCTCTCACTCTCCCTCTCTCTAATAATTCTTAAAAAATCTTTTTAAAATTTTTTTAAAAAGAGGCTTAGAGTAAGTGGTCCAACAATCCCACACGTAATCAATCATATGATTAACAGGTACAAGAACCACAATGAAAGAAAGCTTGTCGGTGTTTCATAACAGGGACACCAGAGCCGGTCTTGGGGCGAGTGAAGACTTCCCTGAGAAGCTGTTGCTTGGATGGAGACCTACAAGAGCAGCTGAATTAACTAAGTGGAAGGAAGAGGAAGCAGCACGTGCTAAGGCCCTGAGGCAGGAGGGAACACCGCCCGTCCAAAGCACGAAAGCCGGTCAGTGTGGTGGAGCACAGAGGGAAGTGAAGACAGGAAAGGCCAGAGAGGTGGGCAGCTAAGACCACACAGGACCCTGGGGGCCAAGGTAAGGACTGGGGTTTTCATCTCAGGAAATGAGAAGCCATTGGAGGATGTTGTGCAGGGGAGGGAGCATATTTGCCTTTCTCGAACGCTACTTTCACCGCAGTGAGGAGGGCAGACTGCTAGGGGCCAGGGATGCATTGGAGAAGGGAGCACGGAGGCCGCTTCAGGAGACGCAGAGCATCGGCGTGGGCAGGAGGTGGAAGTGGGGAGAAGCGCATGGAGCCGAGAGATTTGGGAGTAGACGTGACAGGTGTGGCTGTTGCTTGGAGATGAGGCACAAGGGCTCCTAACGACAGCCCTTGTATGCCGGGCTTGCAGGACAGAGGCCTGTCCATCCACGAGGATGAAGACGAGGAGGGAGAACCGGCCAGAGGACTGAGAACTCTTGAGTTTGGGGTCAGACACACTCAGTTTAAAGTGTCTCTGGGACATCTAAGCGGCTGGAAGTGACCAGCAGGGAGCTGAGAGGTCGGGCTGCAAAGGCACGTTTCGGAGCCAGCGGCATCTACACAGCAAGTAAGCCAGTGGCTGGGAGCTAGAGCCCCCAGGCGAGCCAAGCGAGAGGCCAAGAGGACGCAGGGCGGCATCACCACCTGCCCACGGGGAGGGTGCGGAGCCTGCACACGGAGAGCGAGAGCCGGGGGAGCAGAGCAGTGGGACGGGCCCCAGGCGAGCGGGTCACCAAAGCCAGGACCCTGTGCCCCCGCTCCTCCCCTCTCTCTGCAGACAGGAAACCGGCACACGGAGGGGCTGGATCAGTGTCCAGGCCGTCAGCTCTTCCTGGGCCAACTGCACTGATGATCCCCAGCTCGCGTGTGCTCCATTTCTGCTCTTGTGTGAGGCAGGAAACACGGGGTAAAAACACCGCATGAGTTTCCTGCGGCCCCTGTAACAAACCACAAACTTAGCGGCTTAAAACAGCACACATTTATTATCTGACGGTTCTGGAGGTCAGACATCCAAAATGAGTCTCAGTGGACTACAGTCAAGGTGTCAGCAAGGCCATCGGCAGAGACCTTAGGGGGAGAATCCCAGCCTCCTCGCACATCGTCCAGCTGCTGGGGGCTGCGGCACTCCTCGGCTTGCGGCTGCATCACTCAGCCTCTGTGCCCCCTCTGGAGCCCAGTTCCCTCCCGCCGCCCTCTTACAAGGACCTTTGTGATGATGGGTTGGGCCCGCCCAGATAATTGAGGATAATCTCCCATCTCCCATCTCGAGATCCTTGACTCAATCACATGGCAATGTTACTTTTGCCACGTAACGTGACATCTACACACAGGGACCAGGGGCTTAAGACGTGGACATCTTTAGGGGGCATTATGTGCCCTCCCCTGGGCTCCCCGGGCCACGTAGAGGACCAGCGATCTGAGGATTTTTTCTGGAGCAGCACTACACCTGTGGGAAGACAGACATCCAGTCTACACGCAGCAGCAAACGCGGAGGCAGAGCCCTGAGATCATCCATGTGGCCTTCACAGAGCTCGCTGCACGCCGCCCTCGTGGGCTTTCCACGCATCGTCTCGGCTCATCATCCGGTGATGCTTCAAGGTGTGCGCTTCGATTGCCAGTGTCTGCTGGAGGAGAAAACCAGGTGCCCGGGGACGAGGGCAGCTCGCAGCAG
This sequence comes from Ursus maritimus, assembly GCF_017311325.1. NCBI lineage: Eukaryota > Metazoa > Chordata > Mammalia > Carnivora > Ursidae > Ursus > Ursus maritimus. The sequence goes on from NW_024426996.1 coordinate 75,794,769, forward strand.
AGACCCAACCTGCCCTCAAGCCTTGTCCCTCACCCTGCCGCACCCCTTGGGAGCACCATTCCTCAGGGACCTGGTGCAGGGGCAGCCCCAGCTCTGCATGCACCTGCAGGACCCTTCCCCAGAAAATCCCACCTTCTCTTGCTGGAATCTTGACTTCTTTCAGGGTCCAGCATAGCAGCCAAAAAACCCCCAATTCTAACGCGGGGAATGGAGCCTTCATGTGTTTCTGTGGTTCATGGACGTCCTGTGGCCTTAAGGATCACCATGACACATCATCTTTCACTGTTGGAGATGTTGCATTCTGAGGACACAGCCACGCTCTTGCTCTGCGACCCGCTGGGCACAGCTGCCCTACCTCGCCCTGTTGCTCTGTGGGGCTCGGTCCTGCTCAGTGCGTGGGGCACGCACTCGGCTGCCAGGTGGGGAGGGGGAAGGACTGACCGCCGTGGAAGCGGGGACACCTGTGATACCTGGGCTTTTCCGCCACGACGTGCCTGGAAGAGGTTAAGCCATTTTTGTTGAAGGAATGTGATCACAGGACAACTGTTGGGATAAGCAGGAGAAGCGCCTGGAGGAAGCAGTGGGAAAGCAGAACTGCACGCGTGTAGAGGTGGACGAATCATGGGGCGAGGGTACGTGCGCAGAACCCGCCCCTCTCAGGCTCACCCCTCCACCGGAACCCAGCCCCCCCCCCCCTGCAGCTCCAGGCCCCACCTCCTCCCACAACCACCTCAGGCAGGGGGAAGGGCGGACCTCTTCCTCATCAGTTCTCTTATCAGGGGTCACATCCTTCCAGAAGCATCCAGCAGAGACCTGGTCCTTCTCATCGGCAAGACCAGGGCTCTGCAGACGTTTTCTGTAAAGGACTAAATAGTTAAGAGCCACGTCTCTGCCGCATAATCTTTTCGTGTAGGTGGTAGTTTTTTGTTTTTGTTTTTTAACAACCTTGCCGATTCCTGGCCTTCTTAGAGGTATTCACATGCCCCACTCCACACCAGCCTCCAGCCAAGGGGGGGGCAGGCTTATTATGTTTGGCTTAGACCAGTCATCCAAACTGGTGTTCCAGAAACACCTGCCAGAGATAACTAGGCAGCCCTTGCCCTTGTCAGGAAGACAGTCCAAGCCCCACTTCCCGCCCCAGCGGTTCCTCCCCTCCAAGGAGGAGGGCAGAAGGCACCTGTAAGCGTCCCCAGAGGTGGTCCCACTGCTCCCCCCATGGGCCAGAGCAAGCGATTGGAGCACACCCTAGTCACAGCTCTTCTGGACCAGGCCTAGAGCACCACCTTGTGCCTTAGAGGCGAAGAGGGAACTGGAGGCGTGTACTAGAAGCCAGTGGAGAATCTCTGCCAAGCCCTTAAACACTGTTCGTGGGAACACGCCATGAGCGCCCACGGTGTTCCGGGCACTTCCCCACGCCCTGCGATAGCCTGGGCTGTGAGCACCGTGACCCATGTGGTGAGGCCTGAGGGAGACGGAGGCTAAGCCTCTACCCTCACAAGACAGACGGTGGTGTCCAGGACAGATAAGCACAAATGAATAAGTAAAGGACTAATGGTAAAGGGGCCAAGGTGAAGGTCATGGGGGGTCTGTTTGGATAGATGACCAGGGCACCCCTCACAGTGGAGGGACCTCTACACAGCCTGAGGGATGACAAGAGGCTGATCCAGTTCAAGGAGCCAGAGAAGCAGTCTGCTGAGAGATTAGCACGTGCAAAGGTCCTGAGCAGCAGAGTTTGTGGTCTCCAAGGGGGTGAAGGGAACTGTATGTGGCTGCAGCAGTGGCAGCGGGTGGGATGCCTGGGGGAGGGGGCAGAGGAGGGGGTTGGCAAGAAGATGAAGGAGCGGAGGCCAGATCACGAAGATCCTAGAAGAGCACAGTCAGGAGTTTGCACTTTCTTCTAAAAGCCCACGGGAAGCCAGTGAAGGGTTTAAGCAGGTGACTTGATTTAATTTACATTTCTGAGACAATGAACTATCATGGTGGTTATTAATGTGGCTGTAACAGCATACCACAATTCTCACTCCTTTTGAGCATTAAAACACTGCCCTCATCCTTCCCCTGTCCTCTCCCCATGGTCCCCTAGGGTCTGCTCTGAGGAGGAGCTAATGTTTCCCCATCAGACCCTGTGAAAGTGCCCTCCCCACCCACTACCCCAGCCTCCTCCCTGACCACTTCCTCTCGCCCTATCTGGGGGACTCTCCTCCCATGGGAACACCCCCACAGCCATGTTCCACAAAGCCTCTTGATGGGGACAAGGATGCCCACGGGGAGTGGGAGGTGGTGGGGGCAGGGGGAAGGAACACCCTTGTTGAAACCCTACCTAGTTCTCAGCATCCCTAGGAGAACCGAGAATCCTCCCAGCCCTCACCGGGAGTGAGGACGGCTGTCCTCTACACACACTACAACAGTCCAGAGCTGTGGATGGGACACAGACACCGCTTTGCACCGCTTTGCACCCATCCCCTTACTGGGTACCCTTGAGGCTGCTGCTGAGATCTGCCAGCCATATCTCCCCTCGCTTTGCCCTGAAAGCACAGGTGAGGACTCAGAGGAAAGGCACCAGCGCCCCCTGCTGGTCGTGCTCTTCCACAGCAGAGCTCACATCGGAGCCCAGGAACCTGCCTTCTCCAGTAGATTCTGCCCTTCACCATTTTAAGCCAAGTGTAGCAATTTCTAACCGGCTAAAAAGGGAAATATTCTGTCAGCTGATGGATTGCTCTGTACATATATCCCCAAGCAATTGGTTGACGGATTTTTTTTTAGCAAATTGACTTTCAAGACTCTATGGCTAATAGGAAAAAGGGATGGGTTTTTAAAGGGCATAATTGTCCACCATTACAACTTACTAGCCATGTATGTTCCTAGCAATCTCGAAGGTTCCCTCCACTAAAATGGAGTAGTAATGTTCACCTGACCGGGCGGTGGCTTCATGGAGAGATACCAGGGATGCACTGTGGGCTGCCAGGGTTACGCAGCACAGAAGGCTCCTGACTGGTGTTTGCGTGGACAAAGGAATTTGATCTGACCTCCGGGCACAGGTGACTAGCAGGTGCTGGTGACATTTAGTTCCCAAGTTTGCAAAATGCCTTGTGGAAGGGGTGCTTTTTCTAACGCACAGCTGGCACCACAGGGGCTGGGTGTGACCCTGGGTGTCCAGCTCCAAAGTCCTTGCCCTTCCCCTCGGCCTCACCAAGAGCCAGGGAACCCATAGAATGTGAGTTGAAATCCTGGCCTGGTGGCGTCCGGAGATGAATGAGCTTGAGCTAGCAAATGCACCTCTACGAGGTTGCAACAGGAGAGTAAGAGACTTTCCTGGTACCTGAGCGCCTAGGGCATCACTCCCCACAATGAAGAACTCTATGGGAAGGCATCGATGTTGAGTGTCCTGATGAGCACAGAATCATCCAAGGGGCGAGGTTTGGGGGATCTTGACAGTTCATGACATTGAGCTACCTCACCTGGGGGATCTACCTGCTGAGGGGACCAGACCGGGTGGCTTTGACACCCTCCTCCCAATGACAGTGGATGAAGGCTGGAAACTCACCTTCTCTGATGACTCTAAGTTGATCTTCCTTCCACTGACTTTCTTTTCTCTTTCTTTCGCATGTTATTATTAAGAAATATCTCAGGCATATGAAAAAGTACAGAAGAAAACCCAATGAATGCCTCTATACAGGTTACGTTGCCAGAGAAATCAAACCCTGCAGACAAAGCATGCACTCAGCTGTGTGTCCTCACCCGGGTCCTGTCTCCTCCCTCCTCCCCAGCCCGCAGGTGACCACTCCACTGAACTCGGTGCTCTCTCTTCACATGTGTTTGTAATTTTACTGCATATGCAGCCCAGAAATATCAGATTGTTTTGCCTATTTTTAAATGTTATATTCATGGCATCATGCCAATTATACCATTGTGATACTTAGCTGTCGATACAGGGTTGTCCTGAGGGATGACTCGTGTTGTTGTGTGTAGTTCCAACCCATTCATTTTTCACTGCTGTGTAATATTCCATTGTAGGACTAGGCCGTAGTTTATTCCTTCTGATAGACATTTCAGCTGTTCTTAATTCTTCCCTATGACAAGCACTCCTGCTGTGGACATTTCTGAACACGTCTCCTTGCACGTGCATGCAAGGGTATGTCTGGAGCTCACTCCTAGGAGGGGCACTGCCAGGTCTCAAGGAATGTGTGCCTTCAGCCCTACTTGATATTGCCAGCTCTTCTCCCACTTGGCTTTTACTGATTTACTCTCCTACCAGCAGTGTGTGTGCCTTCACTTTCCCTCACATTCGCCCAACCCTTGCCACTCCGACGAATGGGAAATGGCATCTCCTTACTGTGTTAATTTGCATTTCTCTTATTCTAGCCCAGAGGGCGTGACTCTTGTTGATTGCACGCTCTGGTTCCTCACCTGTGAGTTGCACTGGTATTAAGATAATAAGCTTTCCTTGCTGCCTAAGCTGGCTGAGTCAGGATGCTGGACTACCTGTGGGTCGAAGCCGCCTGGCCGCAGTAGCCATCCCTGAGGCCGCGGGCTCTGCTCGTGTAGGGCCAGGAGATGACCCATCTGTAAGGTCCTTCCTCAGACGTTCTGAGCCCAGCAAGACTGTGCCGACTTTCCCCAGCTCTGACGGCACCCCGTGGCCACCCTGACACCACCACACCTGAATCAGTCGTTCCCAGCGTTGCCGTGATTCCCTTTATCTCCCTGGCAGAGCCCTAAGCCCACAGGCTGAGGCCCTAGGACTGTACTAATGGGCTCAGAACAGGGGAAAATTAACGCCAACCAAAATGGGGTCCTCTGGATAAATTGGCATTCACATGCAGTCATCTCATGCAGGGTAGTTTATCAACACATGGAAAGACTTGGCCATGAAAATGCTTGCCACAGTGTCATTTATTATTGTGAAAAGAAAACAAAAGAGGAAGAAGAAAAGAAACAAACCATCAAATGTTTCTAAATGTCCAACATCAGGGTCTGACTAAATAAGGAATGCTACCTCCCTCCACGGAATGTACTTTGAAGTTGGCCAAGGTCATATTGCAGAAGAGGACACAATGTCAAGGAATGTTGTTCAGGAATCTGGACTTGGGGGTCCATGGACTCCCATGGAGATACTTCTAGAAGGGAGTTGGCATCACCTGAAATGCTTATTGAAGTATCCCGAGCCCCGCTCCAGCCCAACAGAGCCTGAACTTCTAGCTGGGAAGGCAGGAATCCTAATAGGCTCCCCAGATGATTCTTAAACACGCTAAAGTGTGAGAATCCATGCCATGGGGATATAAAATAGCTAAGAAACACGCTGGTGTATTAGGAGAAAAAGAAGCTAGTTATATGCAAATTCAGTACACATAAAAACAATCTCATCACGTGTGCGTGTGTGTGTGCGTGTGTGTGCTGATAGGTACTGAGGTACCAGAAATGAGCAGTAATTACCTCTAGATCGCAGTTTCTCACTATTAACCTCCGGGGCCCACTGATTCCCTGCTGTGGGTACCACCTGTGCATTGTGGAATATTAAGCAACATCCCTGTGATCCGCCCACTAGAAGCCTGTAGCCCCCCCGAGCAGTTACAATAAAAAGTGTCTCCAGACTTTGCCAAATGTCCCCTGGGGGACAAGATGGCCCCAGGCTGAAAACCACTGCCCTAAATAGAAGGTAAGATAGACAATCTTTCACTTTATTTTTAGTCCATCTGCCCATTGTCTTCGGTTTTTTCTAGAACAAACATCAAGTATTTGAGTCACGTAAAAAGTCTGGTGTTTCTTAATGTGCCCTTGCCTGTGCTGTCCCCCCCAAAATACACTCAGATAAAAGATGTTCATATTAGTATTGATGGTTAAGTAAACTAATTATATTATGAACTTGAAATAATTATGGCAAAGTACATACAAAGATCTTCCCAATGTCACTATTCCTTAAGAGGCTTTAAAATATTTATAATCTTTGGAATAGGCACCATGATTTTAAGTATATGTCTTATAGAAGCAATTACATAGGAAATGCTTTACAAAGATAGTTGATTTTTTTGCAGAGTCCCTTATAAAAACCAAAAAGTGTAAACACTAAAACCAGCAATAGGAAACTGACTACAGCAGGTCCATTTGATGGACTATAATACCGGATCTAAATGATATTTACAAAGAGTTTGTAACAATGTGAAGGAAAAGTTTATGCTCTATTGTTAAGTGACGAAAAAGTGGATACAAAATTGAGCCTGTCACGTCATCACCGGCAGGCATAACAATGGTAACAGCAACAGAAAGACTCCTGTGCGGGCACACAGCTAAGAGAAATACAACAAGTGTGAAAATGTGACTGTCCATTGAACAGCGGCATCCGAGGTGGTTTTTTTCTCTCTTCTGTAATGTCCCCATTTTCTGTAATAAGCATGTATGTACTTACAGTGAGAGAGAAAACAGTAAAAGTTATTTTTTAAAAAACCACAGAATGATCACAAACAAAAGTGTGCCAGAGTTTCAGGTAAGAAACACGTCCCCATACTGATCTACGCACTAATTCCCATCCAGATGATAAAAATAACTTTGATCCAAAACTTCACCATATTCAGAGAGTATAATATGAACTACAGGTGACTGTACCTACATTGATCAGCCCTGGGCAGCATAAAATGTAAGGATGATTACACTACTGAGATGGGCAGAAAACGTGGTAGGTAGTCGCGTGATAACAGAAAACAATTTCTGTGAAAAACAAACTGGATCGGTTTTCTTTCCCCAACCTGGGTTCCCATTCTTTTAGAACAAAGGATCGCATTTAAAAGGAGATAAAATAATTTGGCTTCAATTAGAATTAACCAGCCAAGGCCAGATTTCAGCCGCCTCACCGAGCTGGGCTAACTTGCTTACATTCATCCGGGGTGAGAGACGATTCCAGCTCACGGGAAACACAATTGGTGCCGACAAAGGCAGCCCTCTTGCGTTTGTCAGGCCGTGTTTGCCCAACCTGGCCATTCCCAGGTGGCTCCAGTGAATTCTCTTGTTAGGTCACTCCTCGGGCTTTGATGCGGACGCGGACTATATCTTACAATAGACCTCAAAGAGAGAGGCAGCTGCGTGCATTCGGTAGAAAATAGAAAAAGGCATGGCCAGGTTGACCACAATTATCCAGGGTTCAAAGCCAAAGACAATCTCCTCCAATCCGTTGTCGTACTCGGGGCGGCAGCCAAAGGCAGGAGGGATCCAGAGCTGCAAGAGAAGAGGAGCCATGCTAGCAGCCGCCTCGGAAGCCCCACACGACCCCCCACCCCACCCCCGGCGCTGGCCTGAACTCGGGGACACAGAGTCACACCGGTCTCTGCACCGCACTTCATGTCTCCTCTCCCAGCAGAGGTCACCTTTTATCAAACCCGTCTTCACACACCAGCACTGGGGCTCGGAGATCCCAGCCACGTGGGGCTGGGCCGCTGAGTTCTCTGTCTCCTCTCTGGCTTGACCTGGAGAGACAGCCCAGGCCCTGCCCACACCCCCGATCAGGGGACAGGACCACACGCTTTGGAGCCACACCTGGGTTTGTGGCATTTACAGACTCTCATTTGACCGCTGCAAGCCCTCCGTCTCCTCATCTGTAAGATGCGAACACTGACACCCGTCTCCCACGGCTCAGATGAGAATAAAATCCCAACTACGTTTGCAAAACCGAAAGCCATAACCTATTGTCACTGCTGCTCGTGGAAACCACACACTGGTCCCCCCTCAGTCTCTCTGCCCCAGGTCCTCCTCCTCCACCACTGCACGGTGGCAGGCAGCCTCTCGGATGACATCCACCTTCCATCCCACCTCCTGGGAGTCCCGTCCTTGTGGAGCCCCCTGCCCTTGAGTCGGGCTGAGCCTAGTGACTCGCCTCTACCATCAGAATATGACAGGTCTCATCTATGGAACATAAGAACTAAGAAGATCGGTAGGGGAAGAAAGGGATAAAGAAAGGGGGGGGTAATCAGAAGGGGGAATGAAGCATGAGAGACTATGGACTCTGAGAAACAAACTGAGGGCTTCAGAGGGGATGGGGGTGGGGGAATGGGATAGGCTGGTGATGGGTAGTAAGGAGGGCACGTATTGCATGGTGCACTGGGTGTTATACACAACTAATGAATCATCGAACTTTACATCGGAAACCAGGGATGTACTGTATGGTGACTAACATAATAAAAAAACATTAAAAAAAAAGAATATGACAGAAGTCATGAGGTGTCACTTCTGAGATTAGGTGCCAAAAGGACTGCAGAGTCCGTCTTGCTCACACCCTCCTGCCAGAGAGGGAGCTGGCCCCCCTGTCGTGTGCTGCCCTCTGGCCAGGCCCTGTGGCCAGGCGCTGAGGGAGGTCCCAGCCCAGCAGCCCTCAAGGAACTCATGCCCTCGGCCCAACAACCCACCAGGAGCGGGTTGGGGAAGATCCCCCAGGAGTCAGCTTGGAAGCAGCTGCAGCCCCCAGTGGGCCATGTGCTCTCAGGGAGAGATCCCAGCAGGGGCACCAGCTAAGCCGCGCTTGGACTCCTGGCCCACAGACACCACGACCGAACAAAGCGGTGTTGTTCGAGTTGCTGAGTGCGGGGTGATTTCTTACCCAGCAGGAGCTAGCTGGTACCGGCTTCTCCGTACAGGCGCTACCTCCTTTCTCTGCCCCACCGTGTTCCCGGGCCCTGCTTCTCAGGCTTCTCCCACCACTCCAGCTGCTCCTCCCCAGATCCTCCTTTGCTGTCTCTCATGGTTGCCTGGAGGGCTCATCCCTGGGTCCTCTCCTCTCCTCTACACATGTGACCCCTGGATGAGCTCCCCCAGCCTTGGCTGTGAATACCAACTATTGGCCGATGACTCCCCAGCCTGAATCACTCACCTGCTCCACCCTCGAGGACCCCACGGGCTGCCTGGTGTCTAACTTGCATCTCAAACTCCCCCCCACCTTCAGCAACACCTTCCTCCCAGTCACTGTCAAAACTCTAGGTGTCATCCTTGTTTTCCTGCTCACCCTCAAAACCCTCCACCTGCCACCCAGCCCATCAGCGGGCTTCCTTTCAGGTGTCCCAGCCCTTGGTCTTACCTCTCTCCAGCCTTCTTGCACCTGCTGCTAAGGGGATCATTCCACAACATCAACCGAGAGGGGCCTGTACTGCCTTCGGCATAAAGACCAGACTCAGCCAGGCTTATGAAGTTCGCTCAACCCGGACCCACTGACTGGACCCGCCTTCCTCTGTCCCGTGCCGCTGCTCTCCTTGCATGGAATTCGTGCTAAACTACGCACTGCTCCCCAAATAGGCCATGGTGTCTTCTGCCTCTGTGCCTTCGAACATCATGTGTCCTCTGCTCCAAACGCTTTTGCTTGCCTTGGCCACCGGGTAAACTTCCAGCCATTCCTGGACCCCGAGGCCAAAACTGAGTTACTGGACATCCTCTACATTGCTATTTTCCACCAGAGGCTGGAAAGCAAACTTTCTACTTCCCCTGCCTCTCTTGCAGCAGGGGTGGCCATGAGAAAGCCACTGCCTGGCACTAATATTCTCTCCTTCTTCATGTCTCAAGCCCAGATGTGATGGTTGGTGCTGTTGCAGCCACCTTACGACCGTGTGGCAACAGGCACCACACTAAGCATGGCAAAGTGGAAAGATGAACAGTACCTGGATCCTTGATGATAGGGTTCAGCTGCCAGGCCAACCCCAAGAAGCCAACCTGAAGAATTCTTATCTTTAAGACTGAAGATACTGCTGGCCAAGCTTTCTAGTCCTAGCAGCCAAAAGCACTCCTAACTGAGCCTGAGCCTCACCGCAAGCATCCCTGACTCACTGAAGTCTCTCCCTGGATCAGTGTTCCCATTACGCCTTGCACACACCTGTCCCAACGCTTGCCCTACTCGCTGTGTATCTTCCCTTGAGCCCCCATCCCTAGACTGTGACTTCTGTGGAGAAGAGGTTGTTGAGGAAGGTCATCAAAAAGACACGACTGCCGGTTGAACCCTGAGCAGGACTGGGGCACTCAGAGGCTCCTTGCCCCCTCCCTTGTCCTTGGAATGTGGGTTCTGCTGGCCTTTTTCACTCCCAGAGGCTGCTTGAAGGACACAGCCCTGAAATAATGATGCGGTGCTGAGAACACCTGCATAGTATACGTGAGTGAGCCCGGTTAAGGCCTCTCTCTCTCTCTCTTTCTCTCTATCTCTCTATATATACATATATATAAACTTTTACAATTTGGCAGGCAGGTGCAGAGATCCACTCATCTCACTGTTGCCCAAGACAGGCCTCGTATATATGTTCCTTTGGCTTACGAAAACCATCACCTACGAAGCTGGAGTAGCCTGCCTCTCTCTGCCGCCTCTCCCTGCCCCCCACATAGGGGGGCCTGTTCCAGATCACACCCAGGAGAGTGGTAACCCACAGGCCTTGAGTCTTCTCAGCTGCGATCCTTAGCCCCAACCCCAGCCGCCGGCCCCCAGCAGTATGCAAGTAAGTGGATTTGCAGAACAGAGGCTTTCAATGCAGCCTCATTCTTCAACCTTACACTTCAATCATTCTGGTAATAAGCTGCCTCCATTCCTGATTTGAAAAAAGCTAGGAAAACAGGCTGATTGTTTCTCAGATAAATAACTGAATGTAGATTACCGAGATATTGCAGAGGAACAAAAAGGCTGCGATATTCCTCAACACTCTTCTCTTGGCATCGCCCTGCAGGAAACGGGGGTGGCAGGCTGGGCCCGGGGTCCCTTCCCGGCTCCCCTCCTCCTCCTCCTCTCGGCCACAGCCTCCTCTCAGATGCATATTTCCGTTGGCCACACGTGGTGCCTCACCGCCCAGGGAAGCCACGTCCGCGGCCACGGCTCCACTCTCGAGGCGAGACGAGGCGAGGGATATGGCACCGCCGTTGCAGACCGTGACCACCCGTAGGGTTCTGATGTCCTCAGAGAGCTTCTCCGGCTCCCGGTGAATGGACTCGATGATGAAGAGGTTCTGGATGTACTTCTCGGCAATCACCAGGACGGAGTAGGGCAGGTTGAACCACGTGTAGGGAGGGCGGGCTTCGGCACAGAGGATGGCCAAGATGGAGCCCCAGGAGATGAGCCAGGAGCCGGAGGCGGTGCCCACCAACAGGTCCGCGTCCAGCTTGCGGGCCGGGTTTCTGGACTCGTCTAGCGATTTCTCGTCTACCCTGTAAATCCGGATTCCAAGCAGCCCCGCGGCCGCCATGAGCATCAGCAAGGCGATGGCGTACAGATAGAACATGATGAGGGCCGACTCGCTCTCGGTTTTGGAGCGCCCGGTCTGAATCAGGTACACCACGACGACCCCGATCGTGGCGGCCAGCACGGTCAGGCCCGGGACCGAGCCCGCCATGACCCCGGGAAGCGTGAACCGCACGTTGCGGTGCGGCTGACTGTCCACTCTGCGTCCGATGTTCTTCCACAGCACGTAGAGCATGGTGGAGGCCAGGATCTGGTACTCTATGTTGAAGGGGTACAGGTAGTAGACCCCCTGGGAGATGGCGGAGCAGAAGGCCGGGGGCGAGCAGTTACACGGAGGCGCGTGGTCGTCTAGGACTGGGGCCGGGCGACGCACGTGGGAGGGCGGTCAGCGCGGTCAGTGGGCAAGTGGAAAAGCACAAAGACACGTTGTCACTGAGGAGTCGCACGTGGGTTTTCCCATTGAATTAAAGCTTTGTCTTGTGGCTTATTGTCATGTCTAGTACTATGGCTGACCTGACAGCCATGAGCACGAACCGCACAAATCATAGTTTAGCCGTACATCGGCCCTTGTGGACGGTATTGTGAAGATTTACTTAACATATAAGATGTTCACGAGATTCTGCTGAACAAAAGAAGCTTGCTAAAGAGGATAGAGTATGATTCCATTTTCATGAACTATAGATACATAGATGATAGACAGACATAGAAAAAGTCTGTAAAGACAGAAGCTAAAAGGTTAACAATGGTTATCTCTGGGTGGGGAAATAGCAGGCAATTTTTCTTTTCTTTCTTTCTTTCTTTCTTTTCTTTTTCTTTCTTTTTTTTTTTTCAGTAGAAGAAAGTTCTATCATGTTTCTTCCCCCAGCTTTATGGAGATATAATTGACATGTAACATTGTGAAAGTGTAAGGTGTCCAATGTTACTTCCCTCTAGGTTTTGCTTCCCTGTATTCTCTAACCTTTCTATACGAATCTGATTTACATGTGTGATTTTTTTTAATTATTGGATTCTTTTAAAGATGTATTTATTTATTTGAGAGAGAGAGAGTGTGTGCATGCGAGTGGGGAGAGGGGTAGAGGGAGAGGGAGAGAAGCAGACTCCCCGCTAAGCATGGAGCCCAACGTGGGGCTGGATCTCACCAGGCTGAGATCATGACCTGAGCCAAAACCAAGAGTCAGAAGCTTAACCAACTGAGCCACCCAGGCGCCCCTAAATTATTGTTTTAAAAAAATAACTTTGTGAGGGAAAATGCCCCTTCTCATTAGCAAAGATTTTGCTCCTGAGAACATTTGATACTTTCAAGCGTGGTGCGAGACAGGCACCATCAAACACCAACATTGGCTCACGAGTGGCCGCCACTTTGCGGAAGGCACGTGGCAAGGGTATTAAGAACTATTTCAAACTGGGTGATGGGCATTAAGGAGGACACGTGATGTGATGAGCACTGGCTGTTATACGCAACTGATGAATCATTAAACTCTACCTCTGAAACTAATGATGTACTATAGGTTGGCTAATTGAATTTAAATTAAAAAAAGAACTATTTCATAACAAGGAGTGAAAATGCTGTAAATAAATAATAAAATATGTAACAAAAGCCTTAAAGACAATACAGCTATAGTCTCTGACCTATAATTCCAATCTATGTTAAAGGACAAGTCAAAAACCTAATCAAAGCATTAGGTAAAATTGTGTGTGTGCGTGTGTGTTTGTGTGTGCACGCACATGACAGAGAGAAAGAGAGAGACACGTCAGTGTCCAACAACTTAGAAATTGCTAAGCCAATGGTGGTGCATCCACACAATGGAATAGTAGGCAGCCATTAAAGTTATAATTAAGTTGTGTTTTAATGATACAGGAAAATAGTCATGTTACATAACAATGGAAACAAGTAAGAATTAAGTGTATATACAGTATCTTCTAAATGCATATCACAGCTCAGTACGCAGTTGTGAAATCAGTTTAGCGGGTAGCTGCCAATGTATTTTTTCAACAGAATGGACTTGTCATGGACTAGAGCAGAGTGGAACAGAATGGCGTCAGTAACAACAGAAATGTGCGTGTCTCTGATGTGGGAAGGCTATTATTTCATGACGTATGTGCACACACAGGTCTGTGTGCATTTGGGTTGCAGTGTAAGTTCTACTTCTGCCTCTCAAACAAAGGATTGACTGTATATAGCGTGATCTTAACTATAAATAAATAAATAGGATACTGCAAAGAAATAAGCCAACATTAACAGCATGCAACGGCATTTCCGGGTAGGTGCTATTGTAGTTTTTTTTTTCTTTACGCTTACGGTTTGCATATGCCAGGTATAAAATCAAATGGAAAGCTTTGTGGGGACACAAATCACCTCACCTTCGCAGAACACTGCCGTTTGGAATTCATAAAGAGTTTCCCACCACTTGTAACCCAGTAAGCTACTACACAAAAGTCAGAGGAAGAAATCAAGGAGAAAGGCTCAGAGAGGTTGAATGGCTTCCAAAAGTCACACAGCCAGTACATAATGAGAACAAGACCCAAAGCTGAGACATCTGGTTCCCGGTACATTTCCCCTCCCCACATTCCCATCAACCCCATCCCACTGCTCTCTGAGAGAAGCGACAGGTCATAAATGCTCCAGAACTTTGCGGGGAGGTTGACCAGCCCCTCAGGCTCTCAAATAGGATCAAGGGGGGATAAAGATGGGCCGAAAGTGCAAGCCCAGTGGAGTTCAATAAAAACTTCAAACAAAGTAAAACCAATTAACAGCAACCCTTAGACTTCTCTGGGTATTTTAAAGCTATACTTTCGGTCAAATGAACTGGTAATCGAGGCTTAATTAAAAACACAATGGCTGCCAGTCTTCCAGAGTTGTAAACAAGACACTCCCTTCCATACCAAACAGTACCGCGAGGAGTGGTACCCGAAATGATAACCTCGGGTCTGACAAGCGCTGAGTCACCGAAGAAACCATTAATTATGCTCAGCACATCCTACTTATGGAGCCAGGATGAGGGACTGAGGAGGTTTTGAAAGATTTTCAACAACAGATGATTGTCTGGCCAACGCTGAGTTGGGTGGACCCGGCCCCTCCATCTCTGAACGCTCTGGTCTCTGAGGGTTTCCAAGAGGTCCCAGCATGGGGGCAGGGCAACTCTCGTCACTCACCTATTGTGATGTTCCCGAAGCCCAGCGTGATGAGCCGCTCCTTGTGCTCGTTAAGTTGGTGCTTTGATTCATTCAGGACGCCGTTGGTCCACAGCAGCAGATTGGTGAACACCGAGTGGATCACCCCAAACCTGAAAAGCACAAGCACAAGGACTCCGTTATGGAGCCCTGGGGAGCTCCACGCCTCTGGGGTGAGATGGAGACGTTGCACGCGTGCACGCTCACACGGGCACACGCACACACGTGCGTGCTTGCATCCTTCCTTCTTAGACATGATTCTGGTTTCACCAGGCAGCTCGGACTCCGGGTGGGTCCCTGTCAGGGGACAGGCAGTTCCATGGGAACTTCCAAAACCACAGTCTTGGCATTCTGTCATAATCTTGAACCTGCCAGTACTCAACTCATTGTCGATGGGACAAAAAGAAACTGGGTCTTGGAAGCAGGGGTCCAGGGATGGAAACGTACTGAAAGCACGCACCAACCCCACCATACCCCAAACCCTTCCTTCCAGAAGGGAACAGGAGAGAACATTGAGGGAAAACGTACTGAAAGCATGCACCAACCCCACCATACCCCAAACCCTCCTTCCAGAAGGGAACAGGAGAGAACATTGAGGGAAAGATGAAGGGCTGCACTGGAAATCTGGAGAGTTGGGCATGCCCTTACTGTTGACTGGCCAACCCAATGGTCATCATCCACCCCCTTGTCTTGCCACTTACCTCTAAGGAAACTGAAACAAGTCATAGACTTGCTCTCTGCTCTCCCCTGAAGCTAGGCATGGCCACTCTGGCCAGTGGGATGTGAGGTCAAGACCACTGGGCACTACTGAAAGGTTTTGCTTTCATGATGAAAGGGATGAGAATAAGAAAAGCCTACTCACTGTCCCTCTCCCCTTTATTTCCAGCCTTGAATACAGACGTGAAGGCTGGCGTTCTGGCAGCTACCTTGTAACCATGAAGCAACCAGCATGGGATGAAACACTAAGCCACTGAGAATGGCAGAGCAAAAGCATAGAAAGAGCCTGTTCTGCGGCAACATGTTGGGCTTCTGGAGTCTCGGGTTCAGGAATTAGGCTGAGGTCACAAAGGCAGTAGCTACCTTGGGGTTTGAAGAGCCAGGAAGCAGCAGGGCTATCCTAGTCTGACCCCAGGGCCTGTCCTTGCCTCAGTGCCACTTGGCTCTTGGTAAGAAGAAGATGAGGAGGAAGGTGGACGCTGGACTCCGGCACAGAAGAAAGGTCTGTGGGGAATATGGCTCCAATGGGATCAGAGCCTGTCTCAAAACCTCCAGTCTCCCCGTGCCTGCGGTTTAAGACGTATGCACACTAGTGTCCAGGCACTTAACAGTAGGCCTTGCATGTAGCCGAAGCAGCTAATCCTGGTGATTTGGGAGAGGCATCCTTGAAGCATGCAGAGCTGAGAGAGCACAGGCCCCAGAGGAAGCGCGCTCTGACCCGTCTAACCAAGAGTATGTTTGTCCACCATCTGCCCGCAGGAAAACTGGTACAATTGGGTCCTCAACCCTGCCCTTTCCTCTCCTCTGAGTTTTCACCCCAGCCGACCCCTCTGGGGCTCCCACAAGCGGCTGCAAGCCAAACTTCCCTCGTTTGAACCCTGGCTTCCTTGGACAGCTGCAGAATGACCAGACACACGTGGAGAAGGAAACAGGTGTTTGTCCATCTGCTCACCGCTGTGCTTGCCCAGCTCTATAGATTGTGGCCACCCTGCCCCGGGCATCTGGGAGGCACTGGACAGATCCTTGGACAAACGCAGACAATGCTGTTTGCCTCGGGCTGGCTGCCTTTTCTTTTACTTATAATGCACATAGCTCCCTTTTCTTCTCCTCTTTCCTGGGCCAAACGGCACTGTCCAATCCCAGGCTCACTGAACCCGATGAGATAATGTCCGTACCACCTGCAGCCGGAGCCTGGCGTGCCATGCAAGCTCCCCGTGAGCTGGCAGCCTCCTGCTGGTCTGACCTGGAAATTGTCCTGCAAACTAAAGGCAGACATCACTTCCTCATGCCAGGCTGCCTTTCTCATACTTGGGGCTGATAGCCCGAGACCACAACAAAGACAAGGCTTCCATGAGCCACTTCTAATCTCAGTTTATGTTCTCAGCTCTGCTTGCAGAACTCCTGTTCCTCTAAACCTCACCCTGGGGAAGAGAAAAGGACTCAAACAAGTTCTTAGATCAGGAGAAAAGTCCCAGGACATACTAAAAGCATGGGACAGTGGAATATTGGCTCAAAAGACCAGAAAAAAACAGCAAGTCCAGCAGTGGTAAATTCTGAAACCTTCAGGGCCTGGCAGGAAACGTGAATGAGGAAAGCAGCTCTGGGGCACATTAGGGAGTGGTGGGGTCTGCAGCAAACTCAGGGAACAGCCCCCAGTCGGCTCAAGCCCTTTGTTGCATGCACATTTGGGATTGCCAAATCTTCCCATTTTTCTAGAGAATTCTGAATCCAAAACCTGAAGGTGGCGAGTAACTCAAAAATGTTTTAACACTTCACCCTACAAACAACACTGATTAAATCAAGCTCTCTGCCCATCTTGTTCAAGCCTCTCTCTGTCCGGATTAGCAAAGAGGCCCCAAGACAGGGAGAGGCTTGTGTCCAGTCATTCAACAAGCACAGCACCATGTCCCATCCCTTGGAGTTCCCCCAGATGGCAGATCCGGGTGGTAAGTGTCTGGGTGCAAGGCCTAGAGCAGTGCTGTCCAGACACTGATGGTGCAAGACACAGATGTGAGCCACATGCGTGATTTTAGATTTTCTTGCCACCACGTTTTTAAAAGTGGTAAGACAAGGAACAGGTGAAAATGGTCAGGATAATTTCCTCTGAAACCCAATCTATCAAATACGCTATGAGGTCAACATATAATCAATACCAACAAAAATTATCAGTGAGATATTTTACATTCTGTTTGTCATTCTAGTCTCCGAAATCTGGTGTGTATTGTATATTTCCCGCACATCTGGGTTGGAAGCAGCCGCAGCTCAAAGGCTCAGTAGCCACATGTGGCTGGTGGCCGATGTCTGGGCAGCGAGGACGTGGGAAGCAAAGCCAAAGACCTTTTGTGCCTGGAGGGAAACGGGCTCAATGTCCTGAGGCTGTTATTACATAAGTGACAAAAGCAAAGAGAGAGACCCCACCAGCAAAGCCAGGGGGCCACTGCGGTCACAGCGACACTGGAAATGGCAGTGGACTTAAAGGCAACAATCAGAGCCTCAGTTTTCTCATCTGCCGCATGGGCTCATGATCAGATGGCCTCTAAGTGATAGGGTGAGTATGAGAGACGTCCTCACAAGTAACATACATAAAAGAAAGGGCTTTCTACTGGGGCAAGTCTACTCCACTCAGCCGGGAGTTTCTGGGTACAGATGAGATGCTCAATGCTCATCGTTGAAAACCTCTTGCCCTGTACCCCAAATGATTCCATTTCTAGGAATTTAACCCAAGCAAATCATCAGAGATGTTCAAAAATATATTTGACCAAAGATATTCATCACAGTATGACTTATAATAGCAACAAAATGTTCAGAAAGATTAAACGTTCAACACCAGGGTCCATGGACTGGCTTGTGTCTGCTCGAACTTCCTCTGCTGAAGCCCCGACCCCCGATGTGACTATATTTGGAGATAGAGTCTCTAAGGGGGTAATCAAGGGTAAGTGAGGTCATAACGGTGGGATCCTAATCCAGTAGGACTGGGGTCCTTTTAAGAGGAGGAAGAGACAGCAGAGCTCAATTTCTCTCCATGAGCACAGAGGCAAGACCTGTGAAGCCACCGCAAGAAGACAGGTGTCTTCAGGCCACCGAAACCAGCCCTGCTGCCACCTTGATCTTGGACTTCCAGCCTCTGGAACCGTGAGCACCGTACGCTTCAGTGGTTCATGCGTCCCAGACCAACACAGCGGGGCGCTGGTGAGACCAACTCTGGTAGTGGCGTGCTGGGCAGGCTGGAGAGCCCATGGTGTAGACAAACACGGATGGGAGGACAGGAGAACAATAAAATGAAAAGAAATAGCCGAGCAAGAAGAAAAAGAAAAAAAGGAATAAAAATGATATCTATTCGTGGAAAAAGACTGGCAGGAAGCAGATCATAACCTTAACAGTGGTTACTGCTGGGTGGCGGGCATCTTAGCTCTTGCTGCTATAACCGAACTCGGTTATTTCTCGTGGTTCGGCAGACTGGAAGTCGGGGGTCAAGGTGCCAGCAGGTGGGTTTTGGTGAGAGCTCTGTCCCTGTGCCCTCACATGGCCAGTCTTCTGGGTGTGCAGGGAGAGACACAGAGATCTCTGGCATCTCTTCCTATAACTGCACTGATCCCATGATGGGGGCCCCGCCCTCAGGACCTCATCTAAACCTAATTACCCTCCCAACGTCCTGCCTCCCCAAACCATCACATTGAAAGGTAAGGCTTCAACAGATGAATTTGGGGGAAACACAAACATTCAGTCCATAACACTGGCATTAAGGTGACCCTTAGATCCTACCAGATCTTAACAAGTCTCATCAGTTAAAAAGAACAGTCCTTAAAGAGCATCTGTACAGTAGATGAAGTGAAACTCACTCCCCAGAACAAACCACGAGTGTTGTCCTGGGGCTGGGAGTGTAGTCCAGCCTCGCCAGGGGGGAGGAAGAGCAGAGCAGACACACTCCTTGCTCTGCAGCATACAAGATGGGACAACCTGAGGGCACCTGAGTGGCTCAGTCGTTTAAGCGATTGCCTTCAGCTCAGGTCATGATCCCGGAGTCCCGGTATCGAGTCCCACATGGGGCTCCCTGCTCAGCAGGGAGTCTGCTTCTCCCTCTGACCCTCTCCTTTCATGCTCTCTCTCAAATAAATAAACTTTTTTTAAAAATAGGACAACCTGGGACAGAAATCCCAGGCCTGCCACTTGCACTCCGGGGAACTGAGGAATGTCTCCTAACATGCTGGAACCTGTGGCCACCCCCCCAACCCCAACTCAGAGATTGGCTCTGCTATTATTTTACAGATGAGGAAAACTGAGGATCATAAAGGAAAGTGTCTCAGATGGCAGCGTGAGAATTGAAACCCACATCATCCTACTTCCAGGGCTGCCCCCAGGAAGAGGCGGATGGTGCAGGGTCTCCTCCCCAGGCCACAAGTGAGGGCTTTGCTCGTCGGGAGGGAGGAGAGAGTTGGTCTCATATTTACAACCCAAGCACGATGGCCGTGATGAGTCTATTCCACACATACTCCAAATTCAACAGTGAAGCAATTCCCATGATTTTTACCTTTCCAGTGTTTTGAAAGACTGGATGACATCCTTTGCGTGCCCCCAAAGAAAATACACCTAGGAAATAAAACAAGAAAGAGGCATCGGTGAAAACCATCATTATATTTGCACGCTGAGAAGCTATGAAACTTGCAGAAACAGAATGGGGAGATATTGGGGGCATCAGTGACCTCCCATCCCAAGTGTGCCAAGTCGCCTGGTTCATCTCAGGTGGCAGTGCCATCCCCCAGCGGGGACTGTGCTCCTCCGGGAGCCTGGGGGTGAGAACCGAGTGAGGCTTCCAGGCTTGGGAGGAAGAGCAGCCAGGACAGGTTGAAGCTGTCAGAGGGGATGGGGCTCGGGGAGCGACAGCCTGCCTGCCATGATCCCCGTTATCCTGATTCTATCACCTGTCTTAGCTCCCTCTAAGACCTATCCACTGAACAGTTCCTACACCAGTGGCCTGAAACCGAATTTTGCACGCAGATTGATTCAGACTGGTCCTTCATTTCCCCGTGTGCCATGCGCCACCCAGGGCCCTGCCCACGCAGCCACGAGCCACAGCACAGGGCAAGGACCGGTGGGGGAGGCTGGTGTGGGACCTGTGCACGAATCCCTGGGCAAGCTGGGGTACCTGTCTCCAGGTGTTTCCCCTTCCATGCAACAGGGATGATAACGGAACCTGCCTTGAAGGGTATTGTGATCAGTCAAACAAGCTCACCCACGTCAGGTACTTAGAACGGCGCTTGGAGTGGGCGCGTTTTCAGTCCACGCTCTCCACGGGCAACCTACTCGCTCGCTGGCACTGACTGATCGCCTCCTACGTGTCTGCTATTATTTGAGCTCCTAAAACATTTTGGGCTTTATTTCACACACAAACACACACTGAGCACCTGTCACATACCAAACACTGCTGGACACTTTATAAATTTGTCTCATTCAATCTTCATTGCGCAATTAAGTGCTATCAAAAGAAAATCAGATAACACAGAAGAAAATTCACTAACACATCCTCTCTCTTCCACATTGTTTTACCTAAGACTTACTGGCCAGCTCTGAAAACACTTTCAGGGCACGGTCCTGAAACATCTGGCAACTTAAGACACAGAGAGCAGTGGCTCCTGGTGGTGATGACATTCAGCCCAATGATGGGGAAGCAGTTCAGTAAAAGGATTTCTCAGTGATTTCCAAGGTCCTACTTCATCGATACTTTCATAAAGACCACATAGCAATACAAAAAAGTTTGTAATTTTTTAAGTGAAACTTTAGAATAGAAAATTCTGTCCCTTCTCTGTAGAAACTTCTACAAGAAGGTACAGTGGAGTACGAGGAAGGGAGAGAACACAAAAACAGCAACAAATGTTTCAGTTAATGGGCTTACAGATACATCGTTATTCTCTTTTCCAATTTTTTCTGTCCAATTATATTTTTTAAAATCAATATCTTTTAATTACCGTGTAATCCAGCAATCCCACTTCTGGGTGTACATCCAATGGAATTGAAAGCAGGGTCTCAAAAAGATATTTGTACACCCATGTTTACAGCAACATTAAGAGCCAAAAGGTGAAAGCGACCCAGGTGTCCATCGATGGAGGAATAAACAGAATGTGGTCCATCCATACGATGGAATATTGCTCAGCCTTTAACAGGAAGGAAATCCTGATGCATGCTACAACATGGACGGAGCTTGAAGACAAGAAGGTCAGGGAAACAAAGCCGGTCACAAGAGGACAAATACTATATGATTTCCCCTTATTTGGGGGTACCTCGAGTGGTCAAATTCATAGAGACAGGAAATAGATTAGTGGGTGCCAGGGACTGGGGAGAAAGGAATCAGTAGTTAGTGTCTGATGGGGATGGAGTTTTAATTTTGCAAGATGAAAGAGCTCTGGAGATGGGTTGCACAATCGTGTAAATACACGTAACACTCCTGAACTGCAGCTATGACAGCAAATGTTGTTATACGTACGTTAGCACAATTTTAAAATAAATACCATATTGTTTTCAAAATGCTGTCTTTCATTCCCCAGTCATCTAGTGTAGCGAAGGCATGTAGTTAGTGACCACTAGGTACAGAACACTTGATGAACTGGCTGATAAAAGGCCTTAAATTAGGAAGACAGAGACCTGCAACCCACGAAGTGCAGAGTGATATTTTGAAAACTCACATCTGTTTAGGTCATTCCTCTGCCTAAAGCCTTCAATGGCTCCCCATTGCCCTCGGGATCAAGTTCAAGCTCCTGAGTGGCTGTCAGCCTTGACCCAGTGCTCACTGCAAAGTGTTTTGTTTGTTTGTTTGGTTGTGGGGGGTTTTTTTGGGTTTTTTTTAAAGAATTTTTATTTTGTTATATTAGTCACCATACAGTACATCCCCAGTTTTTGATGCAATGTTCCATGATTCACTATTCGCGTATAACACCCAGTGCTCAGTGCAAAGTGCTTTATACACAGTCACACTTTTAATCCTCACAACAACCCAAAGAACTAGGCCCTTTCCAGGTGAGACTCGTGAGGCCCAGAGAGGTTAAGCAATTTGCCAGAGCTCACATTGCTGGTATGAGCCAGAGACAGGTCGTCTGACCAGAGTCTGTGCCCATAAGCCCTCCACCAAACCATGGCTCTGTCTGTGCCCATCGCCCCAGCCCGCCTCCCCACACAGACCCACACATCTTCTCCCCGTCATGTGGGAAGACCACACAACCCCCAAATGTCCTCTTTTAATGTCTCTGACACACCACACCCCTCTTTCATTGACAGCTCTGGGGCTCTTCCTGGCAAACACCACCCCTCACCCCAAAGCTGGCGAGAGTTCTCCCTGGTGCTCTTGCATCACTGGGGGACTTCGGTCAAAGCATCGAGCCCCCACGTTGTCACTGTCTGTGTTTATGAATTTCCCCCATCTGACTGACACCTCCATAGGGCTCAGAACACAGTTCTTCACCCTTGCACTCCCAGTCCTGGGAACAGTATTTGCTGGATTCAGAGAGAAGGCAGGAAGGCAGGAAAGACAGGAGGGAGGAAGGGAAGTTAATTCTTTCTGGTCTCACTGGGCTCTCCACATTGTCACTGGTATCACTATAAGACTCTGTCACCATGGGATTTGACTCCCCTGAAATAAATAGCCAGTAAATGAATTGTCAGTGCTTCCAGGACAAAACACCACAGATTGGGTGGCTTAAAACCACAAAAATTTATTTGCTCACCGTCCAAGAGACCAGAGTCCAAAATCAAGGTGTGAGCAGGCTCGGTTTCTCCTGAGGCCTCCCCCTCTGGCTTGTGGCTGGCCGTCTTCCTCCAGCGTCCTCACATGGTCTTCCTTCTCTGTGAGTCTGTGTCCTAATCCCCTCCTCTTATAAAGAAACCAACTCTATTGGATCAGATCCATCCATATGACGTCATTTAACCTTAATTGCCTCCATAAAGACCCTATCTCCAACTACGGTGTGTCAGTGACCCTGAGGAGTGACCGTAATGGCACAGGGTTTCTTTCGGGGGTGATGAAAATGTTCGAAGATTGATTGTGGTGATGGTTGCACAACCCCATGAATATACCAAACCACTGACTCATACACTTGAAAGGGGTAAATTGTGTGGTGTGTGAATTACAGCTCAATAAAACTCAATAAAATATATTCATATCCCCCCCACAAGACTTTGCTGGTAGACTCAAGCTTGGCACAATTCCCTGACTCTCTGTTACCAGTTCTACCTCATAGGATTCCCACAAAGACGGCCAAGGGGACAGAGAGACCCATTTTACAGTGGAGCAGCTGAAAGACTGAGCCTCAGAGAAGGAGGCAAGCCCACTTCATGCTGCCCCCCCCCAGCGCATCCCATTTCACATCCACCCCGGGATGCACTCAACAGAAGCCAAGGCAACATGAACAATCACGGTAGGCTTTACCTGCAACAGAGTATGAACTGCATGTGTGACAGGGAACACTCCTTCGGTGGCTGATAAGCATTCGGAAAATCCAACGAAGTACCCAATTTTAAGGCATCCCAGAATGATGGTAATGGCCGCAAACAATGTGATACTACCTAAATCCGGGGGTGGAGGGGGGAGAGAGCATAGACACACACACATATAAGTGTTGACATGCACGGATGCGTTTCAAAATCAACCACATTAAAGCCTCCCATATACGGTCAAATGACTTGTACGAGCTGCCAAGACCATTCGGGGAGGAAAGGGCAGTCATTCAACAAATGGCGCCAGGAGAGTGGCTATGCGATCGCAGAAGGATGAAGTTTACCTTACCTTACACTGCGTATGAAAATTAACTCCAAATAAATCAAAGACTGGAATGTCAACCCTAACATTATAAAACTCGTAGGAGAAAACGTAGAGGAAAATTTTTACAGTGTTGGGCTGGGCAGTGATTTATTGGATATGACACCAAAGACACAGCAACCAAAATAAAGATGGATAAATTGGACTACGGCAAAATGAACAAGCTTTTGGGTGTCAGAGGACACTAGCAGCCCACAAAGGGGAAGAAAATATTTGCAGACCATGTATCTGGTAAGGCGTTAGTATCCAGAGTCTACAAACAGCTAAAATTCAACAACATCCAATAAAAAAACCAATTAAAAATCAGCCAAGGAGTTGAATAGATATTTCTCCAAGAAAGACATATAAATGGCTAATTAACACATGAAAAGATCCCCACATCACTCATCATCCGGGAAATGCCAGTCGAAACCACAATGAGGTATCACCTCACAGCTATCAGGATGGCTGCTATGGGGGGGGAGGGAAGGTGAGAGAAAGAAAGGAAAGAATTGAAAAATAAATAACAAATGTTGGCAAGGATGTGGAGAAATGGGAACCCGTGTGCACTGCTGATGGGAATGGAAAATGGTGCAGCCACTGCGGAACACAGACGGCTGTTTCTCAAAAAATTAAAAGCAGTATTTCCACATGATCCAGAAATTCCACTTGTGGGTATATCCCCCAAAGATCAAATAGAGACAGAAAGGAGAGTGCTGGGTGCCAGGGGCTGGGGGAGGGGAGAATGGCCAGTCGCGGAAAGGGTACAGAGTTTTAGTTTTGCAGGATGAAAGACTTCCAGATATACATTGTCATAATGTCAACATACTTAATGCTACTGAATGTTACACTTACGAACAATTAAGTCAGAAAACTTTATGTTATGTATGTATGTGTATAAATATGCAATTAATTAGATAAACACAATTAATTAATATACACAATTAATTAATAAGACAGTATTGTGTCCTGTTTATCATTGTTCCCACCTAATGCATATCCTGGGGTCTGACAAATGATACACATTCAATAAAGATTGGCCAAATAAACAGAAGGTCTCTAGAAGCTTCTCCCCCCAAAAAAGATCAATCTAAGAGGGCCACTGCTACGCTCAAAAATCTCAGTTCTCTAATCTGAAAATCCTGCTCTCGAGAGAATAAAGGTAAGGGGCATACGGGTATTCAGGAACTCTCTGTACAACCCTTGCAACTCTTCAATAAATCTAAAAATTTCCAAAATAGAAAATATCTTTTTTAAAACTGATGGGAAGGGGGGGTCCATCATAGTGGCATGGAAAGGGCCCACGCTAGGGAAAGTGAACAAAGGAACCCTCCTTTGATGGTGCATTGGGCATGGTTTCGACCAAACAATAAAAGCAAACAAAAGATATGCATATGAAAAAAGACGGGGAAGGAATATCCAAAATACATTAAAAGGAAACGTTAACAAATGAAAATATTAGCAAGAAAAACACAGTGATTTTGGAGACTTGATCAACGTCAAAGTTCCTAATCCTTCTCCTGAGCCAACGCTGACCGCCATTCACACGTTCTCTCCCACGAACGGGAGGAAACTGGATCGTGGGTGACATGCATTGCGGTGAGAGAGAGAGGACAGACTCCTAACACCGAGCTATAACGTTACAGCTCCAGCCCAAGAAGCCTCCGGTGAAAAGTAATGCAATCACCTGGCTCCTTTCCATTGCTCAAAGCCTTATAGAAACAACTCTAAGTCACATTTTTTTTTTCATCCTGGAAAGCCCCCAGTGAAATAAAAAACTTAGTAAGAGTGGAGATTCGATCCGAGGGCTTTGAAATGGTTTGACAAACGCACAGCTCGTGTTGGTTACAGAGGAAATAGCAAGATGAGGTGAGGCAGCCCGGCTGGTGCGACAAGAACAGAGGTGGTAGCCCTGGGGACCCGGGCGCTGGTCCAGGCTGTGCCACCGATGGCATGTGTGAGTTCAAGCGAGTGACCTCCCTGCTCCTAGCCTCAGTTTTCCCAGCTAGAAGATGAGACGGGTCCTCAGCACGGTTCTCAAACTTGAACTAGCATCAGAATCACCTGGAGGGCTTGTTAAAACAGAGCCGGCAGGGCTCCACCCCCAGAGTTTCTGATTCCGTAGGTTGGGGTGGAGCCCACAATTTGCATCTCTAACAAGTTCCCAGGTGGGGCTGACACGTTGATCTGGGACCCTGCCTTGAGAACCACTGGTCTAGAACATCCCGGTCACTGACGTTTCAAGAGGTATGATAAATACACCGTATGCCTTCTCACCATGTTGAAGTCCTTCCTTCCTTTATCCATCCATTTATTTGTAGAACAAATATTTTGGGGACTCCTACTATGCATGTGGCATTTTGCCAGGAGCTCAAAGGTAAACAAACAAGACTGCCGGAGAAACAAAAATACACATGTGTAATATTGCATAAAATTGGGGTGTGTGCAAAAATATAATAGAGGTGCAAGCTGGCGCCAGACTTCTCAGCTGCAGCCTGGGAAACTGGAAGCCAGTGGAAGAGCAGCTCGAGTCCCCCTCAAGGGAAGGACTGCAGCTCTAGAACCCGATTTCCAGCCAAGATGCCGCCTGCTTGTCAGGGCGAAAGACAGAAAGAGATTTGAAGACGGGCAAAATATAATTCATCCCACAACTGTTTGTTGAGCCCCGACTGTGGTCCAGCCCCTGTCCTAGCCGCTGGAGGTGTAAAAGGGGCAATAAAATAAAGTGTCTGCTGTCGGTGAGTTTAACACTCTCGTGGGGAAGACAGAGAGTAGAGGAGGGGGGATGTCACCCACATGATTCATCTGACAAAGGGCTTTAGCTGAACAGCCAGTGAACTGGGGGACAGTCCTCATATTGGGGAAGATGACTAGGAGAGGGAACAATGGTGAGCAATAAACTTAGCAAAAGATTGGAGAGGATGATGGATGTATACTGGAAGGAGGGAGGGAGAGAGGGTCTAAGATGGCAGGAGGGATGGGTGGATGGGTGGGTTGGTGAAGAGTCCAGTAGATATAAATAAATTATAAATAAATTAATAGGAAATAAAAATACGATAAGAGAAATTAAATTCAAATGGACAAAGATAAACCCACTGGAGGGACACCTGGGGGGCTTGGTCGGTTAAGCACCTGTCTTCGGCTCAGCTCATGATCTCAGGGTCCTGGGATCCAGCCGCCTGTTGGGCTCCCTGCTCAGCAGGGAGTCTGCTTCTCTTTCTGCCTCTGCAGCTCCCCCTGCTTGTGCTCTCTCGCTCTCCCTCTCTCTCTATCTCTCTCAAATAAATAATAAATAAAAATCTTTGATAAAAAATTAAAAATAAAAGAAAGAGAGGCAAATGTATTTCACAGATCTCATCTCAGTGGAGCAGAGAGTAAGTGGGGTGATCTTGGAGCAGGCAGCGATGTACCTTGCTGGGGGAAATGTTTGGTATTCCTTTTGGGGGGCGGATAAGAACGGAGTAATATGCATCTGATTGTGAGAACGAAGAAAGGAAAGACAGTCATTAATTTAACAGAAAGACACAATAAAATGTTCGAGTGCCCTGGAAAGCAAATGTGTGCAAAATGAAAATGAGGGGAACAATATGTAAAAGAAATCATTATAATCATCATAAAGAAAAATGGGAGCAAAGTCAAGCATATAAACCCTTACAGTGAATGAGAATGATCTAGATCTCCCAATACTTAGACAGCAAGGATGGGAATGTTGAATCAAAAAAAAAAAAAAAAAAAAACACCAAAACCCAGCTCTATCTCTTTTATGAATCACACTTTTCACTTGTTGGCAATGGCAGAAAATCAAGGGGTGGACAAAGAGGCAATGCGACTGAAGGGAAAGCAGGAATGGCACTATTGATGTCAGACCGTATGGAATTTAAGTGAAATGAAATAAATGGGATAAAGAATCCCTTCACCTTCATCATCACACATGAAACAGAAGATATAACGTATGAGGAAGATGTAATAGTCCCTTGTGTGCCAAATAAAATAGGTTTTACCTTGCTACTTATTTTTTTAAGATTTATTTATTTATTTTAGAGAGAGCGAGAGGGAGTGCAAGCATGTGAGTAGGGGGAGGGGCAGAGGGAGAGGGAAAGAAAGAATGTCAAGTAGACCCCCGCTGAGCACGACGTGGGGCTCAATCCCACAACTCTGAGATCACCACCTGAGCTGAAATGAAGAGTCCAATCTGATGCTTAACTGACTGAGCCATCCAGGCGCCCTCTACGTGCTACTTTAAAGAGATAAAATGGAAGATTCCAGAACTAGACAGATCTGGGAAGATGGAACATAAGGGCACAGAAGAATTAAGTCACATAACCAATAAACTTGGTTTTATAATATTCCTTTGCACACCTCAAAAAGAGAACATATAATTTTGGATGTCAATGGACTATCGACAAAAATTGAGTAAGCGGATTGCCTCCCTCATAGGGCGGTAGAGGAAGGAGATTAAATGAGTCACTATATGAAAAGCACCTAGAGCAGTGCCTGGCATGTAGGAAATCCTATAAACAGACGCTTTCATCATTATCTTCACACTCAACCACAAAGAACAATTTAATGAATTAGAACCAATTAGAAAGTTCCCCAGCCACATCACTTGAGACTAATCCTATAAGGTCTCATGTTGGCAGAGGGAGACACACACCCCCCCCCCCGTGTGTTAGGCACCCAAGTCCCCCCTAGGAGTCTGGAATCTTGAACCACAGGCTCTTAGATGTAGAAGGTCCCATAAGGTCAGTCTACAACCCCCCATCTATGCAAGAAAGCTTCCCAGTGCCTCATGATTAGCGGCCAATGGGGCTCCATCTGGATGTGCCCAGGGCTGGGAGGCTCCCCATCTCTCAAAGTACACCCTTCCATCACCGGCTGGAGCTTATATTAGAATGTTCTTCCTTACACGGAACTGCGGTGAGCCTCCTGAAACTGATCTCTTCCCTGGAGATTCTGTCAGCATTCACTCATCCATCCATCCGTCCATCTGTCCATCCGTCCCCCTTGATGATTCAGTAAATACCAGCTACCACTCGTTACATGTCAGGCACCGTGCTGGGGGCTCAGGATATATTGGGGGGCACATTCAGATAGAGGCTCTGCTTCTGAGAGCCCACTGTCTGGTTACCAATGAAGTGAACAACACAATATCCTGCTTGATGAGGATTAAGAAGAAAATGTAGGGTGCTCTGAGAACATACGACCTGGGAGCCACACGTGGTCTGAGGGGATCAGGAAAGGCTTTCCTAAAGAAGTGACTCTGTTTTCTGGAAACCAAAGGATGGCCTGGAGCTCATGGGAGTGAAGCTGCCTCATTTTCTACCCTGCTACATCCTCTCTCCTCTGGACTCAACACCCTTGTGTTCCTCTCCGGGGCCCCCTCTTCTACAGGTGTCCGTGTGATGCTCAAAGGGGGGCAAGGTACTCCCCACATGCAGGATGACTTCCTTTCCAACGAATGCCAAACCAGCATCAGCATTTCGGGCAGCCCCATCATCTTACCGATGCTGAACTCCTGGCATTGTGTTTACATTTTCTATCAGACAAAAAAAATCTCATCCAAAAAAAAATATGCAAGAAAAAGCATGCAGTTAGGCAAGAGTCCCTCACAGTGACCCCAGGCTGGGTTTTGGGGACCGCTGCTCTCCTTCCTGAGGGAATTGCTTAAAAACCCCTGAATGTTGATCTGTTCCACAACTTCACTGGCTGTCCCTGTTATGTATTCTGTGTATTCTTTTTTTCATTTTTTAATGACTTTTAAGTTTTTTTTTTTCTTCTGGACTCCAGTGAAAACAAAAGACCTTTCTCTGGGGACTCCTCCGTAAATCCCCACGCCTGCACTGTCGGGCTACTTTTCTGCCCCCCACTTGCCCATCATAGGCTGATCATTTATTTCATAATCAGACATTTCTCTTACTATGTGTCAGAGACGTCTAAGCATTTTATATATTAACTCACTGAGTCTCATAACAACCCCGTGACCGGTGGCATCATCATCCCCATTTTACAGACAAGAAAATGGAGGCCGAAGTAGAGCTACACGTGCTGGGTGGGGGCGTGCTCTTAGCCGTCATGCTCTGCGGCCCCTCACTGTCTGCATCGCCCTCTCCCTCTCCCGCATCCCTCCGTGCAGGGCCACACCTGATGGTCCTGCCATCCCCAGAGCCCAGCCAGTCCGGGGAGCTCACCCCAGGCTGTCGAACAAAACCGGATCAACAGTTCTGCCCAATCACCACAAAAGTTTCCATGCTGTGCACCCGGCTCCCTTCGCTGTTGCTCTCTGCGAGTCCCCAAGGTCCTTCTGCTCAATGAAGAAGACAGAAAGCAAAAAGGAAAGAGACTTTTGCCTCCTCTGACACCTGCTGATATCATGTCATCTGCCTTGAAGCAAGGAGCTCAGCCCTCTTCTCTTTCTCACTCTGTTCAAACATGTCCGGTGATGGGGAGCTCAGCCCTCCTCCTGAAACCCAGCTTCCGGGGCTGGTAAATGGGGGTGATGACACCCACCTCGAGAGTGGCTGTGAAGCTGAAAACATGTGATATTGAAACCTGCTGAGTGAAAGAAGCCAGTCACACAGATGACAGACCACGTGATTCCATCCGGAGGAAATGTCCGGACTGGACAAATCCAGAGACAGGAAGTGGACGAGTGATGGCCGAGGGCCAGGGGGGCGTTAGAGGTCGAGGGGATGACAGTTAAAGGGGTCAGGGCTTCTTTTCGAGATGGTTGAAGTGTTCTCCAACTGACAGCGGGTCTGGTTCCACTTCTCTGTGAATAGACTACAAACCTTTGACTCCTGCACTTCAAATGGGCGAATTGTAGAGCATACGGAGTTTATCTCAATAAAGCTATTTTAAAAAGAAGAAGGAAGAATGTCTGGGACACACTGATGTGGGGCTTGCTCTCCCTGTGGCAGAGACAACAAGGAGTGTGTGGAGAGACGCTATGTCTGCAGAAGAATGAGGCTGTGAAATTAAGGTGAACGTGCGTTCTGAGCAGGGACAGCAAAGTGAAGTCCAGACCGCTGTTCATGAGCTTGCACCTGCTGCAAAGTCAGCAGGGTGGGTGCGATCCCCGGGACCCACCCGACAGCTCCCCCGTGATGGCATCCATGGTTCTGCGATCCTGGCGTCATCCCTGGTGGTTTCTCGGGAGTTGTGACTGCACTTCCAGATTGTGGGACCCCCCGAGGGTCCAGACTGTTGCATCTCTGTGTCCTACATGTAGCTTTTGCCCTTCCCCTCGTCCCCCTTTGTTTCTCTCTGCCCTCTTCACACACACACACACGTGGACCCATCTCTTTTACCGACCTTCACTTACTTACGGGGGGGACAGCCTGTTTCCCAAACCCGTCATCATGTTCCCGACATTTATGTCTACAGCCACCACCCCTAGGCTGGTCTCACATAAGCAGCTCACCTCTGCCCCTTCACTTCCAGTCCCTTAAGGGACAATGAGCATAGTGCTGTGCCCAGTTCCAGGGCTGGCATGCTAGACAGCGGTGTAATGTATCATATGGGTGTGTCTCATTCTAAGGAAAAAGTACTACGTAAAAATCTGATCTTATAAAAGGAGTAAATTTGGGGGTGATTACTCACAAGCATTAAAAAAATCACTGTGACAAATAATTGAGACAATGCTTCTAACTTACGTGCATTCTGAAGTTTCTTGATAAACACCTGTTATTCTTATTGGCGTTGTTCCCATAAGTTTGTGTTAATAACACTTCACTGGACAAACTGAGGGCCTCAAAGGGGAGGGGGGTGGGGGAATGGGATAGGCTGGTGATGGGTAGTAAGGAGGGCACGTATTGCATGGTGCACTGGGTGTTATACGCAACTAATGAATCATCGAGCTTTACATCGGAAACCGGGGATGTACTGTATGGTGACTAACATAATATAATAAAAAATCATTTAAAAAAATTAAAAAAAAAATAATAACACTTCGCTGGGCTTGACACAGAGCAGTAACAACAATGAAATCCTACCACTGGGAGGTGAGCCACTGCAGTCTTTTAAGGGGCTAGAAACAGACCAGAAACAGGACCCTAGTAATTCACCAGACGACCCAGCTATTCCATGGGCTTGCATGTCACCGCGCCCACGGGGCTGGCACGAGATATCCAGGCTGCTGTCGTTCCTTCCAGAAAATAAAAAAATCAGTCTCCTTCCTTAGCAAACAGAGGAGCTGGACTAATAATCCATCACTTCTACTAACATTTTTAATAGGTCAATATTTTTTGTTCCAAAGGAAGTTTTCACTTTCTCACACCCAGTAGGTGGAACAGAATATTTTCTGCTCAAAGAAATGCCTCACAGCCCATACCAAGACCCAGAAACTTTCTCTGGAAACTGTTAGTGCCCCGAATTCCACAGGCTGGCTCTTTCTCAGAGCCCCAGACTTCTAAGGCTGTCACAGAAGCCAGAGCTAAGTCAAACCTGTCTTTCCAGCTATGCTTCCAGGGAAAACCTCAGCCCTAGCTGGGGCTGAAGCATTCCCTTGGCACCCCAACGTTCTTTCCTCTCTGGACAATTAGCCTCTGGCTTCTTTGATGAAATACAGCTCATTTACAGGGATCATAGTGCTTTGCAAACTGTGTTCACCTGATGCGGCTCTCCCAGCTCTTCCCTGAAAAGCAACCGGGATTCTCATTTTACTGATGAGGAAGCAGGGACTCAGAAGGTGAAGTTCCTCGAGCTGGAACATGGAGCCAAACCTCCAGGGCCAGCACTATTTCCATTATCCACATACCTCATTCGAATGGTTATGTTATCATGATTGTTTAAACAGCCACCATTTACTGAACACCTACTATGTGCTCTCACTATATTGCCACATTCATTCTATCACTACTTCGTGTCCAACAGATATCTCCAAAGTAACATGCCCACGAGAGGAAACTTGATCCTGCGTCCCCACCAGTGCTCCTCCCTCTGCCTTCCTAATCTTGGGAACTGGTACCACTATTCACCCACTGACTCGGATCCCAATGCTTGGAGTCTTCCTGGAAAGAGGGAGAGAGAGGAGGAAGAGAGAGAGGAAGAGCAGGGGAGGGAGGGGTGGAGGAGGGAAGGGGCAAGGATAGAGGGAGAAGGGAATGGGGAGGAGTGAAGGAGAAAGGAACTAATGGAGCAGGAGGGAGGAAGGAGGAAGGGAAGAAGGATGGAGGAGAAAGGAAGTGAGGAAGGGACAAAGAAGGGATCCTTCCACTATAGGAAAGCAGAGGTCAAAAACCTGTGTGTGTAACAGCTTTTAGCCTGTGTAAATCCCACTCCACGAAGCAACATCTCATGCCTATTGTTTTTTTTTTTTAAGATTTTTATTTATTTATTTAAGAGAGAGCATGAGTGGGGCAGGGGGAGAAGCAGACTCCCACTGAGCAGGGAGCCTGACGTGGGACTTGATCCCAGGACCCTGGGATCATGAGCTGAGCCCGAGGCAGACGCTTAACCAATGGAACCATCCAGGCGCCCCCTGTTTGTGTGTTTGATATGGTGCCGGGTTCCCCGCTGTTCAGTCACAAAACCATGAACCTCCCTAAAACAACTGTTTTCAGAACAGGAATTTGGGCCAGCCCAGAGTTGTGGCCAGTTTTTCCGAAGGCAAGGTGAACTAGACACAGTCTCTGAGCCTAAGAACCCAAAATCTCCTCCAGATCCAAGGAGTCATGATACAAGGTGGAAGCTGACAAGGAGCGAAACACTCTCCACAGACAGAGACATGGAAGCGGGTGGGAGGGAGGAGTAGCTCCCGCCAGGCGGGGTGGGGAAGGTGGCCCCCAGCCGGACCTTTGTAGGGGTGTAGGTGGGAAGGGGAACGGATGTGCGCTGGGCACCCAGCCAGCAGTCACTCTCCCTCTGTGGAAACTCAGAGGGTGAGCAGATCGAGTCACATGCCCAAGGTCATGCAAGGACAAGGAAAGGGAGATTTAAATTCAGACCTCTAGAGAATTCAGGTAGAGACGTGTGATGAACCCAGACTGAGATGAACCCAGCCTTTCTCAGAGAGCCGCTTTCTCCACCACACACTCTCGACTCCCTCCTCCCCTGGACTCCACCATGTTTGTCTCCCTTTCAAGAGCAGAGACACTCCTGACAGAGGAGAACCTTCCATCTTGACAATGTTTCAGTCAGTCTGTTGTGAGTACCTAGCAAGTGCTTCTACCCTCCACTGTCCCAGTGTTGACCCAGTTCTCCATGACTCCATTGGTCCCAACTGCATGCTCGTACCTGCTCTTAGGATCTACTCTACCCCAGACCCGGAGCTGGCTCTAGGAATAAGAGAGGAGCACCACAGAGCTCCCCTGGGGGAGTGGGGGGAGGGGACAGAAGTATCAACTACCCAGGGCACCGTGAGGGGTGGAGGAGTGGGGTCAGCACCACAAAGAGCAGGGGGAATCAGAGAGGCATCGCAGGGGAGGACGGAGTGAGGCCTGAGCCCTGTCTTGGAAAGCAGGGCGAGGGGAAGGCGCTGCAGGAGGAAGGAACAGAATATGCAAAGGCCTGGAGCTAGGAAACCTTGCACCTGGGAACTAAAAGCCTTTCAGACTGGAGCACAGAAGGAGGGCAAAGGAGAGGATAAAACGGGAGGCCCTCTGGGGACTGGTCTTAGAAGGCCAGGAAGGCCAGGGTAGGGAGCGTGGTCTCCCTCGTGGGGTCGGGGAGCCGCTGCGGGAATTTGGGCCAAGGAGAGACGGGAACAGGTTTGTAGCTGCAGACGGAACGTGTGACAAGAGCCCGAGGGCAGGGAGTGGAGGCTACTGCACCAAACCAGGCTTAACGCCGAGAAAGAGAGAAGGAGGGAGGAGGGGAGAGCCCGACGCGCTGCCGGGAGACTCACCACGGAGCCAGCGCGCGCCGGCGTGCGTGTCCTTGGGGCGGATGAGGCGGCGGTGCGCGGAGCTGCGGACCACGTACCACAGCATCCAGAGCAGCTGCAGCAGCATGAGCGCCGTGAGGAAGCAGAGCAGGGCGCTCTTGCCCACGCCCGAGGCGTGCACGGCCCAGGCCAGCAGGAGCAGCAGCCCCGCCACGAACACGATCAGCCCGTACTGGCTGCTCAGCGCCTCCGCCAGCTTCTGCGGCACGCTGGCGCGGACGGCGCCCCGCCGACGGCCCGCGGACTCCGGGGACCCCGCCGGACCCGACGACCCCCTGCCCGGGGCGCTGCGAGCCGCCTGGGGAGAGGCGGGCGCCCCCTGGCCCTCGGGCATCGTGCGGTGACCCGCCCGGACTCTGGTTCCGAGAGCCGCTCCGGCCCGGCCCCCACCTGCTGCTCCGACCCCTGCCCTCGCCCTGACGCTCTCTGCCAAGCAGCCCCCCTCTCCCGATCCTCGCCGACCCCTGCCCGTCCCGCTTCTGCCCCCCTGCCCTCGGTCAAGGTGCACACCGGTCCGCTGACCACCGTCCCCCACCCGCTGACCCGCGCTGACCCCGGCTTCGTCCTTGCGCTCCTGAACGCGCACTGCCCACTGCCCCAGACTCCGCAAAGCCCGGTGCAGCGCTCCCGCCCACTCCGCGACCCACGCGGACCGCTCCCCGCCCCTGACGCCTGGGACCCGGGCCAGCCCTCCTGCGACGTCCGCGAGTCCTCCTGCTCCCCTGCCCGCGCCCTGCCCTCCTGTCCGCTGCGCCGACGCCCGCCCACCTAGCCCTACCAGGGCTTCGCGGAAATTGGCCGGCGATAGGTGGCTCCCTTCGGCTCCCGGGGTGGGGGTAAGGGGCGAGGGGTCACCCAGAGCCCGCGGGTGGGAGTAGGCACGGGGGGGGGCGTGGCTGCGGTCCCGCGGGGCGCCCCGGGGATCCGCAGGTGCAAGCCCTGTTCAGGCTGCCCCAGAGCCCCTGAGTCGCGGACCGCAGAGGTCCAGGTGAGCCTGGAAGTGTTCCTGTGCGTGAGTTTTGTTTGTCGTTCTGGCCTCCACCCTGCGTATTTCTGCGGTATGTTTTCTCTGTGCGGGTCTCTCTGTGTCTGGCCAACTGTCTTTGGGCTGTGTCTGCTTGGGGTGGGGAGGGGAAGGTGTCACAGCGCTTGTCCCTAGATCTATGAATGGGGGGGGGTGTCTTTTTGTTTTTGTCTGTGTTTGTCCATCTGGTGTACCTGTGTGTCTTCCAGGAGATGCCCAGATGGGGAGAAGACAGGAGCTACTCCCCAAGAAAAGAGATCATCTCTGTCCCTCTTCCGAGAGAACGGGAAGCTACTTCTGCACCAAGGGCACTGGGAGTGGGGGCTGCTGGCCCCCCCCCAGAATCACAGATGCCAGAGCGGCTCCCTCGGCACCCCCACCCACCAGCCCATCTAAAGCTGAACGTGTTCAAGGTGTCCAGCTCATATGCCGCCATAGAGAAGATCCCCCCCACCCCAGGTTTCTGCAAAAAAGTGTCCTAAGGCAGACTTGGCTGAGAGCAGGGTGGGGAGCTGGGACTTGGGAGGGAACGGCTTGGGAGACTGCAGCCTGGAAGAAGGCCAGCAGGCCTTCTGGGTGAGCCCCCAGGAGACACCCTCTCTTCCTTGCTTTAATACTCTGCTCTTGCTGTCCTGATTAATTTTTTTTAAGATTTTACTTATTTATTTGACAGAGAGACAGACAGCCAGCAAGAGAGGGAACACAGCAGGGGGAGTGGGAGAGCAAGAAGCAGGCTCCCAGAGGAGGAGCCCGATGTGGGGCTCGATCCCAGGACTCTGGGATCACGCCCTGAGCTGAAGGCAGACGCTTAACGACCAAGCCACCCAGGCGCCCCTGTCCTGATTAATTTTTGAACAAGGGGACCCACGTTTTCATTTTGCAGGGGATCCAGCAAGTTACATACTGGTTCTGACTGCCAGAGGGTCCTGACTGTGGTGGGGGTGGGGAATGGAGGGGGAAGCCGTGGGCCAGGAGGGAGTCAACCTGGGAGCCCTGTCTTGCCTCCATTCATTTTTTTGCAACTCATTCGTTCATTTATGAGGTCAACACTTACTTATCCAATGCTGACTCCTTTGCCAGGCTCTGTTCTAGGTGCTGGGGCTTCCGCTGTGAAAGACTGCCCTCAAGCACCCAACATTCTAGCAGAGACGTGCTGAAGCTGAATAGATAAGTATTTATTGCAAATGCCCTGGGAGGCTGGAGAGCGTCAAAATGTGAGACTCCGCTCTGCCTTCTAGGAAACACAGCCCTGCAGGGGTGAGTGAGCAAGCAGCCCCTGGGAGCAGGGCTCTCTGGAGGGGAGGGGTGGATGAGTCTGGATTCTGCCAGGAAGGGTGAGAAGTTCCCAGAGGCGGCAACAGCAGCCCAGTCTTTATACCTAGGAGTAGCCACTCTCCAGGCGACATGGGGCAGGGCAGGCGTTTCAGAGAGAGGGTGGAGTTTGTGCACAGAAATGAGTGTGAACAGCAGGGAACCTTAAGACTGCCTTTCAGCTGGGGTTCCCCAGACGCAAGCCAGGGGGATGCTCAGTAATTAAAGGAAGGAGTTAATGAATGTGCAAATGGATGGACGCTGCACGAAGGGGGACGCCAGGTGTGGGTCTCACCGGACCAGCAGGTTATGGGACTCTGTGCCGTCCCTGCCCCGCTGTGCTCTATCCCCTTGCCTTGCTTCATTTTCCTCCTTCACTCACGTCATTACCCGGAAGGTGTATACATCTGTGGCCTGTCTCTCTCCCCGGAACCAAAGCTCTATGAGCAGGACATTGCCTATCTTGTCCATGGCTTTAGCCCCAGCATGTAGAATAGTGGTGACCAGCACATCATAGGAGCTCAATAAATATGTGTTGAATGTGTCCCCCCAAAAGATACTGAAGTCCTAGCCCCCAATACCTGTGAATGTGACCTTATTTGGAAGTGATCGAGTTGAGGTCATTAGGGTGGGCTCTAGTCCACTACGACTGTATCCTTACAAAAAGGGGAAATTGAAGATGGACACCTACAGCGGGGAGACAAGAATGCCATCTACAAGCCAAGGACACCAGAGAGCACCAGAGACTAGGAGAGATGCCTGGAACAGACAGCCTGATCTTGAACTTCTAGTCTCGAGAATTTTGAGATAACAAATGTGTTGTTTAATGCATCCGGTTGGTGGTCTTTTTTATGGCAACCCCAGAAAACTGAAACACCTGACTTACTCCTTCTGGGGCCCCCTGTGGGCTTGTCCAGCTCTCCATCCCTCTACTCCCACGCTAGAGACTATTGTTAACCTTCTTTCCAATGCTGGGCTTCTTGAAGGCGGGAACTATGTCTGACCCATTCGGCTCTCCAGCACCCAGCCTGCGTTTTTATCATACCTTGGAGAATGTGGACTGAGTACCTTACAAGTGCCAGGTATAAGGCCAGGTCTGGGGACAACAAGGTGAGGCCCATAGTTTGTACCAAATGCCATGGGACCCTGGGAGGGAAAGAGAGAGAGGGAGAGAGAGGGAGGGAGAGCTTAGTGCCTGGGAGATGGCAGGCACTCCATGAATGCCCCAGGCTCCCATAAAATCCACCTTTGCTTGTCTTTCAATTTTACAACACACATCAACTTGTTATCTCTTTTTTACAAATCAGCTCTCTCTAAGGGACCTAGGGCAGGATCTTTCCTTGTCTCTTCTAGCTTCCGGGGGATGTTCCTAACCCTTGGTGTCCCTTAGCTTCCAGCTGCATAATCAAATCCCTGTCCCTGTCGTGTCACATGGCCATCTTCCCTCTGGGTCTGTCTCTCTCTCCTCTTTGTATAAGGACACCAGTCATATTGGATTAAGGGCCCACCCTACTCTAGTATGACCTCAACTTACATTGTTAGTACATCGGCAAAGAGGGTCACATTCACAGGTACCCTGGGTTAGGACTTCAGCATATCTTTGGGGGGTGAGGAACACAATTCAACCCCCGACAGGCAGCCTATTAAAGCATTATTTCATCTATATAACTGGAACATCTCCAGGTAAGGTAAACAGAGATCTATCTTGAATCATTATAAGAGAGAGTCAAAAACTCTCACTCAGTGTCCCAAACCTGAACCAGGGCCCAGACCTGGGGTTCTCGAATGAAGAGGGGGCCAGGTCTCCTTGAGAAGAGCCCTGCCACATTGCCACAAATATCCTGTGACTCTTCCTCCAAGCCTTCCCCAAAAGGACACACAATTGATGGCATGGTGACCATTCACTCGGGAAAGGTCACTACCAGGTCTATTTTCTTGACTTTTCCTTTTGAAATAATGTTATATTTACAGAATAGTTGCAAAGATAGTATAGACATTTTGGTCCACCCTTCACCCAGCTCCCCCCCACCTCCTCCTAATATCTCATACACCCTGGGAACTTTGTCAAAACTAAGAAATTCATGCTGATGTAAAAGTATTAGCTAAGCTCCAGTGTTTATTTGGATTTAATTACTTTTCCCACTAAGGTCATTTTTTTCTACGCAGATCCTTTGGGAAGCACTAGAATGGGCTTTGAATGGATGTTCCGTCCTGGGCACTGGGTGAAGTCCATGGTCGCGCACCGGCAGCAGCGCGGTGTGGACCATGACTGTGCATAACCGGCAGAAGCCTCACGCGAAGGAAACGCAAACTCACCTTCAAGGTATGTGTCTTATCCGGGGAGGACCAACCGCCACTCCCTTCACGAAGGAAGGGATCTGATACAGTCAAACGTCCACCGGGCAGGTCTCCCGGGGAAAGGCAGCTCAGTGGTGGCCTCTGCTGTGGGCAGCAAGTCCTACCGCAACCTAATCAACCACCCAACTTAGGGGAACCTAGCAACCATCTCACTGTGCTCCTGGATCTGGGGGTCAGGATTTGCAGGGGACACAGGGTGGGGGGTGCTTTTTCCTCTGCTCTATGGTGTCCAGGCCCTTAGCAGGGAAGACGAGAACAGCTGGGGGTGACTCGATGGCTGGGGCTGGAACCTCCGAAGGTTTCATTCACATTCTGGTGCCTGAACAAACCCACGCGTTGGGCTCAGGAGGGTTCCCACACGTGCCCTCTGTTTGTGGCTTGACCCTCCCACAGCCTTACGGCTGGGCTTCGAGAGGCAGCATCCCAGGAGGGAACACCTGGACAGCAGGCGTTCCAACAGAACCCGCAGAAGCCAAACGGCCTTTACAGCCTAGCCTTGGAAGCCCCATGGCCTCGTTTCTGGCATATTCTATCGGTGAAGGCAGTCACAAGGCCATCGGATTGAAGGGAAGGGAGACCACAATTCAGGATGCTCTTTTCAGATCATCACAGCAGGGTCTGCACTCAGCACTGGTGTCCACCAGGTCGCCTCGGGGCGAGGCTTCTGTGTTGCTGAGCGCTGGCCCGGCCCCCATCCCTCCCTCCACTGTGATGATCCTTGTAGGGGGGCCGGTTGAGTGAACGCTGGGTGGCTAGGCAGAGGCTGACCGACACGCACAGAGCATGCCGTTTCGCCCCCTCCTCTGTAGGGGATGCCTTGGGGGTGCATTCATGTGACTCGTGCTTCACTCTGCATCCATGCTGAAAGGCCCCTCCGGATGGCCTTGTCACTAAGTTTCCAGTTCTTTTTAGTCACTGACCATCTAGCCAGACTGGTAGCCTGTGAGCAGCCATCCCTGAATCCATGGAGGCTGGTACTCCGGACATCTCTCAACCCAGACAAAGTGGCCAGGCAAATGTAGCACCCGGTGTTCAGCCCGCTGGGAAGATTTTCCTTCAGCACCATCCCTTCAGGGGCACCTTGGGTGGGGCCGGGATGCTGCGGCTGTCTACACAGTTGGACATCACATCGTGACGGCCGGTGCCATCATATCGCGCAGAAGCACCTGTGAACTCAGCCTGAGCGGCTTCTCCTCCATCATGAGAAACTCCCACGGGGCCCACAGGTATAGATTAAAGGAAAGGAGACAACGCAGCAGGGACCGATCTCAAAGGCCCCCGAGCCACCTGTACGTGCCACGTACTCATGATTTCCGGCCCCGCTCCAGTTCAAGTCCAGATACCGTTTCTACTCGGCAATGGATGACCGCTGTGCGTGCCCAACCTTGTGTTGGGTGGATCAGATGACATCCGGTGCATGCCGTAGGTAGGGGTCCATTTCTCAAGATGTGCTCCTCCCCTCCAGGCCTTGACTCTGGTGGATGAGATTTCCCAGACTGAGAAATCAGCCGTCTGGGATACTCTGCCCACAATGAGTTCCTGAGCCCGGTCCTTAGTCCTCCCTCCAGCTGCAGGTGAAGATTTCTTTAAATGCTACAGAAAAGACCTCCTACCTCTCATTGTTTGCAAACCGTCTGGTGGAAGCTGCTCCAGCTCAGGCAGAAGAGGACAGACAGCGCAGAATGAAGAGCCCTGGGGCCTCAAAACGTTTCTGGACAGGAAGCAGGCTGAGAAAGTCGCTGAATTCCAAACTGTTCTCCTACAGAGAAGGATGACACAGGGGCTGAAATAGGGCCCACAGGGCAGCGCCTAAAGCTCTGACAGAGTCCTAGGAAGCAGCCTGGTCCCTAATCAAGAGAGGGGCACGTGCGCCCAGCTGGCTTTCAGAATTTCTAGGTACCAGGGACTGCGTGCCTTGCTCAGCCCTTTTTGAATGGGTGTGTTATGGCGGGTACTCTATGCCTGCCTCACCACTCTAAGTTCCGTGTGTAATTGGCCGGTAACTTGCTGGTAACGGGGTTCAGCTCGAGGCCCCTGCACCTGTGTTGATTTGATGCTGTGACCCTGGAGTGCAAGCCTGTGACTGGAGCCGTCACAGGATGAGGCTCCTGGGCATTGCTGGCTTTGCATGGAGGCGGAATATCCAGAATGCATGGTCAGAGACCGTGGCAATTTTAAAACCTGGCCCACGCATTCCTTGACCCTCCTCCTTTAGGATGGACGAAGCTATGTCCCCTTGAATCTGGGGTCTCTCGCTATTTGAACAGTTCCTGAGGTCATGCTTTAAATGGGAGCTTCTATCTCCTGTCTCTGGGACACGGGGGTGGGCAGAGCGATGGTCCCAAAGAGGTCCACGCCCTGCTCCCTGGAAGCTTCCAGCACTGTTGCATTGCAAGGCCAAAGGAACACTGAAGATGAATTAAGGGCTTGAAAACAGGGAGCGGATCTGGGGTTGCCCAGGAGAGCCTGGTGTAATCACACAGGCCCTTCAGCAGAAGGGGAAGCTGGAAGAGGGGGTCGGGGCAATATGGCGATGAAGAGGAGGCAGGAGAGACGTGAAGCTTGGAGATGGAGGGAGAGGCCACGAGGCAAGAAATGCAGGTGCCTCCAGGAGCTGGGAACGGCCTCGCTGACAGCCAGCTCAGAATGGGGAGCTTAGTCCCAGGACTGCAAGGACTGGAACTCTGCTAACCACCTGAAAGTACAGGAAATGGGTTCTCCCCTGGAGCTTCCAGAAAGGACACAGCCCGGCCAACACCTGTCACCCATTCCAGACTTCGAAGGACGGACTGTGAGATGATCAGTTTCTGTTGTGTTCAGTGGCTGTGTGTGGCAATTTGTTACAGCGGCAACTGAACACGAGTACCCAAGCTCATCTGTGGATTGGAGCTCCTCTGTGGGGAGGACACCCCTGCTGCCCCACGTGGGAGGCCCATGCGGGGAGAAATCGGCAGCCAGCACCACCTCACCAACCCCGAGGCCTTGGAAGGGGACCAGCCAGCCAGCCGGCTGAGTCACCCCCTGTGGAGTGCAAACAAGGTGTTCTTGCGAATTCCCGCTCAGACTTCACTGTGGTGGTGCTTTTAAGCCTAAGTGTGTAGTGTGGCTTGTCACGTAGCAATAGACGACTGGAACATACAGACGTGTGTGGAGAGGAGACGTGCCCCAGGAGGACCAGGCTTTTTGTGCTGGTCACTGTGACAGGAATAAAGGGATTATGAGACGAGTCTGGACGGCCCTGAGAGAGACATGGTGCTCAGGTGAGTGCCGGGGGGGCCGTGGGGGAGCAGCGGCTGAACTGGGGGTCACTCCTGCCATTGGAGGCGTGTGGGCCGGGTGGAGCCCTGCTCCTGAGGTCCTTTTTGACTCTTCTTTATTGTAAACATAAGGGAACGTTATATATGCTCTTTTGCAAACATAACACAAGTCATAATACACTTTTTTTTTATAAGATTTTATTTATTTGACAGAGACAGCCAGCGAGAGAGGAACACAAGCAGGGGGAGTGGGAGAGGAAGAAGCAGGCTCCCAGCTGAGGAGCCTGATATGGGGCTCGATCCCAGAA
Source organism: Ursus maritimus (assembly GCF_017311325.1). Classification (NCBI taxonomy): domain Eukaryota; kingdom Metazoa; phylum Chordata; class Mammalia; order Carnivora; family Ursidae; genus Ursus; species Ursus maritimus. Next base: position 75,837,764 of record NW_024426996.1, read on the forward strand.
TGCTGGGATCACGCCCTGAGCTGAAGGCAGACACTTAATGACTGAGCCACCCAGGCGCCCCCATAATACACTTTTTAAAAAACAAGGAGCACAAGCGGAGATCGTGACCACAGAGCACCCTTTGGTGGAGTTGTGCCGTAAGGGGGACCAGAGAAAATGGGCGATAACTGCAGGAGCGTGAGGGAACCCAACTCGGGGTGTGTGTTCAGAGAAGGAAAACAGCACAACGGATCTGTGTGCGCGTGGGAATGAAGCATCTCGAGGCACAATGAATACGCCCCAAGTGAGGTATTAAAAGGTTTGCAAAAGCTGCAGCTGCTTTATAAACAGAGCAGCTACCTATCCCCCTTCCGCCCAAATGGGGGCATCATGGTCCTCAACTTGGGGAGCTGATTCTGAGACTTGGGGAGAAGGGCTTCGCAGCCCGCTTAGGACCCGTCCCTCCTTTGGTCGGCTCTCCTCTTCAATTCCCCGCCATACTCTGCCCAGTATCTGCAATGCTGCTCCTTTGGAATCAGTCCTCAGTGTGCAGAACAGTCCCGTCGCTGTTGCATTGAGTTACTTTTATGAATTCCATGTTCCTAGAATCCACCAAACTCCTCCCCACCTCAAGGAATACTGAGCTGAATCACTCTTTCAAAAAAAGATGTTTTTAAGTGGAGGGCATTTGGGGAGCCTGGGTGGCTCAGTCGGTTGGTCATCTGCCTTCAGCTCTGGTCCTGATCTCAGGGTCTTGGGAACGAGCCCCACGTCAGTCTCCCTGCTCATGGGGGAGTCTGCTTCTCCCTTTGCCTCTGTTCCTCCCCCCACTTGTGCTTTCTCTCAGATAGACACATATCTTTAAAAAATAAATTAAAAAGAAAAACAAAAAACCTCTCTAAGTGGAGGGCATTTATCCAGACTGGGCAGCAGAGGTGTAACTCCAGTCCTAGCCCTAGCCCCAGCCCCACCCCCAAGCGAGCCAAGCGAGCCCACCTGCAGAGACGTGGCTCTTCAGCTTCCCCCAGGCCCTTCCAGTGCCTCTCTGGCTTAAGAGACTTTTTTTTTGGGTGCATAAAACCCGAGTGCCCCGACAGAGCCAGGGTCTTAAATCCTGTTAGTCTCTTAGAAAGTCCACCATCTCCCAAGCTGGGTCCCAGACACAGACTGTGGGGTTGAGGAGGGGTGGGGAGTCTCAGTCTGGTTTTCACCTTAGCGACAAAGTTAGATTCCATTATCTCTATGTTCCCTGCTAATTTGAAGGATCTAGCTTCTGCAGAGAGATCTCTCCCAACACTGAGTGGACCAGGAGAGTTCTTGACCTGGCCTGACATTAGAATCGCCTGGAGAAGGCTTCACACAGAATAGCCCTGCTCACCAACCGAAGCACAACCTCGGAGCAGCAGGCCTGGGCAACGAGTGTGCAAGCCGGGTCGAAAACCTGGACTTGACACTCGGGATGGTCAGGGTCAAGGACATTTTTTAATTTTTAAAAGATCTTACTTATTGGGGGGCAGGCAGCAGGGGAGGGAGAGGGACAGGCAGACTCCACGCAGAGCACACAGCCGGATGTGGGGCTCTATCTCCTGACCCAGAGATCATGACCTGAGCCCAAACCAACAGCCCCACGCAACCAAGAGTCAGAAGCTCAAGCAGCTGAGCCACCCAGACGCCCCAAAGGGTCAGGGACATTTTTAAGAGCACACGCGTGTTTCTACCATATCCCTGGCCCTCATGGTAGAGATTAGCAAGTGTTCACTTACTCTTTACTCTGAAGAGTGGTGCTCCTCCCACAGGCTTGTTTAGAAGCACTGACAGGATAGCCTGATACCATTTTTGTTTATTTAGTAGTTATAATAACAGGGAAAGACCCATAAATAACATACATGGCAGCTGTTGAACAGAAACAGGGACCAGGCATGATCCAGTTTTTAAAAATGCATTAAAGTGTCTCTTTGCAACTAACAGGGTCATCTTACCATCTGAGGTGGCCACATCAGCATTTTGCTAACTGGGTTTCGACGAACTACAAACAGAAAATCCCAGCCTCAGATTTCTATCCAACTAGAACTACACTCTGCGATAAGAGATGGAGGATGGGGGGGCGAGGGAGAAGGACAGGTGTTTTCTTGCAGACTCTCTCTGGACACAGAACTTTGGGGTGCTGTCACCAGGGTGCTGTCCTTTGCGCCCCCCTCCCGCCCCCAGTTGGTCGGAACCAACGCTCTTGTTACAGGGTTCTTGTCTCACGGAGTCAAAGAATGAATCTCATGGACACAAAAGGGTGAAGCGAAAGTATATGAAGTGAAGGTGGGAACAGAAAGGAAAGAAAAAGCTCTCTCGAGTGAGAGGGGTCCCAAATGGGTTGGCCCTGAGGGATTTTATGGTCGGTATTTTATAGAAGACCAACCAGGGAACTTCAGTCTTCTCGACGTCACCACCGAGAGCACCATGATTACTTCTCCTTTGAATATCTCACCTCTGATATTTAAGACAAACGAGGTGCTCTGGTTACATTCGCTTATCTCTGGTTTCCTTACACCCCGGCATTTTTGGGATTTGTGGTGAGCGTGATCAGGTAGCCCCCTACCCCTCTCCCCCTACCTAGCCCCGCCTGCCCCTTACCCACTCTCATCGTAACTTCCAGGGTTTGCACCCGCAACCCTGCACTGGATCCCCCACATCACTGACTGACGTGGTTCCCTGACTCTGACCTCTGTTTGACCTTGCTCCTGACTTGTAATGAAACTCTCAGGTGTGTGTACCCAGACTGGGCTCGATTCTGCTCACTGATCATGCCCGCCGTTTTCCCATTCCTGATCCTGGATCTACTTGGTCTTTCGTTCTTTCCATTACCATGAATGGAGTGCATGCCTACTGTGTACCAGAAACCTACTGTGTACCAGGCACTGTAACAGGTGTTTTGTAAACATTATTCCTATTATCCACACGCTACAAAACAGATATTGTTCCCACTTCGCAGCTGGAGAAAGATTACTACTCAAGGTCCGGTACTGGTAGGTACGGGGTGGGACCCAGGCCAGACACAGGTGGTGACTGAGTCCTCCCATCAGCAGAAGTCCCGTTCGAGGGGGTGGGGTGACGCCTCCGATGTTTGGGTTTAATGTGAACATATTTGCATCTGAAAGTGTGAACAGGGTCTTCCTGAGGTCTTCGAAGAGCAGAGTAGACTCTAAGAAGCCCTATTCCTTTAGTTAACTCCAAGTGCTAATAGCTAAAAACAAACTTTCCAAATCTGTAGTAAGAAAACCCACAATAAAGTTATAAAAATATTTTATTTAAACATTAAGGAAAAAATTATACATACTTAAAAATGATTAAAAGTGCTTATGTTAAACAAATGCTAGAAACCCAGTAATTTACACATGATAAAATCTAAAGCTACAGGAACACATAAAATGCTTTTAATTGGTCCTCTCACCTAACAGGACTATTATAAAAATGAGATATATAGTAATTGCTGAAGCTGGGTTAAAGGCACAGGACACGATCATTCCTTCATATACACCCAGTGATCGTACACAACCAAAGAGTGAACAGTTCATCTGCAATTTTGGGAGGACATCATGTACCTATGATGAAACACTGCTTAAATATTTACACCCATACTTTCTTCAATGATTCAAACAGACTAACACTGCAAACTAATTACTTCTACTTTGAACAGAATATTTCTATTTTGAATTTGAACAATCCAGTAATTATTAAGAATAGGCAAATGAGCTCAAATTTATTCTGATTCCAACCAGACTGCAAAGTTATAATTTTTCCCAGGAAACCACTCACTCTCTAGACGCAAAAGCACACTGTAGCATTTCCATTACATCTGCGGTGCTTCCCGCCGGCTGGAGGTGGAAGTGATCACAGGGATACGCTCTAAAACCTGAAAGGAAACGAGCACTGATAGCCTACGGGAGACATTCTATCTTCAGCTGCTGGATCTGTCGTTAGCAGCACAGTTTACCCCCATGCCCACATCTCTGGCCCTCTGTTACCAGATACAAATCCACGGCAGCAGGAAGTCAAAACTGAACAGCCAAAAACATAAGGACATCAGGGGGAAGGGGAGAGGCGGGACACGTGGCCCCGTGAGGTGATGTCTCGTGGAGACACACCTCAAGCGGGACAGAGGCCAGGTGGCCTCAGACACAGCACAGCGTGTGGAGGGGACACTGCACCCCAGTCCCCAGCATGGTCACGGCCATGCCAGCGCCGACTTGCAGCCTGGCCGTGATGACACGTCTGTTTTTCCTTTACGTGGATATAGTGACTCTCCTTTAAAACGCCAAAGGGAGGGCGCCTGGGTGGGTCAGCCGGTGGCGGGCCTGCCTTCGGCCCAGGTCATGATCCTGGGGTCCTGGGACTGAGCCCCGCACCAGGCTCCACGCTCAGCGGGAAGCCTGCTTCTCCCTCTGCCTGCTGCTCCTCCCACTAGTGCGCTCTCTCTCTCTCTCAAATAAATAAAATCTTTAAAAAGAGAAAATAAAATTCCAAAGGAAGCACGTGCTGTTAGCAGAAACCAGTTTTCTTTAGCACCCCAATCATTTACTTAGTGTATACTGACTTTTACTTCTCTGGGCCTTTTTTCACACCTGTAAACTGAGGCACCAAGTACATCTCCTCCAGGCCCTGAAGTAAGCAACGTGAAGGGACAGGCTGCCTTGGTCTTTTTCACCGTGTCCCTCAGCACGTAGAGGGAGTGCTCTGAGGACATGTTTGTGTGATAAACGGGGCGTCTGATACTCGACAAACAGACCCCACCATGTAACGCAGCGGGCCCAGGGGGGCAGTTGTCGGTGGGGAGGAAGAAATTCTATAAGGAACATGGGAGGAAAAGGCTGACGTGCCATCCGTTAGGAAGCCGCCAGAACAGTCAGAGTGGATTAGAGCGCCCGTCCTTCCTACGTTGCCGTCCTGTCAGAGCAATCTAGCCCGCCGTCACGTGTGTATCAGCTGGCGAAGCCGGCCTCAGGAGAAAACGCTCTACTGTGTGAACCTCTCTACACTGGCAGGTGTGAATACTGTCTTGGTGACATCTCTGAGGGGCGGGGCCTTATCTAAGCAGCAGTCGTGCAGAACGACAGTATGCAAAAGGGAAGGGGTCTCAGTCCCTTTTATCTCAGAGCTCAGTGAATGAACAGGTGCTAAGCAGTCTGCTAGTGCTGGGCTGCCACCCGAAAACCGTCGTAAAAGACACTGTTCCAACGAGTTCAATAGCAGAAATCCCAGTCCAGAGCTCCTACCTTTAGAAATCATCCAAGGAGTGAGATAAGCATCACAACGCCCATAAACTGGGTAAACAACACGAGCGGGGTGAGGACGGACCACACGTGCCACAGAGCAACGTTGAAGCTGAAAAGGACCAACGCACATGGTTAGCCGCTCCGGCTGCAGTCTACGCACACGTCCCGAGGTGGGATCTAGATGGAGGGAACCCACTCCTTCCTCAGTTGGGGAAAGCTCACTTAGCCAGCAATTTTCTATGCAGGTCCTGTTTCTCGGAGATGTGACTGAGCCCATACTGGAAATGTCACAAACTCTCCCAAAAGCCTGGAACTGGAACCGCTGACGGTCCTCCCGCAGAGCTGCCCAAGAGGAACCCGAGGGTCTAAAAGTCAGTGTCTTGCGATGGAGCAGAAACGACAAAGGCTACAGCCTGCTTTTCCGATCCACACGCCATCAAACGATCATGGTCAAAACAGTTTCAATTTTTTATTAGAAACAGAATGAGGGGCGCCTGGGTGGCTCAGTCGTTAAGCGTCTGCCTTCGGCTCAGGGCGTGATCCCAGCATTCTGGGATCGAGCCCCACATCAGGCTCCTCCGCTGGGAGCCTGCTTCTTCCTCTCCCACTCCCCCTGCCTGTGTTCCCTCTCTCGCTGGCTGTCTCTCTCTGTCAAATAAATAAGTAAAATCTTTAAAAAAAAAAAAAGAAAAAGAAAGAAACAGAATGAAAAAAGTAATCACTTATAAGTTGCTATTAAATTTCCTACTGAGGGGCACCCGGGCGGCTCTGTTGGTGAAGTGTCTGCCTTCGGTCCAGGGATTGAGCCCCATGCCTGGCTCCCTGCTCAGTGGGGAGCCTGCTTCTCCCTCTCCCCGCCCCCACCACTTGTGCTCTCTCTTGTTACCTCTCTCTCTCTAATAAATAAAATCTTAAAAAAAAAAAAAACGTTAAAAAAATTTCCTATTGAGAAAAACACTATTCTCCTGTCACCAAGGCAAGAATGAGACAGCTTCTAAGTGCAAATGATTTTTATGGACTGAATTTGTAGAAGCAAAAGTTAATTAGTGAAAACTATAGTCAGTTAAATTAAGATTTTAATGTGTAAGAGTTTGACAAACAGAACTTTAAACAGCCATAATCCCACTGTTCTAAAAACTAACATTTCCGGGGGGATCTTACTCTTCTAATATAAAAGAGCACACCTGTCCACCCACGCCACTGGAGGGTTAGTCATGTCCACATCACAAGGTAATACGTGTCAATGCCCTTAAACTTCAACTACAGAAAATTCATCATAAAAAACATGCATTTAAACTGAACGTGCACGAAAGTATATGGTTTTTCCAAAATCAAAATTCAATTAACACAGAAAGAGGAAAAAAGCTACAGGAATATACACAACATATGAAGAGTAGTTTTTCTCTCTGCCTGGCAGGATCATGGTGATTTATTTCCTTTGTGTTTTTCTGTAATAGATTTTTCTTTCGTAAGCAAGTATACTTTTATACACATTAAAAAAAATCAATGTTTTTCATCGAATAACTATGAAAAAGGAGGACACTATGGTGTTTTTATAGCAGCAAAACAGTAAGAACAACTCTAAATCCAACAAGAGAGCGGGTTAAAGAAATCCTGGTTATGTCTCTGTAATGGTAACTATGTAACAATTCAAAACAATAAGGCACATCTGTACGGACCCAGATGGAAGAATTAGCAACTATACAGCTCCATTAAAAAAAAATGAACGGTCACTTTGGAAAAGCGGTGGCGTATTTACTGAAACTGGGGTATGTACAACCTGTAAGGCAGCAGCTTCGCCTCTAGAGACGTGTACGTACACGTGTGAGCAGACGCACACCCAACACACGTGTGCACGTGCGCACGAGAGTCCTGTTCCACAATGTTAACAGCACCCTTAGTAACACCAAGCTGGAAACAGTCCAAATGCCATCGACAGTAGAGTCGATAAAGGGGGATTCTGCGACAGGCCAGAGTGCCACCCCGCAGCGAGCAGCCGTGATACACGATGCAGAGCCAACATGACATGGGCTGAGACGGGCCGAGACTGAGACACACGGCAGGAGCCAAAGTGCGGCTTTGCACACACCCCACAAAGCCCCGTCCAAACCACAACTGCGCTCATGGAGACATGGTTTCTTTCCCGATACAGGAAAGACGGCAGCTTTCCATTTGTTTCTGAAGTTTTGAGCGTGAGAGTAATAAACAGCACACGTAATATTGTGTGTAAACAGCCAAAGGTAAAAGAATACACAATATATGAATCCATTTCTATAAAGTTCAAAAACAGACAAAACAAAAATAGAGTATCCAAGAGATGCAAAAGAAATCAAGTCCCACACAGATCAGGGCAGTGTCTGTCCCTGGGCAGGAAGGACGGCACCTGGGGAGGAAGCGGGGGGACAGAAAGGGATTCCGGGACTGGCTCGTTCTCCCTCTTGACCTGAGTGGGCTTTCGCCAACGCATCTCTTAACTTGTTCAACTGTAAAATTTAGGTTTTTCCACTTTCTGTGTGTATTAGATTTCACAGTGAAAATGACTGAAAAAGCAAAATGCAGACTATATGCGGCACGTCACCATTTGTGTATTAAATCGCTAAATACGTAAAGAAAGATCCTACTGGAAAGGGACTCCTAGACCAGCAATGACAGGAGGCCATTTTCCCGTTACTCCTTTCCTTTAAGTTTTGTACCACATACATGACCACCGATCAGACACCGTTTTATTCTTGTGAGTCACTTCAAAGTCAACTTACCAAATCCCGGCCGCAATAAAAGTAGCAGTCGTAATGGGTATCAGGGTGGGATACCTGACGTCGTAATCCTCAATCCCACGGCACCACTCCAGGTAGAGGATGCAGTAACACGCAATCGACAGGCTGACGAGCAGCAGGGCACCGCCCACGGCAAACCAGCTGCAGAGACAAAAGTGACAGCGGGGTTGACAGCACTTAGCAAGGCAGCACGTGTCTTAAACCTTTTCAGGGACAGTCTAACAGATTGGACGGAGAGTAGCAGCTGGGCAAGGGGCCCGGAGGGAGCCCAGCTCCTGAGTCCCAGCTTTCAGCAGGCGTCTATCTACCGGGAGGCGGGGTGAGACAGGAGGCGGCCAGCACGCGCAGCAGGAAGAAAGTGCAGATTTAAACACGCGTGTGCTGCTCACCACGCAAAGCACAAGGGAGCTCACGGCGACGCATCTGCTTTCACGATGCGGGAGGGACAGGAGTTTTCTGTCTCTTTCTGCGGATTTGAGTGTGAGAGTAAGAAACAGGGACTGTGAACTCCTGCAAGTCAAGGAGGGCTTCTGGGAATATTGACCATCAATTTGGAAGACGGTTTCTTCAAACTGCCTCTCCCAACAGGTTTCTCGGGGAGACACACCCATTTGGAGAAGAGCTCCAACCCTCTGAGGGGCAGTGGCTTTTTCTCACTTCTCATTCTACCCAAGAGCAACTCTGCGTGTGAGGGCAGCCTCCTCAACCTCTGCTGGTCAGGGGAGGAGGCCAGATTTGGGGAACGAAGCCCTTTTCCCGTCTCCTAATGTCCCCATTATCTTTCACTTCTCCGTGGGGACGAGAGAGGGGGTGCCTGGAACAGTCAAGTCACACAGGCAGTGAGTGTACTTCCAACCGTGGCAAGGTTCCAGACTCCTCTAAGGCATTTTATGACGCTGGGTTCTGGGATTAATGATGAGAAGCGGGAGAGCACAGCCTTTCCCATCAGCTGGTCTGGGTTTGGATCTCAGCTGCAGCAGGACTCGCTTGGTGGCTCTGGGCAAAGTACTTAACCTCACGGAGCTTTGGAAACGTTACCAGGACTCTTGGAATAGCTGTGAGAATCACACAGTCGCTCAGAAAAGTGCTTCCCACACAGTTAACGCCCAGCGGCAATCATCACTATTCCACTGAGGTTACCCGTGAAGAAAAATATTTCTATGTTCCTCTTAAAGAGGTCTTCAAAGACCTCTTTTCGGCTAGAGTGTGCATTCTCAACAGGGGCGACGTTGCCCCTCAAGTGAGGAAGTAATCTTACTCTTTCTGCTTCATGCAGAGATTCATGGAGTACGTAAGGGGCGATCGGGAACAACACGGCTTGTAGAGGCTCCTTAGGAGATGCTAACGAAGGCTGAGGAACACTGTTAATCTGTGACCTCCTTGCTTGGTCAGGATCCTCCTGTTCGTCCACTTTTAACTTCATACGGAATCCTAGCACGGCCACGGGGTCCCGATATGGCAGAGGATGGAACCTGCCTGAACTGAAATGACACTGCTAGTCAGCGGCCCTCAGCCCTGGCTGAGCAAGAGTCCCTGCACCATTCCCAGAGGAAGCTAACTCGCCCCAGTCTCCCAGGTTCCAGCTTGGTGGGTCTGAAGAAGAGCCCAGGCATCTGGAATGGTAATTTTCATTGTAGTTTTAATCAGCTCCTCAGTTCCTACACACGACCGGCAGTTTCCTAAAAACTGGGTTTCCAAAGCATCGTGATGTTTCACTTTAATGTCGACCTGTCTCTCCCATCTTTGAACACACAATCTTACATAGATTTAATTAATTAAATCTTGCATAGATTTAATTTTTTTTTTAAAGAGAGAGAAAGCATATGCAAGCTGGGGCAGTGGTGTGTGGGAAGGGGGAGCAAAGAGAATCTTAAGCAGGCTCCATGCTCAGCACACAGCCCGACGCAGGACTCGATCTTAACAACCCTGAGACCATGACCTGAGCCGAAAGAGTCAGACTCAACCGACTGAGCCATCCAGGCGCCCCTAACCTTGCATAGATTTAAAGAACCCTAATGCCTCAAACTTCTGAACTTGGGCTAAAAGCTGGGCAAGAAATAAGCAATGACCTCTGCTATCAGAGGAATAACCATCTGCAAGAAAGCAGATCGCGGCGCGCACTCTCTCTTGGGTACTGCTCTCATCCCACGGCTGCTCCAACTCCCCACTGCTTACTGAGGCCCTCGGCAAGAATCCAGCGCTACTCAAAACCCTCAGCCTTTGAGTATCCGTTCAGGTCTTTTTGCTCTAAGGGGACACTTTTTTGAGGCCAGGACTGCAACTTCTACTTCCTTCTCCTGCTCCAAGGCCTGGCTCCGGATTCCAAGTCCTGGCTCTGCCACATGACCGCGTGTGCTCCTGGGCATTCGACTTACTCCTGCCGGTGCCCCCAGCACCTTTTACGTGTAACCAATTATCCCTTACCTCACCAGATTCCTAAACTAGTGAGAATACTTAATGTAAGGAGACAAAGACGTAAATCCTGTGCATAAACTCACACAGCACACACCACATGACGGGTTTATCTGGCCTGGCCCAGAAGGGACTGGTGAGGGGCTAGAAATGTGCCTTATTCATCACCGTCACCACAGCTGAACACATCTCGGCTCTCATGACATATGTGAATAACAGAGACAGCGGCCATTGCTAGTGTGCAAAGTAACCACTATCCCTTGGCCAGGTTCTAAACCAGCTGAGAGACACAAACAAGTCAGGCTGATGAGGTCGACTGTCCGCTTTTTTTTTTACTGACAGAGCTACGGGAAGATGGCTCTGGTGACCAGACACACCTGTCAGGCTCCAAGCTGTGAAAACCTAGAGACCCTCGCATGTCGGGGCTGCCCCCAGAAATCATGGCAGAGAAAAGCAGATGCCCATGTGCTTCCCACGGGCAGCTGGCTCCTAAGAAAGAGGGTGCTGAGAGACCCATGTCTGGTTCTTCAACTCAAACTCAGCCAGGGAAGGAGCAAGAAGGGCAAAGGGCAGGAAGATGGGAGTGTTTAAGGAAAGTACCAGCTCATGGGAATGAGGAGAGAACAAGCTTCTTCCCTCCAACAGTTTAAATAAAGTCCCACATGCCTCCTTTCTCCTGACTGCATGCGTCTCCTGGCTCTCCCTCCAGCAGTCACCGCTCTTCCTGAAGACCACTGAAGAGAAGATAACATGGGATCAAACAGTCCTACCCACACCCTTCTAGCCCCGCTGCTCCTTGTCAAGAACTGTGCTCGCATCCTATGCAAACCACCCCCTCCCGATGCCAGCTCCAACGCTCATCAACAGCTCCCCCTCTTTGTTCGGCTAAGGGGGGGGGGGCTCCAAAACACTCTCCCATGTTCAGTGAGGACTCAGGTCTGATTTACAACCTTGTCCCCCATGACAGCTCCTGAGATTATACCAAAGAAATCCCAATCCTCCTGAATGACTGACGATTCGACATCAGCTCCCAACTCCTCCCTCGAGTGACACAAACTCTAACTCAGTCACTTTCCGCAGTTACCTTGTTAGCTGTAACCACTATCTGCCAACAAGCTCGGAGACTCTGCTCTCGCCCACCACAGTCCTCACCCTCTCCTCCCAGTGCTTCTGAGCTTTATCTTCAGAAAGACAGCCAGGCAGAATCTTTCTTCTTCCGTCTTCTACAAATGGATTAGGTTCTTAAATTCACTACCTTTGCCATCCTACAACACACCTGTGCTGAAAGGCACACTGAAGTACTTTCCAGGCTCAACCGTTCTGCTGTACATGTCCGAAGCACACACTCTCTTATTCACCTTTGTATCACTAGTACCTCCAACACGTGCCTGGCAGGAGTAAGAGCTTTAAAGCAAAATTCAACTGACAAAACAGAACATGAAAAATAAGAGGACGGTGCTTAGCTTATGAAGCAATAAAGTTTTCTCACCTACTAGTGTGAAAGTTTTCTTTAATGGTTTTAAAGAAATCAACGTAGTAGGTCACAACAATAGATGCCAGAATCCAGAATCCAGAATGGATATTAAGTCTTGGAAGAGGTTTCTCCTTTTTTTCAACAGCTGTAGAGGCTTCTGCAAATAAGGGAGAATTTAACTTATCAAGTTACCATAAATTTATGAGGAAACAGAACACCTATTTTAAGCCGGTAAAATAATTTCCTGGAGCTTTCCAAAAACTCTCCAATCAGAGTACCAATTTCTTCTGTACAACCACCCAAATAAGTTTATATATGCAGAAATAATTAATAGGCAACTGCCATAAAACATGTTCAATATAGGCAACTTTTTACCTATAGATGAATTTTAAAATCAAATTTACAATTATCATCTTTTGGAAAGAATGACACCATCTGGTGGTGTAAAATTTTAGTATTATGTTTCATATATTGCCTAGGAAAGCAGTCTTGTTAATTAAGAACAATGCAGACAGCACAAAATGGACTTGTAATTTCCCCCAAAATACTACTTTTAACTACGTATTTTAATTATTGCAAATGAACACAACCTTTTGAGGCAGCTCAAAAGTGGCAAGAGCACACGGGAGGTCTAGTCTTGGCACAGTACTGTCTAGAAGGTGATGGACAAATCAAGTTTCTTCCATTTGAGACCCAATCTGAAAGGAAAGGTGGCTGGGGTTGGGTCTGATGAGTTATCTCTAACAAGTTCCCCAGATGACTGTCATGCCCTCTCTCTCAGTTCTTATGAGAACCACTGGAACACATCTGAGGTCCCCAACCTTTAGCAAACTATCAGAAGCCCCAGGAGGCGTATTCATAATACAAATTCCAGGAGATAGCCTCAAAATTTATAAATACACATGCCTGAGCACGATGTTTTCTGTTTATTTTTAAAAGGGTAATAAATGCACATGATTTACAACATACGGGCAGAAAGATCTAAAATAAAATCTCCTTCTCCTATCCTTAACGCTAGGTTTTCAACCAAGCAATTACCAATATCAACTTCTATGAATTCTTCCATAGTCTATGCATTTACAGGTGAACACATAGGACACGTTACCAGGTTTGTACCCAAATGGTGGCATACCATCCTTTGTCCTGCGCCTCCCTTTGAAAATTATTCGCACTGGTTAAAAAGAAAAAAGTCTGCCTGCTGTGTCAAGTATGAATACAACCAAATGTATTTAACCAGCTCTCTGTTGATGGGCAATTAGATGTTTTCAGTCGTTCGCTATTACAAGCAATGCTAAGGTTTGGTATGAGTATGATTTTTTGGTAGATTCTTAGAAATACAATCGGATGATATTTTTATTTTAATGGATATTACCAAACAGGTGTTAAACCAGCTTTCCTGGGAATCCTGAAGCGCAGCTGGGATGAAGATGCGCGGGGCTACTCGATCACTAGGAATCTTATGAAGCTAAATACCCGACTTGCAAAACTACTCGGCAAGCCTTGAAAAACGAAACCCGATCCCTCCTGTCAGGGCAGGGCTGCGGGAGGCCCGCGGAGCCGACCGTTTCCGGGCACCTCGACTCCGGCCACCTCGGCGCGGCTCGGGGCGCGCCCGGGGGAGCGCCTCACCCGGCCCGGCGTAGCCCTCGCTGTCCAGCGGGGCCTCGGTGTCCGGCGGGAACAGGTATCGCCGCCGGAGCTGCTCCCGGGCCCCCGGAGCATCCATCTTGGCACTGCCCAGAAACGCGACGGAAGTGACGCAACCACAGGAACTTCCGCCATCGCATCCCCGACAGAGGTGTCTGCTACTGTGAGGGGTGGGGATTATGTGGTCTTCGCGGTTTTAGTTGGCGAGCATCTAGGCTGGGGTTGGCTTCGCAACCTCCGAGTTCGACCCTGCAAACATGATTTGAATTTCAAAACACTGATCCTGCCCCCGCCGAAGATATCCCAAGTGGATTCGGACCTACGGAAGCCCAGAGGCACCAAGTTTACCAATGCCGCAGACTGCCTGCCAGGCTAAGCGGCGCCGCCTCTTTCCCTCGGCTTTTTGTGGCCCGAGCCTCCTCTGAGTCCCCTGTGCCCAAAGCATCTCAGCACCCTGGTTTCCTTTCTGGTCCTCCTTTTCAGGAGTCTCCCAGCTAGACTTAAAGGGCCAAAAGCAGCCCCAGGAGAAGGAAAGGGCAGCGGGCCAGTTCTTGGAGCCTGCTGCCGAGCCTCGGGCGGGGGCCCCTTCTGCTTGGATGGGCTTGGGCAAGAGATAAACCTCTCTGGGCCTGTATCGTCCTCGGCACCACTGGGGTTATACCTGCCTATGCCATGGATCTGTTGTGGGGTTTAAGTGGGGAGCATCCCTGTGTGGTTCATGTTAGCCCCCTCCTTCTGACTCGTGAGAAGTTGCTCCCGCCAGAAACGTGGGAGCCAAATTTGTACTTGCCCAGAGAACTGCAGATTCCCATCGCGCTCATCAACCAGAAAAGACTGGGTCACGAATTCACAAGCTTTCCTCCATCAGTAGTCCCGTTTATTACTCTCCTACCCCGCCCTACGCATCACGTGTTGAGAAATTTTGTGCTTAACCATTGAAACATGATTACTGAGCACCTGCTGTTTGCTGGGCACTGTTAGGCACCGTGCTCGGCAATGGAGATAAAGATGAATAAGTCATGATGTTGCGGTTGAGGAGCTCCTGGACCAAAGATGACCGCAGAGACCTACTACAGTGTCGTGCAGTGTTTATAAATGTACAGAAGCGTTTTTATTAATTCAGGCAGCATTTTCTGAGCAGCTGTATCCGCTAAAGTGCTGGGGACAGAGATGAGTTAGAATCTAGTGGAGGAGTCGATTTCAATACAGAGCCATAATAGAAATACTGTATGTGGGGTTCTGGGGGCACCAAATAAAGGGCAGTGTGCTCTGCCGGGAGTGTGGGCAGCAGGGAGAGTGGCTTGAGGTGGATTGAATACAGGGGTGGATAGCCCAGAAAACCACCCAGGAAGTAACATTTGAATTAGTAGGCACTCTGTTATCTGCTATATGTCGTGAATATTTGCAGAAGAGATGTAGTAAATATTCAGGAGAAGAATGTCAAGTTTCTGCTGGTTGGCTTCTGTTATTCCTTCAGCCTTTCTAGCAAACTCGTAGGAGCAAAGGATGTAACAGCTGGGCAGATCATATGGCCTTTCTACACAATACTTCCTTTTTTGTTTGGTTTTGTTTTTTCTTCTTCTTTTCAGACTCCTCAAGAACCAGGGTTCATCAATTCAAAGCCAGCTGAGGTCTTTGCCCTCCCCTCTTTTCTCTCTTGTACAGGGTTAGAAGCCTTGTCAACAGGAAGTGAATTCCTCCTATCAAATACAGTCTTCTGTTGATTGTCTCCTTGCAAAAAGGTCAGTGCTGGGTCTCCCTTGTAACTGAATATTCCCCGGAGCATCACAGCGATTCCAGGGTTTCCATATGTAGTATGTTCAGGTCAGATCCGGTTTCCCCTTTGATGGTTTCAGGGTCTTTGTATTTGGATCTGAAATCCTTTCAGCCTTTTTCCCCTGATATTTTTAATGGCACTACTCACACACCATATCGATGATACTTAAAAGCAGATTGGAAAAGGTCCAGTATTTAATGACCACATCTTCATTGCTGGGGCCAGGTAAATAAGTTCTTAACTGTGTGTTCTGTGTACCTTAATAGATACCCGATATCAGATTGCTACCAACCGAGGGATTTTATTTTCAATGTCAATTACTTATGGGGAAACATGAAATTGATGATGACCTTTGCTGGGTCTCCTTAGCAACTTGGTTACGTCTGATGTGTTTATAGACTTGAATCCTGGTTCCATCATGATGGGTCCTTGGGCAAGGTATTTTATTGTTCTAAGTATGAGTGTCCGCATCTGTGCCACAGTAGGTACCAGAGTGATGATAAATGTGTACCGATTCCTTAGCCTAGTGCCTGGCACGTGGTATGTGTTCAAGAAGGTAGTTACTAGTCTCTGCTACTTACTTAGCCTTCCAGATCCTGCTCACCTCCTGATCAGTTATTCCCTTCTCCTTGGGCTCCAGAAAGGATTCTTGTTGTGATTTTCCTTCTGCCTGTGCTCTCCCACCTGATGGTGGGCAACAACCATATCTTAGTAGCTCCCCAGTGCCTTGCAAACACCTGGCACGTAGCAGGAATTTCATTACCCGGTTTTCACCTTGACCCTTGGTCACAGTTAACTGGCCTTCACAGTTAACTGGATGTGAACATACATCCCTTTTTCTGAGAAGCTACTTTTCCTCCTCTCTTTAGTAGTCCTGCAGAGTTCTCATGAGACTGACCCTGTCCTAGGGGAGGACAGCAGACCCAAACCCGACCTGACAGTCCCTGGGACTTGGGCTGGGGCTGTTGGGAAGAACTCCTTTGTTGTTGTGATAAGTTGTGAGGTCAATGTGGTCTTAGGGCTGCCACCGTGGAGGACCATGGAGGATGCCTACCTAGGAAGGAAGCTCAGATGCAAGCCAAGCATTGTTGGTAGCGTTGTTTCAATTGCTGACTCCAGCCAAGAGCTGATTAACCTGGTTAAGAGCTCTGGAGCCTGCTGCCTGGCTGACTGGCATTACTAATTCTGCCATGACTGGCTATTTCAACGGTGGGCAAGCCACCTATCCACTCTTCTGCCTTGGTTTCCTCACTTGCAAAATGGGTTAAGAATAGCAACTACCTCACAGGATTGGGTAAAGATCAAAAGTATTAATACATGCAAAGTGCTTAAAATAGCATCTGACCCAGAGAAAGCTCTCGATAAGTCTTACCCGTCATTATTAAAATCCATTGCTGAGACATCACTGATTTCTGAGCCAAAAAAACCAAAAACCATTTTTAAAAAAAAGTAATTCCACTTAAGTGGTTTTGTGTTACCTGCCACCCTGAGTCCAGACGAGTGCAGTTCTGTCTTCCCACTGTGCCATGTAGCGGTTGCACTGGGCCCAGCTCGACGGTGAGCATCTCCAGGAACGAGGTCAGACATGCAGAGCTCTGAAGAAAGCGCCTGGCCTATGGGAAGCGGTCAGTAAATATTCGTTTGTGTCACTCGTGATACCACCCTTCATTCTGAAAAGAAAGCCAGTTTAAAAAAAACAAAAAAAATCTTTTAATTATATAAGCAATGCAATGAAGTACAGTTCTCTCTTTCTGCTCAACTCCGTTTCCCTGATTAAAGCTGTAGAATTGGGATCGCTACATAGAAAGACATGAACGTTTTGAAGGCTTTTGATCAGTACTTTGGAAACAACTCCGGAATGGGCAGACTGGGCCACTTCGCCCTCCCACCAGCAGCAGGCAAGAGAAACCGTCTTCAACATTAGCACCAACAACTGACTTGATCATTTTGGTAAATTTTTCCTAAGCGATAATGGGAGAGGAGTGTTTCTACCATTTTATTTATTTTTTATTTAAGAGCTATTTATTTTAGAGACAGAGCGTGCAAATGGGGCATGGGGCAGAGGGCGAGGGAGAAAGAATCTCATGCAGACTCCGTGATGAATGCAGAGCCCGACACGGGGCTCGATCTCACAACCCTGAGATCACAACCTGAGCCGAAATCAAGAGTCGGACGCTTAATCGACTGAGCCACCCAAACACCCCGTTTCTGCCATTTTAATTTTCTTTTCTTTCTTGACAGTTTTTTTTTCACATATTGTCTATTTGTATGTCATTTTCCTTTGGGGATTTTCATCCTTTGCTTGTTTTTATGGGTCAGAGGTGCCTTTGAATATTAGGTCTGTGGTCATTGCGCTTTTGTCACTTTACTGTTTCTCTCTTAAGTTTGGTCACGTTCATACCTGTGTTTAATTTAGTTTTGTGTTTCTTCACTTGTCAGCTTGCGGTGAAGGCAGAGTTGGGACGAGCCTGCCGGCTGGAGTGTAGATGGAAAATCCTGGCAGGTGGGAAGTGCTCAGTCACTTAGGGGATGTACCGCATGATAACTCTACCTGAACCCTCTTCAAGATGGACCTGGTCGTGCCCTGCCTGTTGGTCAGGCAACTGGCTGTACCAAGAGAAGTTTTTTAGTTAACCACAACTAAAGCCAACGCTAACCAGCCTAAGGAAAGCAGTAATGACAACCACAACCACCACCATTATCATCATCAAATACGTGTGCAATTTGTTTTTCAAAGAAGCTTATTGGAATTCCTCTGAAGTATTTTACAAGATTGAAAGAAAACTAGGATTTTAACCAAGTCTGAGTGAGGATAGCTCCAGGAGTGCCAGCATGACTCGGCTCTGAGGACGCTGTGTGTCTGTAGCAGATGGGCGTGTGTCTGCGGTCACCCTCTGGCCATTACCACTTCAGCGCACGCCGGCTTCCGGTCCTCGGCCTCTGTGTCACTTTGGGGTTTTCTCTGGTCGCATCCTTCTGCAGCGTGAGAGATGGAATGCTCACACCAGGGAAATCAGTGTGAGGCCAGAGCCCTGCTGCCCAGCACAAGAGCAGCCCCCCGGGGAACCTCTAAGGACAGGCAGCGTGCTGTGTTCTGGGGTAGGGTGTTGGGGAGAAGAGCGGAGAAGCTTCCTGCAGGCTGCCAGTATGTCAGGCAGCAAGGAGGTGCTCGTCTCAACCAAAAGATCAGGACAGGGAAAGGACAGTCCCTAAAGCTTGAAGGAGATGGAGGGGGTAGGGGCAGGGACTGGCCTGGAATGAGAGGCCAGGGGGGCATCCTATGAAGGTATCCCCAAGGACTCCTAAAATTTCTGGCTCTGTGGCCAATTTGGGAGCGATGTGTGGGTCCGTTGTGTTCTGTGGAAGGACAATCTCTTGTTTTCGTTGCTCACATTAAATTGAGAGCCACTATGAGGCTTGCAAACCTGGAAAGTAGAGGTGTGTCCCAGCTGACCGCCCTCCCAGAAGCCCAGAGTCCTCCAGGCCGTTAATGCCAGTCTTGTCCTTGACATGATCCAAGTCATTCAGTGCCCAGACCTGGGCCTGTTAATGGTGTGCACGTGATGCAATAAAACAAGTTCATTTTATTCCCTTAAGAAAACCCCCATATTTTTAATACTATATCCTACCTCGTATTATCTCTCGTGCATTTCCACTAAGTAGAGAAACTTAAAACCCTATTTTAGCCATTTCCTGAAAGCTTAATTAGAAGAAGGGATACAGGCTAAATACAGTACATAAATTGCCTAAAACCGAAAAGGGCTGTGTGATCACATGACCCATTGTGGAAACCGCTTGGAAATCCCTGGCCTGGACATTTGTTTAAAAAGCGTCACGTGGAATGTCTTTGTAACGATGATCTAAACCATCAATGCTAAGAAGAGCCAGGTGGAAACAGGGAGGGGGGTCCTGACCAAAGGAAAATTTGATCAGGAGAAAAAAACTATGATACCGAGGAGACAACAGAGTTCACATCCTGTTCTGCTACTCCTGACGTGACCCGAGGCAAGTTGCTTCAGCTCTCTGCATCTCCTCATCCACAGAATGGGTGCATTACACCCCCGTCCTGGATTCGTTGAAAGATTTGTGAGATGTACAGATACAGATACAAAGGGCTTAGCACTGTGCCTATGTATAGGAAGACTCCATAAAGGGACCCACTGTCATTGGAGAAGTGGCGTCTAGGCAGTGGGGAAAGGCAGCCTGGGAGTGGCATGTGGTCAATACCAGTGCAGCAGTGGCAGGTCCCAGCAGCACAGCCTTGAATGGTTGAGGCTGGTGGCCTTCCTGTAGGAAGAGGTCAGGCTATGGAGAGGCAGGAGGATGGATGCTGATGGAAACAGTGGCCGTCTTTGACCAGCACCTTACCTGGAGGGACTAATCCTCACAGCAACCACGTGAGGTAGTCACCAGCATGACCCCCGTTCTATACACAGGGAAACTGAGGTACACGCCTTTTTTATTCTGGGATCTGAGGAAGCTTAACTTTAGTCCCTTGATAGAAGGATTCAACGATCTGTTTGGTAGATTCATTGTAATTGAGGAGTACATACCTATGTGTCAGAGCCGAAAGGCCCCTCAGCGCCCAGGGCCTTGGCCCACTGCCTCACAGCTTGTGAAGTGGAGCGTGGACGTGGACCCAGGCAGGTTTGGCGTCAGAGCCTAAGCTCTGAGCTGCCACGCTAAGCTGGCTCTGATCACTCAGAGCGTCCCAGGACAAGCTGTAGAAAAGTCAGAGTGCCCAGAGCTCATCCTTGCCGAATGCTGGCTCCGCAGTGCTGGACCGCTTCATTCATTCCGCTGGACACCAGCAAGGGAGTGTGTGGTGACCTGATTGCCCCTTTCCCGCCCAGACCCATGGCAGACATTGCTAAGCAATCACGGCATTTCTTACCCTTCCTAAGCACCAGGGTAGGGCCTCCAAATCCCAAAGACCACCAGAAAATCACCACCAGCTGACTAGCGTTAATAGGTCAGATAAAATCTAGTTGCTGTACCT
Organism: Ursus maritimus; assembly: GCF_017311325.1. NCBI lineage: Eukaryota > Metazoa > Chordata > Mammalia > Carnivora > Ursidae > Ursus > Ursus maritimus. The sequence continues at coordinate 75,858,090 of NW_024426996.1, forward strand.
TAAGGCATGCCAGACGACAGCACAGAAGTGCAAGGTGGGGAGTGCGTTCATGCCAGCCAGAATCTGCCCGTCATTCCGCAGGACGCCCCACACGTGAGCACCGGCGCGCTGGAAGTCACAGAAGCAACTATGCAAACCGAGCCGGAGGGACATCGTCCTGCCGACCTCGGGAAAATGAAGGCAGTACAGGGCTGTACTGGAGGGTGAATCCTCGCTCGCAGAGGGTCTGTTGGACTCTGCACCCTCCTTGGGCATCACCCCAATACCATGACCACAACTCCGGAGGAAACCTCACGTTTTAAAAACAGAACAAGGGGGAAACAATCCCAGCCTCCTGAGATTAGCGGTGGAGAGCAGAGTCCCCGTTCGCGAGGCCACATCTCTAATCACAGCACCAGGGCTCTGACGAGCCTGCAAGGAGGCCTGGCTTCAGGGACGGACACGGCCAGGCACAGAGAGCCCTCGAGATCACTGCCTGCCATCATGACAATGATTTGGAACCACCGGCTCCCCTTAACCCACGATTCTCAAACTCGTTCAAATACTGCTCAACTACTGAATAGTATCAAAAACCACTCCCAGATGGTAGAATGTCGCGTGTGTTTGTGGAATGTCATGAAATATGGATAAATTAAGTGCACAATGACCCAGTGCTATCAAAGTTTACGGCCACTCTCATAGACCCTGAGCTAGAATTGCATGCGTGGTGACAAATGGCAAGAGGCTGATGGGTTTTTAGGCACGGACTCTTTAACATGGAGAAAGTTCTGTTGCCTTGACTTTTTTTGTGTGAAACCTAGAAGAGGGATTGCCGTTCCAATTTTAGCTATAAAATAGCTCTCTGTTCAGGCTCGGCTTGGTCAGAGCAGGGCTACCCTATAACATTACCATTAGTACCCCGATGCAGACCTGATGCCCTGTCCCAGGAGCAGTGCTGTTGGAAAACTACCAGTAGAGGCGAGGCTTTACCCACCTTTGATCTACAGCGGGGAAATCTAATATATGGACCACCACAGGCCTCCCAACACAAGTCGGCCTGAGGTCACTGGGAAGGCAGAACAGCAAAGGTCGTGTTTCAGCAGCTCACAATACCCGCTCTGTGGCCAAACAAAGGCCTGACCTTCCGAGCTGTGTCTGACCTTTCAACTCTGACATCTGTATTTACTCAGCAATTACAGCTTAAACTACCAAAGGGGCAGTTCAATCATTTATATCAAAGGGAATAAATGAGACCTTCCCTGGATCCCATCACAAAAAAAGCTGGACGAGTCTTTGCACTCAAAACAAAGAAACTTCTCTTTTCACCAGTGCACACAACTGCTTTGTATCCAAGACAGAAAGTTAGAAGGGAAGTCTGAGTCCTAATTACAGAAGTTCGAAAATCTAGCACGTGAGCTGAGCGAGATCCTGAGTTTCTTTAAATGCTGAAAGGACAGTGGTAGAGGATCAACGAAGATGTCGTCCTTTCAGAGCGGGATTGCTGTGCTGGTTCAACAGCACTCAAGGCAACTCTGCTGTGAAAACATGGAGACAGCATTTCCTGCAGCTCGATAATCTAGCGCTGACCCCCAGTGACTTGACGGCATCGAGTAGCAGAGCTATTTTGAGAGGACAGACACAGAGGTGGAAATTGAGAAGCACTAAATTTCAGTGCACTTTTGGGCAAAACAAACTCACCTGCTCTCACGCACTGACGTTGGCCCTATAAACTGGTGAGAAGGCTCTGGAAAACTGTCGGGCTGCATCTCTTATAGTTGAAATGCGGCCGACGACTGTCATCCCGCTCCTGGGCACACTCTCCACAGAAAGGGAAAGTACCTGCACCAGGAGCCTTGCAGAGGACGCTGGGGACAGCCGAGAGTGTCGTCAGCAGGAAGTGGGATCAATGCTGGGCATCCGTAAAGACCGTGCACACTCCTGCTACAGAGAATGTGGTGAGTCTCACAGAATGTTGAGCGAAGGAGACCAGACACGAAAGGGCACATGCAGTAGGATTCCATTGACGTGAAGTTCAAACCAGGCCTCACGGATCCAGGCCGCAGAAGGGAGGCCATGGCTGCGTCTTCGACTTGGGTGGTCATGGCACAGCTGTGTGCACTTGGAGAAGTTCATTGAGCCGTCTGTGTGGGTGTTTCTACCTTTCTATACTGATGCTTCTGCAGAGAGCGTACATTAAAATTTTAACTCATCGAGGTTTGTTGGGCAGTTTTACGATTGCATCCGTGTCCTGGAGAATGTTGACACGCGGACTATCAGCTAGAGCGAGCGCTCCTTCAGAATCGACGTGGAGTTGCTCATTTTCCCGAGGCCACACTGGCTGGTTCTGGCCACCTGGGCTCTTCCGGCTGCGGGCCAGTGGCTTGGAGAGCCGCGCGCTGGAACGAGCCAGGGGCCTGGAGGGTGTGGCCCGGCGCCGGAGCCTCAGACAAGTGGTGGTGAACCCTGCAGCCTGTGCAGCCTTCGTGTCCTCGAAGCGGAAATATTTGCAGACAGCTGTGTGCAACGTTTTAATTCTACTCTGTCTACCCCAGGAGCCAATAAGGCAGACAAAGCCCCCGGAATCAGGGAGGATGCGTAACCTGCCCAGGGGGGGCCCTCAGCTAGTGACATAAAGTCGGATTCCACATGCGTCCCACTCCAGCACATGGAGCCCTGTGGAGAGCACATCACCTCATGCTGCCTCCCACGGGGGTGGGGGTGGAGGTCCGGAGGTGACGGTGCAGAGTCAGGAGGAGGAGAAAGACGGCCTAATACAGCAAGTGGGTGAGAAACCCCTTCCAACAATCAGTCCAGGGGGCTTTGAATGACCCAACACCCTCCACCCCCACCCCAGACCCACATCCAGTAGACCAGTACAACCAGTACACCCCCACGCCGTGTTCCTGGGCTGCTTCGAGGTGCTTCTCTCCCTTTCCCTAGAGACAGCGTGGAGCCCGGCCCAGGGAGGGCGATCTTGTATCACCTCGTTAGTCCTTGTGACTTACTCAGTTTCAGTGGCGAGAGGGCTCAGTAACCTGGGGCTGCTGGAGGATTCAGGTCCAAACGTGTTTGTAAGGAAAAGCAAAAATCAGTGCGCGCAAGACAGTTTCCCAACAGAATCTCTTTCGATGTGAAATCCCACTACGGGCTTGGGGTGTGATCCGTCTTCTGACACTGAGCGTGGCAAGCTCTCTCACGTGTACCCGCTCTTCTGTCAAAATCCAGCTTTCCGGAATGAGGACAAAGATGAATTACACAGCCCACCTCTCGTCCTTGTGTGATTTAGGAATCCACGTAAAGGTACACTTTCGGTACCTAGTGAATGAGAACTAGAACGTGCCCTCTGGGGCGCCTGGGTGGCACAGCGGTTAAGCGTCTGCCTTCGGCTCAGGGCGTGATCCTGGTGTTGTGGGATCGAGCCCCACATCAGGCTCCTCCACTATGAGCCTGCTTCTTCCTCTCCCACTCCCCCTGCTTGTGTTCCCTCTCTCGCTGGCTGTCTCTATCTCTGTCGAATAAATAAAAAATCTTTAAAAAAAAAAAAAAAAAAGAACGTGCCCTCTGTGGCGCACTGCGTAGAAGGAACACTCAGAAGGCCTATGTTAGCCATTTCTTGAAAGCTGAATTGGAAGAAGGGATAAAAGCTGAAGAGACGGTAAGCTCTAGTAACCACACAGTACAGGGAAATACATAGAATACGCTTTCCTCTTAGATGAATATAATAATTGATGTCCAGTTTCCTTCCAATAACGCAGGGGGTTACAATCGTAAGAGTGCGATGGTGGGTCTGTATCTAGGCATAGGTCACAGGTCAGCAACGTACAGGTATCTACTTTGTGCTGGAGTCCGGGTTTCTCACTGAGACAGAAAAGAATAACACCTGCCAGGAGGATCGGTTTTCAGTGGAATAAAGAAGAAAGATGCACTGTCCATAGCTTTCACTAATGGAGACGCATTGGGTAGAACGTCCGATCTCTGAAAACTTGCCTCCCTCTGCAGAAGTGCTATCCAAAAAAACAACAATCTTATCAAGGACTGCTGCTTTCTCCCTGCACCCCCCAATTCCGAGAAATCTATTTTAGAAAAGAGAGGTAATTACAGGCTAGTGAGATTCTCAGATTCTTTTTTTAAGATTTTATTTATTTATTTGAGAGAGAGAGTATGAGCAGGGGTGGGGAAGAGGCATATGGAGGGACAGGCAGACTTCCCACTGAGCAGGGGGCCTGATGCCCCGCTGGATCCCAGGACCCTGAGATCAGGACCTGAGTCGAAGGCAGACGCTTAACCGACTGAGCCACCCCGGGGCCCCTCAAAGTAAACTGTTTTAATAGGATCCGGGCAGCTCAAGTTGTAACTCTGAAAGAGAAATAGTATGTTTAGAAAGATGAGAGCTTTTCAAAGATAGTCATTAAAGTCTGCAGGCCTGTAAAAATGCTATTGACCTCGACTTTTATGAGCTTATTCTCACAAGCATCCTGTGAGGCGGGTTTCAACAGAGGACTGGGAAGCAGGGTCCTTGAAAGCCTCTTTCCTCAGAGGGGTCATCTTCCTGCACCACAGGGGCAGGGTTTGATTTTGGAAAATCACGCAGGGTTCTCCACATTAACTTTGTTATTTTTAAACTTTCTCCACCTCGGTGTCCCTGTGCCAGCAGCTGCTGCGTGCTTTGGCTTCTGTGTCAGCCCACGTCCAGCTGAGCTGACTAGTTGTGCAGAGGGAGGGGCAGCCCTGGGTTCAGTCCTGCTTGGCCTCCCTGTGCTGAGCCGATTTCCTCATCGACTGCAAGGTGCCTAGTGTGCCTGACACTAAGGAGGGCCCAGCCTGGGACAGTCACATATCTTAAATCTTTTGGAGTGCAAGATATAGCCCATCTTCTCCCAAATCCTGCTTGTCCGCAGCATCATGGAAAACGGCAGTGTGCACAGCTGACAAATGCCAGGCAACACCCCAAAGTTAAGGGGTCCCATAGGAAAACCACGGTGTGTCCAAATGCATCCCTGTCACGTTCAGGGACACCCGAGTGCCAGACCCAGCAGCCCAGTGTGGAAATAGGCAGAATGTGGTAGAATTCAATCTTACACTCAACTTAGACACGAAGCTGTAAAACCAGACACAAATATCATTAGATCGGCTTCTAAAGTCCCCAGGGCTCCAGTGTTGTGTTTGAGTCCAAGTCAGGCAGGCAACTGCCAAAACCAAAGGGTGGTCTGTGTGCAGGGACCTCGGGAATGGTCTATGGTTCGTGCTTGTCACCAGACCCAGAGGCGCAACTACAAGCCTGGGGAGTCCTTCCCACCACCAACTGCACCACTGAAGACATCGCTCCATGACACTGACCGTCAGAACCTGCCGTAGCTGGCCTTTCTTCTTCATCCTCATGGGGCTGGAGGGAACTGAGAGGCCACCTCCTCCAGCCCCAGTGCCTGGGGGCACTCTGCTAGCATTCCCGAGCAGCTGTCAGCCCCATTGCTCCCAGCAAGTTCTAACTTGAGAACCCTGGGTTAACAGACAGGATGACAGAAACAAGAACTATGTCATGGCCTAAGTATGTGTTTTACTTAATTTTGCCACATTTGCCCAATTCTGCCTGAAGTGCATCCTGGTAAAGGGGCACCTGGGTGGCTGAGTCGGTTAAGCGTCCAGCTCTTGCTTTTGGCTCAGCTCATGATCTCATGGTAGTGACATGGAGCCCTGTGTTGGGCTCCCTGCTCGGCAGGGAGTCTGCCAGAGATTCTCTCCCTCCTCCTCTGCCCCCCCACCACTCCACCCCCACCCCGTGCTCACAGGCTAACTCTTTCTAAAAAATAAATAAATCTTTTTAAAAAATGCATCCTGGGAAAACCGACAAAAGATAAAAACCAGTACAGATATTGAAATGCTATGGAGCTTGCACTTGAACTTGTGACCGGGGTAAGTGGGTTCACAGCCCCCACTGTGCACAGGGAGGACAGTGGAGCAGGAAGGCCTCCTGGACTGCACTTACGAGTCACGGCTGGGCTCTGCTCTGTCCCTAATTGAGTGTGTGGTCTGGGTCAAGCCTCATTTTCTCCTTTGCTTTCCAGAATGTCTAAAGCTTCTCACGGCTGGAAAATTGTTACTGATAACCCTAACAGTAGCACAGCAACCATGAGCGAGCGTCTGCTGGGTTTCAGGCACGGTGCTGTGCACTTTACACACATTAGTTCATTCACTCACAGCTCAAGAGGAACCTTCAGTATCCCCATTGTTCAGACGAAAATCAACGGAGGCTCAGAGAAGTTAACTGTTAAAGGACCAAGCCAGGACCAAATTCCCAGCCCAATTCCAAAGCCTTCATCCCAACAAGTGCCCCTGAATCCCATCATCACAGTGGCATGTCCCCAAATCAGAATGGGACATGCTGCTGTTGAGCTCGGGGGCGAGCAAGTGGCAGGACACAGCTCTCTTCCAGCACCACACAGGACTCAGAATACCACGTCTGAGAGCATTTCCATCTAGTCGGAGCCCTGGGACAGCAACACAGCTAACTAAGTCAGGGGCTCCGTCTCAAGTGAGTCATTTCCCGTATGTGGTCACAGTCTGTCTCAGGCTGAAGCAGGACGGGGCCACAGTGCAGACGGGCCGGACTGTTACAGACAAACCTCCCCTCAAGAGGGGGCCTTCCGGAGAGGCACGGACTGCCAAATACTGAGGCCGTCGTGACCATTTCTGGACAAAATACTACAACTCACATGTTTTAATGACACAACAAACCCACCGAAACCTCTAGTTAAAACAAATACTTTTTTGTCTGACCAAAGGAGGATTTTTTTTTGACTTGTCACATTTTTAGAAGTTTTCCACCATAAAAGTATTCTTTAAAGTACAATAATTTTCACCACCACAGATTTAAAATTATGGATAAGAATATATTTTCTCATAAAAGGTCTACCAAAAATAGACTTTTTCCTTAACTTAAAAATACAGCTTTGGAAAGCAAAACTGGGAGTTGTTACAATTCATTACATATTTTATAAACAGCAGTGAAAGAAATCAACAGAACGGATTCAGATTTAAATATAAAAATGTTCATTTCAAAAGCTTGACTTTGTCCTTTAATAACTTAAAGCTGGGGTTCTTGCTGATTTTCTTGTTAAAGATGGTGAGGAGCTCCTCTTCAGATTTGTGCTGTTCATCCGTCACCGCGTAATACTGAGCTAACACCTTCACGAAGAAAAACAATCATCAGATGGGTGATTTCTCCTGAAAATTTACCTAAAATGTTCTTTCTTTAACCCAGAAGGACCCGGTATTGGCAGCACAGGTGTGTTCTGCTTGCGGACATTCCGACACCTGTACACGTAGGAGCGCCCTGCTGGGCGTGTGCCACACAGACACAGAGTTAGACACAAAAACAGAAGAAACCACTGCTCTGGAATAAGCAAAAGAGAGTGAAACACCAAGAACAGTCATTTTCAGGTTTAACACGGGCACTGTTCTGGCTAGGGAAGTACGATGGGATTCGTCCCAATTTCCTCCCGTCAGCCCTGAGGAGCTAGTGAGCAGCTTGAAAATCACCGAGATACAAACAAACGTGTAGAATTTTAGATTAAAACGCAAAAACCAAAAACTGTACATCTCAAAATAAAGAAGGGGCCCTCCCCAGCTTCTCTACCTGGGTGCGTGCGCCATACCTTTTTCCTTAGCTTTTTGACTGCTACTTCATTGTCTGGGGCCTGTTTCAGAACTGCTTTAATCGTTCCCTTCCAGTTGAATTTACCTACAATATAAAAAATAGACATTCTGTTTCGGTGTAGTGCCAGAGGGATGAAGAAATCACCTGTGGGACATCTATTTGCCACTCAGGAAATGAACCCACCCTGACAGTACCGAGGAGCAGGTCCCTGACCTGTCCGACCACAGTGGCCGACAAGCCTGACCCCCCTTCCAGGACTCGCTCTCAGAGTGAACGGGTCAGGTAGGCACCCTAAGTCCCATCGCCACTATGAGAACGAAGCAGGAGGAATAAGTTACCAGTTTCAAGACTTCTGATATAGTTCCAGTGATCAAGGCTGTGTGGTATTTGCAGAGGGACAGAGACACAGATCAAGGAAACAGAATTAAGAACCCAGAACGGAACCACACAAACCGCCAAACTGATTTTTGACAAAGGTACAAAAGCAATCCAATGAGGTAAAGAGCCTTCTCGACAAATGGTGCTGGAACAATTACACAGCGTTGGGCAAGACAGTGAACCTTGTACTAGGTCTCATACTTCATATAAAAATCAACTCAAACTGGATCACGGGCTTAAGAATAAAATATAACACCTTATATAAAACATTTAGAAAAAACGGGGAAAAAATCTTTGGGATCCAGGGCTAATAAGCAACAAGTTCTCAGACTTGGTACCAAAGCATGACCTACAAATTAGGCTTCATCAAAACTAAAAAATTTGCCCTATAAAAGCTTCTGTTAATGGGGGCGTTTGGGTTGCTCAGTCAGCTGAATGTCTGACTCTTGATTTTGGCTCTGGGTCGTGAGATCGAACCCATTGCTGGGCTCTGCACGGAGTGTGGAGCCTGCTTGGGATTCTTTCTCTTCCCCTCCCTCTGCCCCTCCCCCACGTGTGTTCTCACTCTCTCTCTCAGCGGAAAAAAAAAAGGAAAAATTTTTTAAAAGATTCTGTTAACAAAAGAAAAAGATAAGCTACAAACTGAAAGAAAAAAAACACCTTACAAACCACGTATCCCACAAAGAATTAGTATTTAGGACTGGATATATAAATAACTCTCAAATCTTAACAGTAAGAAAGAAAACCCAATTTGAAAATGGGCAGAAGACAGGAACAGACGTTATAATGAAGAGGTAACACGGATGGCAAATAAGTACCTGAAAAGATGTTCAACATCCTCAGGGATAAACAAATTAAAATGACCCCGAGCTATTACTATACACTTATCAGAATGGAAAAAAGAACAGTACCACCACCAAACCCTGGCCAGGACGTGGGAAAACGGAGTGTGACATTGCTGGGGTGACACTGCCACTCCAGAAAATGCTGGCAGTTTCTTTAAAAACTCAGCATGCAAGCACCACACCACACAGCCAGTTGGGCTCCTGGACATTTCTTCCAGAAAAAGTGATGTGTGTTCCACACAAAAACCTGTGCATAAACGCAGACAGCTTTCTTCGTAGCAGCCAGAGCCTGGAAACCACCCACACGGCCTCCAACAGATGAACGGTCAAACTCGTTCATGCATCCAAGCCATGGAGGAGGACTTCACCAAAGGACTGGATTACCAATTCATGCAGCAACCTGGATGTGTATCTCCAGATAATACGGCCGAGGGAAAAGAGTTAATCTCAGAAATTCACAGACTAAATGATGCCAGTTGGGTAACCTTCTGAAAGTACGAGATTACAAAAATGGTGAACAGATCGGTGATTGCCGGGGTCACGTGGGACAGTGGAGAAATGGATGCTACCCAGGGGCCCACAGTGGGGCTCCCTGTGGCGGTGGAAGCCTTCCTCTCTTGACTTTATCGATGTCAGCACCCTGGTGGAGATGCTTAGCTATGCAGGGTGTGACCCTTGGAGGAAACTGGGAGAAGGTTACATGGATACCTAGGTCTCTTATTTCTTACAACTCATGTGAATCTACTATGGTCTTCAACAAACAAAAAGAATTTTTAAAAGCCTCATAGGTTCCAAGTTGGGTGTGGGTGGATTCCAAGCTACGAGGTCTAACCGAGCTTAGGCAGTTACTGAACCTCCATTAATAAAGCCTCGATTCTCATTGGAGTCCTGGGGTCTCTTCCTCATCAGCAGGACCCCAGGGAATGCTTTGGGTCTGAGGAAGTAGGAGCAGCTCGGTGGAGGAGGCAGCATTTTAGGGGAATGATGAAGGTCTGGGACTAGATTCTGACAAGTACACATTCTGGCCGAGGGAGTTCCAAGCAAGGACACGTGGGGAACAGCCAGAGCCCAGAGGGGAACAGTTAGGTCTGGTGGGCACTTCTAGGAGAGTAAGAGGGGCAGGGTCAAGGGACGCAGGGAGAAGGGAAAGGGAACATGGTCTCAGAAAGCCATACTGGGTTTATCTTCAGGTCCAAAGATCATGTATTTATAGAGTCCAGACGGTTCTACCCTTAAAGTTATACAGACGCTGGAGAGTGACCCACAGAGCTCTCACTGGCTCTCAGGAGCCACACCCTCCCTGCTTTCCGTCTTCCATGCGCCTCTGGAGGGGAAGATCTGCCTGAAGGCCCCAGGTCATCTCCCCCTTCCCCACCCTGGAGCGCAGACCTCTCCAAATGACGGCAGGGATACCTTTTGTAGGAGCCTCACAGTTTTCTGGTTCTCCGCCCTCAGGAGGTCCTGAGAACTTTCTCTTTTTCTTCTTAGAATCTGCGTCATCTAGGTAAGTAGAAAGATTAAAAAAAAAAAAAAAAAAAGATTTGCATTTATCATAGCAGCTACCATTTAATGAAAGGCATGCGTGGCCAGGCCGCCTACCTCCATCACCTTGCCCACCGCCCAAGCAGCCCAGCACCATGGGCCTCTCCTCTGCGTCACAGGAGCACATGGCAGGCTGAGGGGTGCTCACTTGCCTTCCCTGAGCCCAGAGCCTGTGCTTTCTGCCTTACTTGTTCAAATGGGGAGGTCTAACAGATTTTACCCAGCCCCAATTCACTGCTTTACGATCTACTTCACAAAGCCCAGAGCATATGCTGGTCACACACCTTCCAAGTGCTTCTGCTTTCTCTTCCCAGGCCGGGCTTTCGTGGGCTCCTCCTCGGCGTCTCCTGCGCGGGCCCCAGCTCCATCCTCAGCCCTGTCAGTGGCCCCCTCGGCCTCACCGGCCTTGGTCTGGCTCTTCTTCCCTGCAGAGCCCGGGGCCTCCCCTTCGGCCTCCCGGCCTGTTTTGCGCTTCTTTGGCTTCTGATTCTTTGAATTCTCTTGGTGGTTTTCTAATTTTAGTTCTTTCTTCTCTTTTTTCCTATTCTTCTGCCTTTCTTCCTTCCTTTCTCTTTTATTCTTCTTCATCTCTGCTTGCTTTTCTGTGCTGTCATTTGTCTCAGAGGCTGGCACCTTGGCAGAAAGCTCTGTGCGGGGCGGGCTCACTGCCTGGGCGAGGGGCTGCTGGTCTTGACCCTTACTGACTGCTTCCTTATTATAAGGCAAAACCGAAAGACACATAAATACTCATTCCAGACCATTGTTCACATCACTGCACGTTGTCTACTGAGCAAACTGTTCCAAGAAAAATGTCTACTACTTACCATTTTATAACTCTGACCCCCCCCCGAGCTAAAATGTAGCAGTAAATATTATCAAATGGGAAAAAACTTCCCCCAGCCCACACTCCACCCCGCATTTAACAGACATTTTCATTCCACTGGAAAAGTGAAGAATCCTTATGTCACTTAAGCTAGATCTTTAATTTTAGTTCACTCTTCACTTTTCTTTCTGATAGAAGATGAGCACTTAGGTGTGGCAGAAACCACGGGATCTACGCATCTGCAGACCTGGGTTCAAGCACCAGCTCGGTTCATTACTAGCTGGGGGACTCAGGGCAAGTTATTTATCTGCTCCGCACCCGTTTCCTCACTGACACAATGAAAGGGAGTAAGAGGTACCTTACACAGCTGATGTACGAATAAAACGGGCAGTTGCGTCACGGGCCTCGCAGCTCACGGTGCTCAGTAAGGAGTAGACTGAAGGTGCTCAAATAAGCCACTTAGCGTATAGGAAGGTTCTGTGAACTCTGCTGTACCCGACAGGCCTCACCTACTCATTGTTCCGCACAGAGCGTGACCCTTGGAGGAAGGGCGTCAGGGGCACGTGGATAGAGTGTGAGGCTCGAGGGGGAGGAAGCAGAGGAAGCTAAGGAGCTACACAGCCTGGAGGACGATAAACCTCCACTAGCCGCACTGCGGGTTCGAGCCGGCACAGCTCCGACCGAGAACAGACTCCAGAGCAGACTCCGGCAGAGCGCGTCCCACTGTCCGCTGCACCGACTCCAAACATACGCCGGTCTCTACAACAGCCCCTTCTCGAGACGTGACCCCGGCAATGTCCTGAACTGCGCCGTGAGCCCTAACACGTCTGGACAGAGCTGCTCCGGGAACCGCTGGACTCCTCACCTGAGACCTGCGCCCCAGTCCCATCTTCATCGGTTACCAGCCAGGTGACAGGCCAGGTCACCTCCAGTCTTCTTCCTCTGGGAGACTGAGTCTCAAGGAAGGAGCTCCTACCCCCCAAATTGAGCCGAAAAAAGGACTGGCTTTGACTCACGCCTCATTCAGTGCTCTGCCCTAGCTGAGAGCACAGCCCCGGGAGAGGAACGGTAAACTAACTAGCTGCCGTTTCTCCGGCAGCTCAGAGAAATCAGCCAGACCAGGCACATGGCGGGCGGGCAGGGAATGAGCTCAGAAACAGACTCAGGAGGAAGACAGGGATAATCGCCTCATTCCTGGCCTATGGTTTCATTCCTCTTATAGTCAGGCACTGCTATGACCACTGAGAGCCACAGACCTCATTCTGCCTTCTGCCCAGTTTAGACCATGTCTCCAGCTGATGCCTCCCCTCTGCACCCAGAGGGGGAGATAGTCACCCCATCTCGTAGCCACTCGGTAATAGGTGGATAAACTCATTCCCCAACTTCTTTCTACTTCATTCCAAACTCTTCAAATGTGGTCTCTTCAGTGACACCGTCACTGACCCTCTTTCCTACCAGAGCCCCTCCCACTCGGCACCCCTCTTCCTGCCCTCCATTTCTTCCTTGTGCTTCCCAGGCCCTGTCCTGCTCTTTTGGCCTGGACCCACGTACACGGTCATCTGTCCCACACTGAACACAGCTCTGCGAGAGCAGGACTCTGGCCTGATTACAGCTGCCGCACAGGGACGAAGCACGCTCTGTGCCGGGGCAGAGCAGGCATCCCCGCAGACGAGGACATGGGGACTCCGGCTGGCGGGATCAACAGCAGAGGCGTGAACGGATGGGGCCGCAGGGCCGTTTGCTTTGTGCCACGCACGCTGGGGTGTGCCGTGGCGCTCCCAGGGCGGAGGCAAAGCAGCCATCAGCCGTGTCTTACAGAGCTCAGTCTACCACGAGCTGCGCACAGCTTATTCGTTTAATTCTTAATATGGTCCGTTTCAAAAGGAATATCAGAAAAACCCTTTTTTTTTAAGTTTTGCAGTGAACTAAGTAATTTCAAACCTTTGATTTTTTACTTAAAATAACGGAAATTACCTTTTAAAAAGCACGTGCCACAGAAATGCTAATTATATGACTGGTGACAGTGCCCGCTTCGGCGGCACTGGTACTACCGCTGGGATAATGCAGAGATTAGCAGGCCCCGCGCAAGGATGGCACGCACGCGCCTGCTTCTAACATTCCAAAGGCCCAATCCGAACGTTCTGAGAGGGACAAATGCCAGGACAGTTTCACAGTTATCCCAAGGTGCTGCTCAAACTATTTTACGTACGTAGTCAACTCCTGGCAATGTGAGTAGAATAAAATACGGTCAGAAAAGCCCACTGTTGTTTTTAAAACTACTAATGATATAAGTCTCCAAATGGGATATAAGCTCCAAGTAGGAGCAAAGTACAGGTGAATTAATGGGGAAAAAAATTTTAAATTAGCAATGTCACCAATAAGGTGGCCACACGATATCAAACAAGACTCTGCATGGAGTCCACATTTAGGGGTCTCTCAGATCGAACCTGACAGGTGGCTACCTGAATTACTCCAGTGGGGTTCTCACTCCGCAGAGGGAAGGGGACAGACGCTCAGCAGGTGCCCACTACACACCAGCTCCCACAGAAAGGAGTGCTATGAAAGCTGCTTCAATCCATGTACGGGGCCTTCTGTAAACCCTTCACCTGAAAGAACCCCTAGTCACTCCTATGCCCTCACGGTTTATTCTCTTCATGGCACTATCACCCCCTGACATATTTTACATTTTTTGTTCAGGGCCTGGCACAGATCGGGGGCTCACCAAACTGAGTAAATGCATGAATAGGGCTATCCACTTTTCTTTAAAACAAGGAAACTGAGGCTCAGAGAGGTTAAATAAAGTGCCCAAGATCAAACATTTGGCCAATAGCACAGCAGGGATTCAAACCAGGTCTGTCAGACGCCCAAAGCTCCTGCTCTTTCCAGTACATCCCACTGTCTGTTTTCTAACCATATTGTCTCCTGTTCGCTGGTACCATTATCAAACATTGGGATTAAATACCTTTCTCTGCACAATAAGGAAATCTTCTCTGCAGTGCATTCAGTTTATTCTTTCCCATAAATGAAGGCACAAAGAGGCTCTCTGAAAAAGAAGGCTGTCTTGACCTCCAAAAAAAAAGCATTCCCATTTCATTATTACTAATCACTTTTGCCACACTGCAAATCTAAAATTTGATCTGACTTACATTACTGGAAGCTTCAGCAAAGATATTCCACACCTGCTCCAGAACAAATTCATTATGAACTTTTAAACTGTTCTTCATCCAGTTCTGTGAGGAACGAAAATAGAAAACCCACTTGTTCATTTTGACAGGTGCACATTTGCTCAGTCACCAGTGGGCCACACATCCCCTCCACGCAGGGAAGGCACAGCAAATCCATACCTGAAATTTTGCCTTTTTCCTGGGAACGTTGTCAAAACCACTAATTTGCTCTAAAAGTTCTCTCACTTTGGGGCTGACGTTGGGTCTTTTTATTAACTCATTAATTTTCTACAAAAATGGAAGATAAAACAAAAATAATTAACAACTGGCATTTCATTAACAACTTTCATTAAAGTCAAATGGCTTTCACGGCTAGAGGCTTCTCATTTCAAGGCTAGATTTTATATTAATGTGTATGCTTACAAATTCACCACAGTAGAAGTCCTCGCCAGAGTAATTAGGCAAGAAAAAGAAATAAAGGCATCTAAGTTAGAAAGAAGTAAAATCATCTCTGTTCATAAATGATTTCGTCTTACAGGTAGAACACCCTGAAGATCCCACAAAAAAATCCCAACAGAACCAATAAATTTAGCAGTCACAGGATGCAAAATCCACACTTGAAAATTAGATTCTAGATTTCTATACACGAACAAACCCTTTGAGAAGGAAATTAAGAAAACAATTTCATTTACAATAGCATCAAAAAGAATGAAATACTTAGAAATAAACTTAGTCATTAAGGAGGGGGAAAACTTATATGCTGAAAACTGTAAACATTATCGAAAGAATTTAAAGAAGACACAAATAGGGGTTCCCGGCTGGCTCAGTTGGAGGAGTGTGTGATTCTCGATTTTAAGGTTGTGAGTTCAAGCCCCACGTTGGATGTACAGATTACTTAAATAAATAAAACTTAAAAAAAAAAAAGATGGTTTTAAAAATAAATAAAAGAAGACACAAAGAAATGGAAAGACACCATGTTTGTGGGTTGAAAGACAATATTAATAGAGAACCCAGAAATGGACCGTCGGCTCTTTGGGCAACTAATCTTTGACAAAGTGGGAAAAAACATCCAGTGGAAAAAAGACAGTCTCTTCAATAAATGGTGCTGGGAAAATTGGACAGCTACATGCAAAAGAATGAAACTTGACCACTCTCTCACACCATACACAAAGATAAACTCCAAATGGATGAAAGACCTCGATGTGACACAGGAATCCATCAAAATCCTAGAGGAGAACATAGGCAGCAACCTCTTTGACATCAGCCACAGCAACTTTTTTCATGACACATCTCCAAAGGCAAGAGAAACAAAGGAAAAAATGAACTTGTGGGACTTCATCAAGATAAAAAGCTTCTGCACAGCCAAGGAAACAGTCAAAAAAACTAAGAGGCAGCCCACAGAATGGGAGAAGATATTTGCAAATGACACTACAGATAAAAGACTGGTATCCAAGATCTACAAAGAACTTCTCAAACTCAGTACACAAGAAACAAATAAACAAATCAAAAAATGGGCAGAAGTTATGAACAGACACTTTTCCAATGAAGACATAAAAATGGCTAACAGACACATGACAAAATGTTCAAAATCATTAGCCATTAGGGAAATTCAAATCAAAACCACACTGAGATACCACCTTACGCCAGTCA
>NW_024426996.1:75874260-76124404 GCF_017311325.1 Ursus maritimus
CTTTATTTTAGAGAGAGAGAGCAGGAGTGGGGGGAGAGGGAGAGGGAGATAAGCAGATTCCCCCCTGAGCAGGGAGCCTGACACGGGGCTTGATCTCACACTCTTGAGAGCATGACCTGAGCCGAAACCAAGAGTCAGACGCTTAACCACTGAGCCACCCAGGTGCCCCAATCTATGCTATTTTTATTTGCTGGATATAAAAGAATCAGAAGGGGGAATGAACCATGAGAGACTCTGGACTCTGGGAAACAAACTGAGGGTTTCAGAGGCGAAAGGGGTGGGGGATTGGGCTAGGCCGGTGATGGGTATTAAGGAGGGCATGTATTGCATGGTGCACTGGGTGTTACACGCAAGTAATAAATCATGGAACTTAAAATAATTAATTAATTAATTAAAAAAGAAAAAAGACAGACAGACAATATTAAGATGGCAATGCTAACCACAGTGATGTACAGATTCAAATGCAATCCTATGAAAATCCAATTGACATTAGTGGTTTTTTGCAGAAACAGGAAACTCCATCCTAAAATTCACATGGAATCTGAAGGGACACCAAATGGCTACAATCATCTTGAAAAAGAATAAAGCTGGAGGTCTCATGCTTTCTGATTTCAAAGCTCATCACAAAGCTAGAGTAATCACAGAAGCATGGCACTAGCATAATAATGGACATGTCAACCAGTGTAATGGGGAGCCCAGAAGAAATAAACCTCGTATATATGGGCAAATGATTTTCAGAAAGGGTGGTAAGACCCTTCAGGGGGGGAAGAACAGTCTTTTCAACAAACAGTGCTGGGGAAAAATGGATATCCACATGCAAAAGAAAGTGGAAAGAAAAGTTTAACTCTTACCTAACACTATATACAAAAAATAACTCAAAAACGTATCAAACACCCAAACTTAAGAGCAAAAACCACAGAATGCTTAGAAGAAAAAAGGGGGAAAATGTCATGACAATAGATCTGGGCAATGATTTCTTGTATAGGACACCAAAAGCACAAGCAATGAAAGAAAAAAATAAGTTGGACTATATGAAAAATTTAAAATGTTTGTACATCAAAGACATTGCCAACAGAGTAAAGAGGCAATCTGCCGAACAGGAGAAACTATCTGCAAATCATTTATCAGATAAGGCATTCATATCCTGAATACATAAAGAACTCCTACAACTCAAATATGAAAAACAACCCAATTATAAAACGGGCAAAGGGCTGGAATAGACATTTCTCCAAAGAAGATGTACAAATGGCCAACACATAAGAAGATACTCATCTTCATTATCATTAGGGAAATGCAAATCAAAACCAAAGTAAGATACCGTGTCATACCCCTTGGGATGCCAATTTTATCAAAAAACAAAAACAAAACAAAACAAAACAAAACAAAAAAACCTGAAAAGTGTTGGGGAGGATGTGGAAGAACTGGAAGCCTTGTGCACTGCCAGTAAGAGTGTAAAATGGTGCAGCCGCTGTGGAAAACAGTATAGTGGTTCCTCCAAAAACATACAAATCCAGCTAGTCCACGTCTAGGTACATGCCAAAGAGAATTGAAAGCAAGGACTCCAACATATTTGTACACCCATGGTCATAGCGGTATCATTCACAGTAGCCAAAAGGCTGAAGCAATTGAGGTCTCCACCAACATACGGGTTTATAACCAAAACACAGTCCATCTGCCACATGCTGCAACATGGAGGAACCTCCAGGACATTACGCTCAGTAAAATGAGCCAGTCGCAAAAGGGCAAATATTGTATGATGACACTTATATGAAGTCCCTAGAGTAGTTGAATTCAGAGAGACAGAAAGCAGAATAGGAGGTGCCAGGGGATGGGGGAGGAGGGGACATGAGGAGTTAGTGTTTGACAGGAACAGAGTTTCAGTTTGGGAAGATGAAGACGTTTCTGGAATTTGATGGTGGTGACGGCTGCATAACAGGGTGAATGTACCTAACCGTACACTTAAAAGTTAAGGTGGTCAACGCTATGTCATGTATAATGTAAAATTTTTTAAAAACTTGGAAAAAAAAAGAAAATAAGCCAAAAGTGATCAAAAGAATCAGACAAAAATGGCTATTACAGACTAGGAAATTACTTGAGGACCAAGATAACAAGTGCATTAAGATCTAATAAATCTAAAATAGCAAGAACAGAGATGAAAATTAAATTAGTGACCTAGGAAAATGCTTACGGCAATCTCAGGGAAGGCAGAGGAAAAAGACTGTTATTAAAGCGAGAGCAATGACAGCGCACAAGAAAGATGGTCACTCATGAGCCGTAAGAAGGACAAATAAATATAATGCAGGACAATATCCCTGCATTAGGAAAGAATTAAAGCTACATAAAAACGGACCAGAAAAAATGGATACAGGAAACTAAGAGGAGGATGAGACAAAGATCCTCTAGGCCCTCAGGCAGAAAAACAAATCAAGAAAATGACACAAGGTGAACAAGGCAGAAGTCAAGCTGCCTGGGCACTGGACAGAACGGCACACGGTGTCAGAAGACTGTAACAGGGCACTGGTGACAAAGCTCAGAGGAAGACACTGTGACCCAAGCAAGTGGGCGATCTCTCCCTGACCCATCTATCCACTGTGTGTGTGAGCAGAGACGGCTAGAAGGATGCTCCAAGAACATTAATACTGACAGGATTCCAAAATTGTCTTTAAAAACTGAAGGGTTTAGGATTTAAAGAAAAGAACAAAACCCCCGAGTCCAGCTGTCAGGAGGTCACAGCCGGCTTGGTTACTCTCCCAGCATTCCACATTTAGTCTCTCCATCTGTTCACACGGTCAGCTAGGGGCGGAGGGAGGAATCCGATGGTTGGTGGGCAGGTGAGCCAGGACAGAAGCTGAAGGACAGCTCTTGATCTAGAATACGATGACACGGCTACTGAAGCCTGACAGTTTACGGCAGGGCCTAGCAAACCTCTTCTGTAAAGGCTCGGGAAGCAAAGATGTTTAGGCTTTGCGGACCGCCCGGTTTCTGTCCCAACTGCTCAACACTGCGCTGGTAGCTCTAAGTAACAGAGAGCATGTAAATAAATGGTGCAGCGGTGGTGGGCAGCGGTCTGCGGACCCCTGCCTTTAGAGGATTTCCTTCAAGATGTGGCAGAACTCCTACGCCCGGGTACCACAAGCTCAGGGCCCAGAATGTCATGTTTCTTGAGGGGGATTAAAATAGAATATGAGCCTAAAAGTGAGGCTGATGGTCGCCGGCCTAAATATCTTCGTTAAAAAAAGGAGTGTCACTAGCTTCTCAATCTGCACTGGGTACTTAGTCCTTTGTGAATGGAGGATTTTCCCCCCAGGAGTTTGCTGACTCAGTGAGCTAGTGAATACCAGAAAACTCACATTTCAACTCCAACATCAAAGGGAGTTAACTTTTATTTGGTTTCTAGGAGAATAGAGAATTTCCACAAAGACTGCATTTGTCTTTTCTTTCTCCTACCTTCTATTCTGAATCCTTCCTGCTATCCGTTCTGTAAATGGTGAGTACCATTCTGGAGGCTATACCTCTCGATGAATTAAGGATTTTGTGCCTTGGCCATTTTTACTGTGCATGTTTCCATTTTATTTAAATAGAAAATTCCTTACATTTATGAAAATATCTTTATTTTGCCTGATTCTCATAATTGGTAGATATGGCAGATTACTACACAGTTTGAGTGATAAAACCTGAATCATCACTAGAAGCAGATAAAGATTAGAAAGCTTCCACTCAGTCTCATAGCCAAGGGAAAGGTAGTGAGAATTCTAGAACGTTTTTGCAAGAAGTCTGCAAAACATATGGTTTAAAGACAAGATACGTTGCAACTGTATTAACAGGGAAATAAAGAACTCTTGGTGGGAACACCTGACCAAGAACGGATGTTTCTGCATCTGGCCTGCACGTGATGCATTTGTTCGCAGGCTTCCAGAGAAAGCGGGAGATGTCAGAAGCAGCTACCTGATGAATTAGAAAGACCTTACCTGAATCCATGCCTGCTGTTTAATGTCGCCTTTGTGGGTTTTACCTTCATAACCTTTGCCACCATACTTCTGTTCCTCACTGATGCACTTCACGTGGTTTTTGTAGTCATCGCCCCTTCAAAGTGACAGAAAGTGCCACCATCAGACTGACCCTCCAACCGGATGCTCCATCTGGTGCACACAAGCTGCCCCTGCCTTCTGCACTCCACACTTCCACTGTGCTTATCACCTCCTTCCTCCTAATTGTTCAATAGAAAGCCCACCCCCAAACTTTCTACCCATTTTTATACAAACGTCTTAAACCCCATTGACAGGCAGGGTTTTTTTTTTTTGTTATAGTGAGCATATATAGAATATAAGAAAGCAAAATAATTATCTGCAATGGGGTAGCTTTAGCTTAAATAACAAAATCTCTATGATTTTCTGGTAATACAGTAGGCCATCACTAACTCGTGGTAGAGTCAGTTAAAAGCTGGAGTAAAATCTTGTCACTAGAAAGTTCTAGATCTGCGAGGGCTGGCAAACAAGGAGACTCGATTCTGTCTCCTACGATCATTTTGAAGCTCCTTGGGATCCTTGGGGAAATGCCTGAGACCAGGCTGGGGGCAAAGTCCCCCAATGAGAAACAACCCAATTTTCACCTGTTTTATAGATCAGGCTTCCTCTCAGGATTAGGTATGAACAAAGTCTTAAGCCGTTTCCAAAATTTGTTTTTTAAAAAAATCACTGCTCTAGAATGAAATTAAAATGGACTTTTAGGGGCGCCTGGGTGGCACAGCGGTTAAGTGTCTCTGCCTTCGGCTCAGGGCGTGATCCCAGCATTACGGGATCGAGCCCCACATCAGGCTCCTCTGCTATGAGCCTGCTTCTTCCTCTCCCACTCCCCCTGCTTGTGTTCCCTCTCTCGCTGGCTGTCTCTATCACTGTCAAATAAATAAATAAAATCTTTAAAAAAAAATAAATAAAATAAATAAAATGGACTTTTAGCAAATGTCATCCAAACACCACAGAGGACACTGAGGCCGATGCACCAGAAGCCGCCTTTGCACTTAAACTGTGTGAAGCTGAGGGGGACTCAGCATAAGACTGAGGCGAGCCGTTTGCACATAATGGCTCACCTCAGGAAAGAGTAGGTAAGCAAGTCAAAGATCTGTCCTGCCCCCACCCCCTAGTCCTCATCTTTCCAGAGATCCCTCAGTAGAAGGAAGGACCCAACACACTTGGGGGCCAGGACCCATGAACTTCTAGGGGGGAACCAGTCTCCCTACTACCCGCCCCCCCAATGTGAATGAGTCAACTCATTTTCTGGTTTATAAATCCAGCTCTTCCGTGTGACCAGCGCACCGTGCTCCTGGAGACTTACTCGGGATGGCCACCTCTCAGCCTCTCAGCCTCTGATAACGGTGGCAAGGAGGTGTCGCTGAGTGGCCCCCACCCCCCGTCTGCTCTTTGGACCATCCTTAGAAAGCAAATACTCTGTAAAGCACTTTTTTTTCTTCTTAATTTCTTTTCTCAAACTTGCCTCCATTTTTTTTTTTTAAGGCTTCATGAGGCCAGGGCTTCTAAAACTGGTGTCGACCTTTAATATGATCTACGTGAATTATGTAGAATTTACCAGAAATCTTTACCGCAGTCAATGCAAGACAGGCATTCACAGTTTCTGCAAATAGCCACATGCTTTTCCACTTGTACTTTCTTGACTGATTCACCACATGCATTGCATGTAAAAAACACCATTTTTAGCTAAATGGGTAAGTATTCTCTATCCAAGATAGGTTTGAAGTCTTGTCCTGAGAATTAAAAGAAAGGAAAAAATAAGTATCTTTGTAATCTGAAACTTCTGTTCCCAAGAAACAATCATACAGCTCACTTTTCAACCATAATTTCACATGAAAATAGCTACAAAGAACAGAATCAAAGTTGATTAGCAATCTACATAAAACTCTACCAGCATGTAAGTAAAGTTATAACTAACAGTAATAGTGCCTGACATTTGTTAAGCACGTGCTTACCATGGGGCGGGGGCGCTGTTCTAAGAGCTTTATACATATTAACCTATTTAATCCTCACAGCAACCCTGTGAGGGGACTACTGTGTACAATTTATACGGTGAATGGAAACACAGAGAGATTAAGTTACTTGCCCAAGGTCACACAGTAGCAGAGCCAGGATTTAAATTTGGCAGGCTGGCTCTAGGGAAGAAGTTTTAGGGGCATTAAGCAAAATGTCTTACCTTCTCTAAAAAGGTTAAGCTTGCTTGCCCCTCCCCCCACCACCCTTGCCTTTAGGTATAAACTGCTAAATTATTTTAGAACATAATGAGGGGGAATTCGGGAAGGTTTAGAAAATGAAGAGGTCTAAACATTTCTCAAAGCACAAAAAACATTCATATAGGCATGAGTATGTACCCACAGGTGTTAAATATGAGGATGTGCCCCTCCGAGGGTCTTAGCGGACACGGAATAGGTGAGGGAGGGGCCTCCTTCATGTGGCTTCTTATTGGATCAATAAAGAAGTGAAACCACCTATCACAGTGTGCCAGCTGCTGGGCGCTGAATTACTGGAGGGCATTCACAGACCCACATGTCCCAAGCACTGCCCCAAGATTTAGTATGTCTGCTGCAAATACATAACCACCATTTACAGATTTCATGGAGACACTCTGTGCTCAATGAAACACAAATTTACCCAAAAGTATTACAGGAGCCACAGTAACTTTCCATAGCTACATAACTTTTTAATCACTATATCCTTAAAGAATATTGTCACTTTACATTATGAATAAGCTTCACAGCAAAAATATTGACAACTGTTTGACCAGCACCTTTTTCCTCCTTATAAAGGTGAAGGTAAAGGTCAAGTAAACTGGTGCACTCTGATGCAAACAGAAACCCTTCAGCACAGATGAGCAGTCGGGTTCAGAAGAGAATTCCCATGCACGAAATCACACTCTCTCCTCCACTCCCATGTTCTAGGTCACTGTCAGGTCACACATAAGGAAGTTTCAGGGCTGTCTGCTTCCATTCAGCCTTGAATTTTGGAAACGTGTATCCTGACTGCAACCCCAGGGTTTACAAAGGCCCAGCCATTTCTTGTGGAAGCCTCTCCCCTGTGGGGCACCGTTGGACATCAGCTTGCCGGATACACTACATACAAAGGCAGACCCCTGGCTCGGGTCCCCTGCGCAGCTTGCCATCAGTGTGGCCTGGCACGGGAGGGCACGTGGTCAGCTACAGCCCCGCACCCAATCCAGACAGAAGCAAACATGATCGTTCTGGGATGTGAGGCAACGATGCCCATCTTCTCATCTGGTTATCGTAAAGATGCGTCAACTAGTCACAAGTCCTGGGGAGCTGCTGTCACGTGGGCTATGACCCAGCTCCCTCCAACCCTGGCATTCTGCAGACAGATGCTCAAGGGCAGGCAACGAGATCACCGGCCGCTCTGCCTCACAAGGGAAGAACAAAGGCCGGAACAAGAACGAACACATTATTCAGTAGTCTGGGGGGGCACTTCTGTGTAGGAACCAGAGCAAATCGTTAATTAGTCACGAAGAAATGGATGGCCATTGTAACCACGACGTACAAGCAGCTGCGTTAAGCCAAATTACTGAAAATTTTAAAAGTACTTTCGCAATGAAATCCAACAATGAAAAATACCGCCTCAAACTTAAGCTATGGCCTAGAGCTTTCTGACTTTCATGCAGAGGTCTGTTCTGTTTCTCGATCAAGGGGACGAGGGCAGGGGTGAAGGTTTCGGCAAGCTCTGAGATCCAACTGGGAGACACAGTCTGTCATGGAACGTCAGGAATTAAAGGCCCAGGGAGGACAGCTGGAAACAAAACGTATCAGCTGAAAGAAGCCAGTGATGTTGACAAAGAAGATGCTCGGAATATCTGTGCAAAACATGTTATCTCGCTGGGGATTAGCCTCGCACCGTGTACACATCAATTCACAAGAGGATTAGAATTTGGTCACGTGTCCCATTGGAAAAATACCCCTTCGACCCTTTTCATTTGGTCTTTTGCGGCAAATGTTCACATTTAGAATTTTTTTTCTTTTTAAGCAGAATGGGTAGCTTGCAGGGAAAGTCACAACTCAGTCTCTCCGCGATTTTTACAGCCACCGCTGCATTTTCACACTTGATCTCAAATGGGGACAGTGTGGCCACCGGCTTGTTAATGAGATACCTTTGTAAGGAGCTTACCCCTCCCTTATTTAGAGCCCTGAGGACACCCCAGCACTAGCGGAAGAGTCACCTTGATCATGCCTCATATCTAACACCTTTCCTGTATGCAGTAAACACTTGTGTGTGGGGGGGGGGGTGGGCTGCAAACACCAGCAAGCTCTGAACTATCTTAACCTCACCACGGACAGCGTGGTCCGAGTCTAGTGCAGGCTTAACAACTGCAGAAGCGTAAATGCTACAAACTTACAAAAAGATGCCTTCTGAAAAGTCAGTTCCTCTAATGGAAGATAGCAACCACTGCCTAAAACAAAAAATGACACTCAAATTTCACAAAATGAAGTAAACGTGAAAGAACTTTTAAATAAACTTTCAAATGGATATTTTTGGTAAATTTGTAACATTTACACTTCGGAAATTTGGAAAGCCGGAAACAAGCTGCATTACAACTTTTAGGACACTCTGTCTGCAGGGCTCAGATATGTATTTCAACATTTAGTCCCAAGCGTAAAGACACGATGGCATTCTTTAAGGGGCTGAGGCTAAATAAGGATCCCCCTTTCCTTCCCTGGCTCCCCAACTCTCTGTGCGCAAGGCCAGGTCCCAGTACAGTCACAGAGATTCTATATGCTCTTCCTTCGAGAGATGTGGACACATGAAAATAGAAAGCAGTGTTCGTGCACTGGTCGAGAACATACCCAGTTCTCACCCCAGGTAAGTCACTGTAATTCATTTCGGCAGAACTTTGGTCAACGCCAAGTGTGCATCAGGATCCAGATACACCTGGGTGCCTTCCCCAAAGGAGACCAGTCTCTGTGTGAGCTTCTGGCTGTCTATTCATCTGTCTGGTCAACTTACTGAGCTCTTAGCAGATGCCAAGAGAAAGATGATGAATTACAGAATACGATATTAGCTCTCCAGAGAGCCATTTCACACTAACAATCATAACTGCACCCAACACCTCCAGAACAGGTGTGATCACACCACCACCCCAGCATCTGTAAGAGAAAACAGAGGCTCAGAGAGGTTAAGTGATTAGGCTGGAGATACAGGGAGTGGCAGAGGTAACCTGAGACAAGCCCAAGCTTCTGCCCTGCCTCTCTATCTTGACTTGTCATGTTTATGGCCATTTGGTGGCCATTGCTCAGCATGTGGGACCCTGAGACCCTCATCCCAAAAGAAAAACAACAAAAAAGGCTCTACAATGATCTTCCATTTTACACTGTAAGGATTCTAAGGTCCTTGCACACACTGAGCAAGGATACAACCGTGTCCCAGCTAAAGAGGTCAGGTGTTGGAAAATGAGGCTGAGTTGAGGGGAGCAGGTGGCAACAGTAAGGGGCTGGGAACTTGTGAGGGATTTGCGGCACCTCAGGCTCCTCTTATCAGGATGGTGGCCACATTCTGTTGAGTCAGGGCCAGAGATCTGAGCTGGAGCCTGCACCTGCCAACGACCTCAGGCTATCCTAACTTCCCAGATTCTGTTCACCTATAAAACAGGTCTAATATCTATCTTAGAGCACTGTGTGGAAAATAATAGGAAAGATACATCATTACTCAATGATAGAAAGAATTTCCTAAGACCTATTAATTTGCCCATCAATGCTATTACACCCGGTCCCCTCCCAAACCCATATCTCTTTAAACATGACCCTCACTCATCTAGCTTCATAAAGTCACTCATCTCCTCTGGCTCCCCACCCCACAAGGGCCTACTCTACCACCCTGTTCCCCGAATACAAGGACCTCACGTTTATTTCTGGAATTGGGATTTGGAGTTCCCTTTAAACCTTCCTGCCTCTACGTTTTTAAATTGTTTATTTTTACAAAAACTACATTCACTGTTCTTAAAATTCTCTCACAGCCGTGTACACACAGACGTAAACCCCACCACCGCTGCCAAAACAGCCCACCTGGGGGGCCAAGCTGGCAACCTCAGCACAATCCCCAATGTGTCCCGTGACCTCCAACAAGTCACTGTCCCCTCTGAATTTCAGGCTCTCCCGTCTGTGAAACAAGGGGTCAGGAGCCCCTTCCAAGGGTAGAATTCCAAGAAACCAAGGGTATGGTGCAAGGGAAGGACAGAGGAGCACACACTGTCCCACCATCTTGTCTAAGCCCCTGAATGTAGGGTGAGGAGGCTCTCCATGTGCATTCACCCTATGAGGCAGGAACATCTAGCTCCATCGAACAGATGAGCACAGGGAGGGTGGGAGAAACTGAACCATGTCTCTCCACTTCCGCAAGCACTACATCCCCAGCATCCCTTCACTCGTATAACATCTGGAAGTCTACCACATGTCAGACACTATGCTAGGCACTTGGGGCCTGAGGGTGCTGTGTGAGCCCCAAGTGAGCCCTCTGCAGGGAAGTCAGCCTTGCAAGTACACCCCACCTGTCTGCCCTGAGGTGGGTGCTGCAGAAAATCCTGACATTTACTGGTCCAGGTGCCAAGCCCTGTCCTAGGCAGTTAATATACTTGTGCTCATGTATTCTTTGCAACAGTACTCTGAGTTAGGCTCTATATTATTCCCTTTTGATAGACCAAGACACGGAGGCACAAAACGATGAAGTAACTTGCAAAAGGTCACACATCCAGTTAGTGGCAAATCTGGACTCCCAGGCAGTTACATACAGCGGCCCTAAGTCGGTGGTCTCAAGTACTGTGCCCTAAGGCCTCCTCCTTAGGGACAGAGCTCCCCAAGCCTCAGGGAAGACGAGAGAGAGCCTTGTCCCCGACATGCAGCAATGCTGAAGCCCAGTCCCGCGGTGACCCTGGACGGGGGGGTTCCCGGCACGAGGACCTTTCCGTCTTAAAACCGGGAAGACTCGGTCAGCCTAAGTCCAGGACTCCTTCCACTGCTCCAGAGTACGAGTGAGATCTGAATGAACTGCCTCCTCCTTCCGTGGGTAAGCCCAAGGAGGGGTTCTAATGGTTGGAAACGCAGGCATCCGCCACACCGCCCGCTCCTGAGCCCCAGCCTCCCGGGTCGGACCTCTGGGCCGCCGCCCCTCACCTCTCAGCCAGTGCCCGCCAACGGTTTCAACCCGCCGCAAGGAGCACGTGGAAACGCCGCCGCCCGTCCAGCGCTGCAGCCGCCTCCCTCCAGAGCGTCCCGGCACAGAACTCGCTTCGGGACCGCCCCGCGCGCCTGCGCGCCGCTGCCACACTCCCGGCGGAAGTGACGCCCCCGGAAGTCGGAGGCGGATCCGGCCGGCCGAGGGGGCGTTGTCGGGATGGTTCCGCGGCTGCCGGAGCCCGGCGGGCGGCGCTGAGCGGGGCAGCGGGGCAGGGAGCGGTCTCTGAGGGTAGGTGGCCGCGGGGCCGGAGGCCGGCCTCGGGAGGGCGCGGAGGCCCAGCGCGGTGCAGTGGGAGAGGCCCGGAGAGCGGGCCGGGCCCGGAGTCGCCCCCGCCCACGGGCAGCGCTAGGGTCGCGCGGGAGTTGGCTGCGGCCCTCGGGCCCAGAGCGGGGCCTGCGCCCCCGTGCCTCCCCCTCGGGCCCCGGGCGCGCTCCCAGTGTCACCCTGTAGTCGGGAGCAGTGCTGAGCACAGCGGCGTCCCTGGCCCCGTGCGGTCTCGTTTCCGTGTGAGCTGAGCGCGCGCGTGTAGCGGGCGCAGGGACGCCGTCCGCGGTCCGGTTCGGGAGGCGGTGAACTTAGGGCATTCGGCACAGCGCCTGCCGCTTAGTGGTTTAGCTGCTCTTCGCGGCCCCCGAGACTGGGCTGGCACACAGGGTGGTCACTGAGCATGCCTAACTGAGTGACTAGCAGGTGAACGGGGTGTGAGTAGGGTTTGTAAGCTACAGTGACCCGGGTGGTAACCCGGGGCGGCGGGGGCGGTGAGGGGGTTTCACTCCCGAGGCGAGCGTGTTTGGGCCTGGAACAGGGAGTGCATCCCTTTGCCAGGCCCGCCATGACAAAATGCCGCCGACTGGTTCTTTTCTCGCAGTTCTGGAGGCTGGAAGCCCAAGATCAAGGTCGCAGCAGGATTGGTTTCTCCTGGGGCTGCACTGCTCGGCTCACAGACACCCACCTTTGTGCCGCGTTTTCACATGGCCTTTCTTGTGTGCAGGAGCATCCCTGGTGTCTCTCTTTGGGTCCAGATCTCCTTTTCTTACAGGGACATCAGTCAGATTGGATTAGGGGCCACCCTAATGGCGTCATTTTAAAACTTAATTACCTCGCTGAAGACCCAGTCTCCAACCTAGAAATATTCTGAGGTACTGGGGGTTAGGGTTTCAATGTAGGGGTTGGGGGGGGGGCATGATTCAGCCCATCACAGAAGGAATTCACCAGAATGGACAAGGAAAAAAACATTTTCCAACAAAAGTGACAGCATGCCCCAAGTTTTAAAGAGCAGATCCTTATGGTATTTTGTGTGCCAGGCACATATGTGTGCCTCATCCTTGTTTGCTCTCTCCTGCGTTTGTTTTTTCATTTGCTCCCCCTGGAAACCCCGGGGTGGGGCGCGGCTTTCTTCAGTCTTTCTCTGTAACCCAAGTTTTCAGCTTTCAGCACACATGTCTCTTCCTCGAGGAAATTTTCCCTGACCCTCGTCCTTCAAATTAATTTGTACTTCCCTCATTTAGTATCTCCAGAAAGTGCTATTCTTGTTTTCCTGTGTCTGGGGCATCGGGGTACAAGAGCACCTGGCTTTGGGGGTCCCAAACAGACCACTGACAAAATCTAAAGGCAGGGGAATGGGTGGTGGTGAAACAAGAAAGGGATTTATTTCAGGGAGGCCAACACGGGGAAGACAGCAGACTAGCATCCCAAAGACTGTCTCCAAAGTCTCAGAAGTGCTTCCAGGTTTATATTAAGGTAAACATCGGACAGACATTGGTGGATACGTGCAGGTGGGCAGTGAAGGTCAAGTCCATTGTTGTCTTAAGGTCAGTCACCTGGGGTCTTCCTGGTTCAAGGTAGTCCTTATGGCCTGAGGGGTAGTTTCGGTTTCTATCGGGATGCTTTGCCTGCAGGGTCTTTTGCCTGAGTTAAGATGTGAGCTGGAAAGACGTACCTAATCAGTTAGAAAATACAAAGTGAGGTCAGAATGGAGGGAGTTGAATTGCTTGTTCACTCTGGCAGACTGACACTTCCTGAAGGCATAGATGACCACATGTGAGTTGTTCACCCTCGTACCCGCAAGGTCCGGCATGTAGTGACAATCTGTAAAGTTAGGTGAGTGATAGGAGAGCTGAGCAGTCTGTGGAAGGCAGGGAACAGATTTCACTCAGTTAATCAGCATTTCCTCCTCACAACAATGTCTTGCACGTCAGGCACACGCTAGCACTTCAACCACGTTGGCCTGCATAGCGTCCTAGAGTCAGTGTAGAGCTAAGACAAGAACCAGGCTTGCTTGCCTGAAGCCATTGCTTTGTCATGCGGTTTGGGGTCGGGGTGGGGGTGAGGTGCGGATTAGGAATAAGCCATTTGAAAACCATGATGGCCAAATACAAAGATAGGACCACAACAAGGCAGGCTGGGTGCTGAGGTGTGTGAACCATGGGCGGAGAAGTGATCCATTAATGGCTCCAGGGAACAAACTGCTGCAAATTCTTGGTGTTTGACCAGTGGGTAAAGTCTTCCACAGAACTGAAGGGTCTTTGCTCTAGGAGCCTCTCTACAGGATAAAATTCCATTCTGGCTCTTACTCCCTTTAGAAGTACCTCTTCATTCACATTTAAGCTTTTTCTTGCGTTTGTCTCTCTTTTCCTATCTTTTCATTCCTTTTGCTGCCATTCAGTCCCATCTTTTCACCATCACATTTTTGGTACAGATTTGTAATATTTAAAACAAGAAGATACTGGGGTGCCTGGATGGCTCCATTGGTTGAGTGTCTGACTCTTGATTTTGGCTCAGGTCATGATCTCAGGCTTGTGAGATCCAGCCTCACATCAGGCTCCACACTGAGTGTGAAGCCTGCTTGAGGTTTTCTCTCTCTCTCTCTCTCTCTCACTGCCCCTCCACACCCCACTCACGCCTGTGCTCCTTCATTTTCTCCCTCTCAAAATAAACACAATGTTTTAAAAAAATAAAACAGGAAGATACTTTAGAAATTATTTAACCCAGTGGGGGACCCCTCCATTTTTACATATCCAAAAACAGAGGCCCAGTGTCTCCACCCAGCCAGAAGCTATGTATTGAGCTCTTGTAAGTACCAGAGATAAACTCATCAATAAGACAGATGTAGTCTGTGTGTTTACCGCATGAGATTTCTGTTCCTTGTCACCCAGAGTGTGTAGCTGCAGAGGTGGAGATAGGTCTGTGCTCTTTGGGTCACATCACAACGCCTCGTGTTGCACGCATTCATCCTCACGTATTCTGTGCTTAACCTGCGCCGTCAGGCATAGGTGGTAGACTGAAGGCGCAGCTGATTTGATCTGAGGAAGGCCTTTCATCTGTTACCTGTAACTCAGAGTAGTGGTTAAGCATGGGGGCTTTGGAGTCATTCCCTGGGTTTAAATCCTAACTGCCTCTTACTGTCTATTACTTATTAGCTGTGTCCGTCTTCTCTGTACCTGCTCAGGTTGTCTCTTGCATCACAAAAAACTACCCCAAAACTTAGTGACTTGGAAACTTATTTTTTTTATCTCCCAGTTTTGCGAGCAAGGAATTGAAGCAGGGCTCCCCTGGGCAGTTCATCAGCTCCACGTGATATTCACCTGGAGGCGGGGGCTGCTCTGCGGAGTTCGGTGTGGCTTTGTCCCCGTATCTGGAGCTGCGTAGGGGGTGCTGGAAGGCTGAGCTCAGCCAAGTCCTTCTTGGGCGCCATGTATTCTCTCCAGTTGGGTGCCTTACGGCCGACTCAGGCCTCCAGAGTCACTTTTCCAGAAGAAAGACAGTGGCAGCTGTCAGCTCTTAGGGCCTCAGCCCAGAAATGAGCACAGCTTTACCCCCTCACTTTGGCTTGTCCCATTGGTTAAGGCAGAGGCTGCTCAGATTCAAGGCAGGAAAGACCTAGATCCTGCCTCCCCTTGGGAGGAATGTCAAAATTGTAGCCATCTTTAATCCTCCAGGTACTTCATTGTCCTCATCTATAAAATGAGGATAACAGTAGTATTTATCCTACGGTTATCATGAGAATTAAATTAGTGCGAATTGAGTATGAAATGAGCATGAAAATTAAAAGGATGTGGGTAAAGGGCTTAGCATAGTGGCTGGCATGTTAGAAGCATTTTATAAATATGTGCCATTTATTATTACTGATCTTAGGTACATGATACATTGTTATTTACAGTTGTTACTCATAGGACACATGAGGAATATAAGACATAAATTGTTTTTCTAGAACTCTCTATAAGCTTGTTGGGGAGGTACAGGATTGACATCATGAAGCCATTAGAGAACTGTACTAAGCAGTACAGAAGAGATGATTTTTACAGTCGCTGTAAACTGGACGAGTTTATAACCACATGTATCCTTCTCTGTAGCTGGAAAATGTCTAAAGCAGATTCAGAGTATTTGCTGCAGTTAGCATTTAAGTCTGTAGAGGAAGGTTTTGTGTTGTATTTTTAATGTCCTTTTTCTCATGAGCCATAGCATAGCCGGTTAGGAACCAGGCTTTAAATCCTGGCTTTGGAACACAACAGTTTTATGATCTTGGGCTGGTCACTTAAACTCCTCATTTCTTAATTTCCTCACTTACAAATGATGATAATAAGGTTCCGGTAGCCTTATTTGAGTTAGTGGATAGAATGTGTATAGCACGGTTCGTGGCCTATAGCAAATAGTCAGTAAATGAGAGGTAATGAGAATAGCCCATAATCTTTTTCTTTTTGAGCCACCGATGGGGGGGGGTAGGTAACTGATTGCTCCATCATTTGGCTGTTCAGTTCCCTTGAGGATTCAACACGGGACAGTGCCCCACCACCTGACATAATGCTTTCCCTTTCTGTAGTCTTGTGTTGGGTGATATTATCCTCTCTCAGTGCTGCAGGGTTGCTCTTTATAGGTGACGTCACCAGTTTTCCTTGCATCCTGCCCTAATCTCAAACCAGGAGATCGTGCCAATGCTCCAAACTTTATGTATCAGAAACTAAGCTTTCCATTAAGAAATAGGGGACTCAGAATAAGGTATAGAGATGGGGGTGAGATGGTGGGGGTGAGTTTTAGAGATTCGAAGTTGAGGGGTCATACAGTTGGAGACGTTTCGCAGAAAGTTGGACATTTGGAAGTGATGGTCAGAGCGAAAGTTTCACATTTAGGAGTTTGTCTGCTTAGAGCAGATGAAGACTAAGAATAGATGTGATTGTCAAGGGAAAGAGAAGGCTCAGGGGCCGAATCTTAAGGGACATTAACATTTGAGGGCTCTCAGAGGAAGAAGTACAGCATAGAGATGGAACAGGTCAGGGGTGTAGTAAGAGGACCCGAAGAGTTCTGGAGAGAGGATGTCAAGAAGGAGGTGGGCAGACCATACTCCACATGCTGCAGCACAGCTGAGGAGACTGGACTGAGGAAAGGCCACTGTGGACAAGTCTATTTCAGCACAGTGAGAATGGCAGCAAGACTACAAGGGGAAAAGAACTCTTAAGAAAGTAAAGTGGGGGCTTGGGGGGATAGGGTAACTGGGTGACGGGCATTAAGGAGGGTGTATGATGTGGTGAGCACTGGGTGTTACATGCGACTGATGGATTATTGAACTCTACATCTGAAACTAATGATGTACTATATGATGGCTAATTGAATTTCAATTTAAAAAGCATATAAAAAAGTAAAAGTGGGATGTGTAGTTGCTGTTTTGAGAGGCGTAAAAGAGAGGCCTATGATGATTAGATGTACCTAGCAGGAAGGTTTTTTTAGTCCTGTTCTGTTTT
The DNA here is from genome assembly GCF_017311325.1 of Ursus maritimus. NCBI lineage: Eukaryota > Metazoa > Chordata > Mammalia > Carnivora > Ursidae > Ursus > Ursus maritimus. The sequence goes on from NW_024426996.1 coordinate 75,891,230, forward strand.
GCTTTTTTTCAACGTGGGACAATCTTGGTGTTTGCAGGAGCTGGTGAGCCGGTCGGTTGGGGACAGAGTGAAGCAGCAAAAGAGCTGAGGATGAAGCCAAGACCGGGGCCGGGGGGGCGGGGGGGGCGGGGGGGCGGCAGGCCGGGTGGGGTGAAGGGGAGAAGGGAAGTTGGCTTTGCATAAGAAGGCACACTTCATCCTGTGAAGCTGGAGGGATTGAGTGAGGGATGAGTGAAAAATTTGGAATTGAGAAAAGAACTTAAAGGCACTCAGGTTATATCAAGTTATCTGTGGGCTCAGCCTTCTTAGTGGAGTCAGGGTCACAGTCACTTTTATGGATGAGGGACACAGACATGGTGGGATTGAAGAGAACAGAAAGGACTCAGAAGAGCTGTTGTGAGAGTGTCGAGGGAGTCAGAAAGACATAAACAAACATTACTAACTGTTGCTAATTCGCAACAGAGGTTAGCTAGCATGGATTTTAATGGTGGAGTATCTGCTCTGTGCCAGGCAGAGATGAATAAGATGGGACCCTCAGAGCTCACAGCAGAGTTGGAAACACAAATGACAGAGCATAATGAAAAGTTATCTTATGGCAGTATGTATGGGGTGCTATAAGATCACAGAGGAGGGACCCTGGAGTCAGACTTGAGGAGGAAACAGTGGGGAAGAAGGAACAAGTTTCAAAATGGCAGGAAAGCCTTCTAGGAGTTGGCAACAGCTCAGATGAGCCCTGATAGGGGAGTGGGCCTTATCTGAAAGGTGGGAGAGTCCGGTGTAAATGCAGTATTCCCAGGACAGGAAGTATCAGAACCAAAGGCTTTTTGGGGAGAGAGGAAGGCAGAGAGGTCTGTAATCTGCCTGCTTCAGAATCACCTGGATGCTTACAGTGCAGATGCCTACATCCCATGCTAACTTGAGCAGAACTCTCCATGGTATCCAGGAATCTGCATTTTTAATAGGCTTTTCAGGGTTGCTGAATACTTAATATGTCAGTTGCTGTATTAGATGTTCACATGGGCTCTCACAATTGTCTCAGTAACCTGTGAGATAGGATGAGGAAAGTGGACATGGAGAAGTCATTTGCCTGAAGTCATGCAGGTAGTGAGCAGTGGGCTAGGCCTCCAAACTGTCCCCAACACAGCTTGTTTAGGGAGGCACAGATAGTTTATTTTGGCTGACACATACTGGGCACAGTGGGGGATAAGGTGGTGATGACGGTGGTGATGATGGTAGTGATGGTGACGATGGTACTGATGGTGATGATGGTGGTGGTGATGGTGATGATGATGATGGTGATGATGGTGATGCTGGTGATGGTCATGGTGATGGTGATGCTGGTGATGCTGGTGATGGTCATGGTGATGATGATGGTGGTGGTGGTGGTGGTGATGGTGGTAATGATGGTGGTGGTGGTGGTGATGGTGATGATGGTAGAAGAAGGAGCCATGTTAAAAAGCTTAGGTTTTGACTTAATGGTTTAGTGATTTTTTCAATAATGCTTATGCAGTGAGGATGAAAGCAAATAAAGCAGATAATGGCTTTTCAGGTTTTTACTGTACCAAACTGCCACGTTAACCCCCATAGGCTTGTCCCAGTCTGACTTCGTTTTCTCCCCACCACATTTCTTCCTGTAATCATATCTCACTGGATTGTGCTCCTAGGCATGAACCCATGCCTTCCTCCTCTGTGTATTCAAGTGTCTAGCTCTAACTACTGTATTTGTTTAGTTGTGTGTTGTGTACTTCTGTGTGTATGTGTTTCCTTTAGTAGAATTTGACTTTCGTGAGTGTGGGGACCTGGCATGTTTTGTTTGTTGTTGTAGCCCTAGTACCTGGCACATGGTAGTCAGTCAGTAAATAGATGTTGAAGAAATGTGATACCTTCTATATTGATCTTGTTTCTCTCTCTCTCTCTCTCTCTCTGTCTTTCTCCCTCTCACACACACACACACACACACGTACGTCACGTCCTACCACTTACTTGGCTTCAGCACTCTCAAGCTCAGCAGGTACCTTATGCTTTTATTTCTGCCCAGGGTACCTGTAAGACAGGTCTCTGCTACGGTAGTGCCCTAGCAGAGATGCAAGAAGGAACAAATGCGTATGGGGCGCCCGGGTGGCTCAGTCGGTTAAGCATCCGACTCTTGGTTTCAGCTCAGGTCATGATCTCAGGGTTGTGAGATTGAGCCCCACGTTGAGCCCCATGTCAGGCTCCATGCTCAGTGGGGAGTCTGCTTGAGATTCTCTTTCTCCCTCTCTCCCTGCTCACTCTCTCTCTCTAAAATAAATAAAATCCAGGGAAAAAAGGGAACAAACAAGCCGACATGCTGCATTGTGATGCCTCTTTTATTATTGTCAAGTGGTGCTAGTTTATTTTGACTTCTTCCTTATCTCTCCAGATAAGCTCCTAATTTTCCCACCTTCTCATTCAGTGCCCCATGTTCTCATTCAGGTGCTCAATAAATGTTGGCTGATCTCATCTAGTTGACTTTTTTCTAACTTACGAGTGTGGGTATGTTTTCATTGAACTGTTCCTAAGTAGAAACAAGAGAAGTGCATACAGTGTTATCATGGTCATATTCTGCACTGGCACTGTCAAATATGCTGGCTGTTTAAAGGTTTAGTTCCTCAGTCACTCCAGCCACATTTCAAGTGCTCAGTGGCCGCATGTGGCCAGTGGCTACTGTACTGAACAGTGCAGATACGGAGCATTTCCATTACTGCAGTGTTTCTGTTGATTAGCACTGGTCTAATGCCTAAGACAAAGTTTTTGTGGGTTTTTGTTAGTTTGTTTGAAGTGTGACTAACAAGGAATCATGACCATGAGCTGCCTGTCAGTCAGTGGATTCCGGGCCCATCAGCTCCCAGTTGTATCCCTGAATCTCGGTCTCATTCACGTTCTTTGTTGTAGGTCTCCTGGGTGGTTGAGCATGGACCCAGTGGCTACTCACAGCTGCCATCTCCTCCAGCAGCTGCACGAGCAGCGCATCCAAGGCTTGCTTTGTGACTGTATGTTGGTCGTGAAAGGAGTGTGCTTTAAAGCACATAAGAATGTTCTAGCAGCTTTCAGCCAGTATTTTAGGTACGTATTTTAGATTCTGTTCTTCTAACTGTATGGAGGAAAAGATGTTCTAGCATGGGTATATTTTGACTAAATTTTATTTTTTCCTTGGATTTCACTGTCCTTATCTTCATAGCAGATTGTGGATATTTTGCTTTTTGTATTTAGAGTAACCTGAGAGGAAAAGAGAGTTTAACTAAAATATATTTAGGCAATGAATGTATTTTGGCACTCTGTCTTTGATTTTAATAGTTCTAGTTAATGTCTGTCTTCTCTATATATTTCTTATCCTTTCAGGATAAGAAGATTGAGGAGTAGAATTCCTGGTAAGAACTTTCTTGTGATAAGAAATTGGAGAGGGGACACGGGGCGCCTGGGTGGCGCAGTCATTAAGCGTCTGCCTTCGGCTCAGGGCGTGATCCCAGTGTTCTGGGATCAAGCCCCACATCAGGCTCCTCCGCTGGGAGCCTGCTTCTTCCTCTCCCACTCCCCCCACTTGTGTTCCCTGTGCCGCTGGCTGTCTCTGTCAAATAAATAAATAAAATCTTAAAAAAAAAAAAAAAGAAATTGGAGAGGGGAAACCTCCTATGTACTATTTTTTTATTAAAATATTTTAGTGTTTGTTTTTCATTTGAATATTCTAAGAAAATAAGTTTGAATTCAATTTACTTATTAATATAATCATTTTTGGATTATTAAAGTTAGGTGTTTTCCGTACATTTTCTGAATAGCTGAGATTTATTTCTCTAAGCACTAAAGCTTCTTTTTTTTTTTACCTTTCTTTCCCTTAAAATGCATACCATTTTACTGCTCTAGTAAACAATATATGGAATGTGATTTCATCTTTCCTTGATAATCTTGAATCATCCAGTTAAACCTCAGCTCTCATATGTGCTCTAAGTACATAGGATAATGGGGTCAGCTCACTGAGGTGGGCAGCACTATTTGTCCCCATGCATCCTGGTCCCAGATTCAGTTTTCCCTACCCCTTTTAAATATGTTCTTCCCTTTAGGTAAGAACAAAGCTGAAGGCTGTTTGGGGGAAGCAGGTGATCCGATTAGATAAAATGTCTTCAACAAGCTTGCAAGACCAGTTACCTAAGTCAGCTTGCTGGTTTATACGCAGTACAAATTCGTTCACCTGGAACTCGACGTGTACCCAGAATAAAGTGCTGGGGCTATATGGTGTCCCTTTTCCCTTAATAACTCATAGGCCTTTTCTTTTTCTCACTGCTGGTTTGTGAGCCATTGGGTTGCTGAGAAACCTCTTAACAGATCTGATTACAAAATGAGTGTATATCAAGTCCTGAAAGCTGTCAGACTCATAGAGACAGAAAATAGAATGGTGGTTGCGAGGGGCTGGGGGCAGAAATGGGAGGTACTGTTTAATGGGTACAGAGTTTCTGTTTGGGAAGATGAGAGATTCTGGAAATGTCTGGTGGTCATGGGTACACAATGTGAATGTACTTAATGCCACCGAATTGACAGTTTGAACTATACTTATGTTTGAAGTTTTTAAACACTTAAAAATGGATCAAATGTGGGGTGCCTGAGTGGCTCAGTCGGTTAAGCATCCCTACGCTTGATCTCAGCTCAGGTCTTAATCTCAGCGTTGTTAAGTCCAAGCCCCACATTGGGCTCCACTTAAAAAAAAAAGAAAAATGGATCAAGTGGTAAATATGTATGTTTTGTCACAATTAAAAAATTAAAATTAAAAAAAAATATCAAATGTTGGTTTACTATAGCTATTTTTATTTTGAGACATTTTTAAGGCATTTAGATATGGAAATATTTTTGTTATGTGTTTTATGGCCCAAAATATAATTTGCCAGGCTAGACATGAAATATTGAAAAATGTGTATCTTTTAGTTGACTATACTGTATCCGTATGCAATTAATAATACATATGGATAATTATATTTTGAAAAAAACAATGAGTGTATTTCAGAATTTTACTTTGAGATCTGTTTGGAAGGTTGGATATCCAGCACAGTAATTTTAATTCATCTGAGTTACTTTGTTTGAATGGCTTACCATAATTTTTCAAAGGATTAAAATATGCTTAGTTTTAAAATCTTGGCATTTGTAGAAGGATAGTATTTTTTTAGTAGTATCATGAGGATTATTTATAAGAAAAAAATTATCATACTGTAAACAGGTACCCCTTCTTTTATCAGGAGCCTCTTTCAGAACTCATCAGGGCAAAAGAGTGACGTTTTTCACTTGGATATTAAAAATGTAAGCGGCATTGGGCAGATCCTGGACTTCATGTACACTTCTCATCTGGATCTTAACCAGGACAATATACAAGTAATGCTGGACATAGCACAGTGTTTGCAAGTTCAGAATGTTCTGAATCTGTGTCACACATTTTTAAAATCAACCACTGCGGAGCAGCCCCCGGGTGTGTCGTGTAGCAGCGCGTTCTCCCTGCAGAGCGCCCTGCCCACCGACGCGCACTGTGGCGCGAGTGAAGGCTACTCTCATCTGCTGCAGGACTGTCCCGCCAACGTTCAGCTGAGCAAAGTTCTGGATGAGTCACACGCTCAAGATCCACCGTCCGTTCATCTCCATCACTCCGCAGGGGAGGCGTCCAAGCAAGCGCCCGACCCTCTGGCTGGCACCTGCCCGGAACTGCCTTTCAGACAGCCGAGTTACTACTACAAGCTCAGAAACTTCTACAGCAAGCAGTACTACAAACAGGCCGCGTGCCCGGGTCACGAGAGGCCGAGTGAGCAGCCCTTCGCTTTCGGCGCAGCCCCAGACCTCGGGGCCGGCGACAACCAGCCTTGCGCCGGTAGTCACTCCGAATGCGTCCTGGAGTCTTCAGAGCACTTGCCTTCCCACTTCTTGGCCCAGCCCTTGAGTGACTCGGCCCCAGACCCTGAGTCAGACAACCCGTGCCAGCTGCCCACCAGACAAATGAGGCTCAAAAAGGCCATTCACCTTAAGAAGCTAAATTTCCTCAAGTCCCAGAAATCTGCAGAACAGCCATCGGAGGCCAAGCCGGATGACGGCTTCACGAAGACGGTAGAATGTGCCAGTGCAGATACTACAGAGAAAGCCAACAGCCACGGTGCCGAAGAGAAAGAAGGTGAAGAACTCGTCAGTTCTGAGCATTTTAACTGCATTAGCGAACTGGAGAGGCCCGAAGAGCCCACGGCGCTGGAGGACCAGTCCCAGATGCTTCAGTCACAGAGACAGTACACGTGTGAATTGTGTGGGAAACCTTTTAAACACCCAAGCAATTTGGAGCTTCACAAACGGTCACATACAGGTACACTGATTCAGTACCCACAGGCAAAAGGAAAGGAGATGATGCAGACGCTCAGACGCCACTGCCTGCTCCTGCTTTTGTAAGAAGCTTTGCTGTTGCTTGATGACATCATTGATAATGCCCCCCAAAGTCAAGGAGCGTTAGCTTCTCTTTATATTTTTGGTGAAGACTTTTAAAGAATAATTTCGAAGTTCTGTAGATGCTTTCATAGAACCAGTTTAAAAGGATGGCACACTTTTCGTTTTTAATATGGTTTTATATGATGAAGTTTCCATCTCTAAAGAAGTGTAGTGAATTGTTTCGATGCACTGAAAATTTCAAACATACTCTAAAGTGGATAAGCTATATTTGCACTTTAGAATTAGAGAAAGTTTATTTTTTTTAAAGCATGATGTTGTCGGTTCATTCAGACTGAAATAAGAGTAATAGTAAAAGTTCTCTGGGAAGTAATTTTCATATCAGATTTTTTTTAAATTGTGGTTTGGGAGGAAGAGGTAAACTTTAATAAGGATCAGCTTTAACCATTTGATATTTTCATATGTAAATTCTTCCACTTTGAACATTGAATTTTCAAAGTTTTATTACCTTAATTTGTACCTCGTCCCCTTTCCAAAAAGTTTATTTTTTCCAGGTGCTCATTTGAAGGTGTTACGTAGTGCATATACATCACGTGATGCACTATTTCCGTGTTACTTTCCTTCTTGCAGTTAGACTTGATGACTCTAATACATGTCATAAATTAATGACAGTTACAAGCATGAGCAGTAATGCGCTACAGGATGCCTCTAGGGTAACCGCGTTAAGGTGCTTACGTAATTGTGATTACTGATCGGACATCTGTCATCACTTTGGATTCCCCGTTTCCGTAGGTGTTTGCTACCTCGTAGTATTATTGAGAGACTTTAAATTAATACAGATGGAAGCCCTTCGTAAGTTTTAATGTATTTGAACATGAAGTGCTGTCAGGAGGAGGAGGAAGAGTTCAGGATTACTTAATATGAAGGCAGTATCATTGATTCAGTTTTGCCCTGGAAAAACTTGATTTAGGTCATTCTGTTTGCATGAATTTCCTAGAGCCGAATGATCATTAGAATGTGTATTTGAGAAACATATCTAGTTAGCTTTAAAGGAAACAGAAATTACGTTGTTTGTTCTGAAGGAACATCTTTGGATGCCTGTAGTCATACAGTCGTGGCACAGATGTTTACTGAGACAGAAACTGAGAAGGGCAGCGCTTCTCGGATTATGGTCTGAAGAGCCCCTTCAGGGGGTCTGTGAGGCCAGAACTGTTTCCGTCATAGTCTGTGACGTTGCTTGCCGCCTTTTCCTATTCCCACGAGTGTGCAGTGGAGTCAGCTAAAGGCCACACCACTTTGGTGGCCAATGAAATGTTTGGTCGTGTGTTTTAAAAATCACTGTTTTCATTTCTGATATGGGCTATTCCAACATCTATAGCCTATGTAAACAACAGCTCTTTAGGGTCCTCAATTATTAAGAGTGTGAAGGGGTCCTAAGAGTAAAAAGGTTGAGAACCACGAGAGTAGGGTTACTGACCCGGTCATGTGTGAGTCTTAGTGACTGGTGGCTTCCTTTTTCTAACTGTTGTAACTCATACTGGGGGCTGTCACTTAACATTATCATCCCCGTAATTTCAGACCTAAATATAGTCACCGAATACAGGATTCATGTGATTATAATTACACAGGGTCGAAACCTCCACCTTGGCCTTGAACAAGCCATTAAACAGTTTTAGGAAAAGATGAACATGAAAATGTCCTAGCAGGAACTCAGAAAGCTATCGAGGTAGCAAACACGAGCAACACAGTAAGAAGGGAAACACTAATTTTTTAAAAGAATCTTAAGCCACTTGATTCAAGGGAAATGGGGAAAAAGGGAGGTTCTTGATTTTCAAGACCTAAGAGGGTTTTACAGGTGAAAGGTGGTACCTTGAAGTACACTTTTAAACAGATCACGTTCTAGAGTCTGTTCAGAACTGCTGTGGCTTCTTCATAGTGGAGTCCACTCTGTATCTGTTCTATTCCAGAATGCACTTACTCAGAGTTCCTAAAATCAGAGGTGAGAAGTGGGCAGGGAAGCACATCTCCCATGCTGAAATCTTGTTTTCCCCGTTAGCGTGTGTCAACCAGGGCTGAAAGGCAGTGGAGGGGGCGTCTCCCTGGCGCACTCTGTTTTAGGCTCCCCTGTGTGTATGCCTCGTGTGGTGTGAATGAGTTCACCCTCGTGGCATCAGAAGTTGGTGGTAAAGGAGTCAGGCTGAAGGGCAGGGTGGACAGGATGCTGCTGTTGCTATGTCATCTGCTCGCCGTCTGAGGGCCAGAGAGAGTTACAAGGACGTAGTGACTGCCCATTTTCATACTCTGATAAAGAACTTGAGCTCCCTTTTGAAAGGACATGGGAAATAGTTTTAACATTTTAAACAAAATTATCCTGCAAATATGACTAATGATTTTACAAGTTGTTATTTTGTTTTGTTTTAGGTGAGAAACCTTTTGAATGTAACATTTGTGGGAAACATTTCTCTCAGGTGGGAATACTCTTATTTACTGTTAATAATTGGAAACCTGAAACCCAGTGTTTTTTTTTTTATTATTACAAATAAGACATACGTTTGAACTTATGAGAGAAGCCTCTGATGATATCTGTAACTTTGACTTCAGACTAAGGAGAAAATAATTCTCAAGAAAACAAATTTTTAGTTCATTGGGGAAAAAACAGCATTTTTTTTGTAAGTGTGTGAACTCCCCCTCCCCACCCACCTTAAGGATGGGTCCAGTCCTAGTATATTTCATCTTTTTCATGAATGAAGTTTCCAGTGAACCACAATGAGCGCACACCTGGGCACCGCACAAGGCTGGGCTAGATCCAGGACACGTGGCTTCTTACTCTTAAGGGGACTAAGGTTGTTAAGAGGTGAGAACAGAGCAAGCAATTCTTGTTCCTGCTCGGACTGCCTTTTAGCTGACCTTTGATAGCTCATTTGGACACGTATTCTCTCATCCAGCCCGCGTGTGCTGCACCCTCCCGTGGGCTGTGTGCTGAACTGGGCACTGGACATAAAGAAACCTAGAGATTTCATGTTTTAGAGAAAATGTTGACTGTAGCCTGGTGGAAACCTTCTTCTGAAGTAGGAGGAGGTGACTTGCTCTGCCCCACGCCGGGCCCTGGCATTCCGGGGGTGCATGAGAAGCAGCCACCACGCAGCTGTTTTTACAGCCCGTGGGCGGCGGGCGCAGCGACCCCTGTAGTAGCAGGTCTAGGCAGATGCTGTTCCCTCGGGCGAGGCCTCCAGGCTGGGCCTTGATCCAAGAGTAGAGCCCTCTAGCTGGTAAGGGCTGGGCGGCAGGCCCTCCCCAGGACACGGAAACTCAATGGCAGTGCTGTGTTCTGACACCTTCCCCACGGAGCCAGCTCTCCCAGTGTCCCCTTCATCCTCCCATGCGCCCAGCCCTGTGCTCTCAGGGACTTTTCACGCGTGCGGCTCCCTGCATGCAGTGATTGACCAAGTCCTAACATCTGCCTTTGCGTCTTTAATCCGTACTTGGCATCCAGGAGAACACCAGGCACCCACTAAATGTTCAGTAAGTTTTTGCAGAGCTGATGGGAGTCCTCACCCCTCCAGCCGCCATGTACTTGAGGCCTCGCTCCTTCCTGGCAGCCTCGCCCGGGGCTTCCGAGCTGGGGCTGTGGAGCCGGGCAGTCTGCATGTGGGTCCTGCCCCTGGCTTACTGCTCAGTCACCTCAGGCAAGCAGCCTCACCTTTTGGCACTTCAGCTTCCTTGTCTGTAAAACTGGGGAGATGAGATGCCAGCCCGGCAGGTGTGTGGGGAGTACCTGAGTCGGTAGGAGTACGAACTCCTGCCAGGCACGTAGTTAGTGCTCGAGGGTCATCACTGTTTCCCGTCCTGGTGTCGGCCCCTCTGTTCTTGTAGACCAGTCTTCCTCCAGCATCCTAACCTTACAGCTTTGGGGTGGGGGAAAGCCGGAGGCCTGGACTAATGACTATTAATAATTAGCAACCATAACTTTTTTCTAAGTCTTACAACACGGATGTAGTGCCTCATGTGTGTGTTAGGAGCAGTGAATGGAACAAGGGACACAAAAGTCCTTCATCCATTTAAAATGTGGTAACGCTGTGGGTTCTGTCCTCCTTGCTGGGAGCCTTCTGTGACTCTTCATTGCTAATCAAAGAAAACCAGACATTCAAATATCTCCAGGCAGCCTTCGGCCTCCTCTCCCGTCACCGAGGCCAGGGCCCCCCCTTCGGAGACGGATTCCGTTGTTCTGGGGTGGGGTTTGAGCGTGGGTATGTTGTATTATGGCCATTCTGAAGTTGGGAGCACTGCTCAGACCTTGTCCTGCACCTGCCCTCTTGAGTCCCGTCAGGGGCAGCCCTGGCTGACAGACGCCACCACAATCCTCGTCTGTGCTGGGGTCTGTATTTCTGTCAGATTTTTGTGAATATAGGATTATGTATAGTTGCAGTTTTCAGATGTATATTGCTGTTTTATTTCATAGCGAAATTGTGACATTTTTTTGAAATGGACTTCTTTGAAAAAACTTCATTCAGCAAGTGTTTGTTGCAAGCCTGCAGTGTCCAAGGAGCTCTGCCACGAGCTGGAGAAATGTACTTAGGGAACAATACGGGCAAAGAAAAGAGAGTGGTCATTTCTGCCTGGAAGAAGTGGTGTGTGGGGTGGGTGAGGACATGAAATGTGTTAAGACATTGTTTAGGTCAGCCGCTAAGACAAGCTGGCATTTGATAAGCCTGGGGGTCTCTGGCATTCTAGGACAAGAGAGCTGTAGGGTGGTTTATATGGGGTACTTTGTAAGTAGTGCCCACTAACCATCCTTCGCCTTAAGCCAAATGTGCATTTCTTAGAATGAACTGGAGTAAATGTTTGTGGTTACGCGGGATTGGAATGCTCCCATGCTGTTGCTGGCATATTTACTTTGGTAGAAGTGAGTTTGTAAGTATTTTATCTTTTGGAAGACTTGAAAGCGAGAAAACAGATTTACCAATGAGAATTAATCTTTTATACTGTTTACTCAATTTATATTTAGTAGGATCAGTCTTGGGGAAAAAAGTTAACCACAACCTTGATGATGAGTCATAAGCAGTATGATATGTGAGCTTTGAGAAGCTACCATAATCTGAGATTGTGACAACAGACTGTCCGTCTGTTAATGTCATTCTGGACACGGTCTGCGCGCAGATTTCAGCTGTCGGGAGCCCTGCATACTTTAGAGTGTGGAGTAGAACCTGGACTGGTAGGTGCCCCCAGAGGAGAGGGAAGGGAGGGGCAGGTCTGCGTACCTGTGATGTGAGCAGTGGGAGGAGGAAACCTGGGTGCATTGAGCTGGCTTTGGGAGAGTAGAGCAGTTCGGTCTCTCCAAAGGCGTAGAAATGGACACTTTGAGTGGCTGGCGCAGTGCCTTCTGGCAGTGCTGTCCGGAGAGGGGTGCCCCAGGTCTGTCCGTGTGTAGGGGCCCTGCCTGGAGACAGGTGTGCTCCCCGGGGCACTGGCACCGCCTGGCACCACAGGTGACAGGGTGAAATAAGAGTGTTTCAGTGAACTTCTCGTAAGTCGTGCAACTTCTGGCCCTGAGGTGGTAACCCCACACTCCCAGTGTCGAAGGCCCTACTGTCAGAATGATCACTGCCGTTTAGGTGACAGCTCTCTGTGCATCTCCAGATTTATTTTCCCCTGTTAATTTTATTTTGTGAAATCCTGAAGCCCCCAAACTCCTGAACTAGATGACTTTTAAGATTTGAGATCCCTTTTATGTCTAAAATGGTATGATTCCTTGGCTGTTTTTCCTGTAAATAATCTGCCTTTAGAAGAGTGCTCTAATAGAGAACATATGCTTGGTTTGTCCACGTTTAAATACAGATGCTCACGTGCATATTGGAAGGACTTATTTTTAAATTACTCAATAGATCAGATGTTAGTTCTTTTCTACAGCAGTTTTTCTCTGAAAAATCCTGACAGCTCCCTCCTAATTTAAAATATTTGATTAGAAGGAACAGAGCCCCCTTTCCTGCTAGTGTTCTGGAACATAGCTAGATAGCATGGCAGCGCTGCCAGCCTTCGAGACCACAGTCGGGCCTGGTTCGGGATATTTGGGCCACCTGTAGGAGCTTAGGCTGATTCCTGCCTTCCCAGAGCATCTGTTCACTTTTCCATAAAATGCGACACTACAACTTTGTGAGGGAATTGTGGCGACGAGGGCACGCAGTGTCTGCAGCTGCCTAGCAGAGTGCTTCATTCCTCATGATCTCTTACTGATCCGTAGCAGTTCCTGTCGTGACCGCTTGTGAGAGCGGTCACATGTCCAGCTGTAGATAATCTCCAAGATGTGGACTAGATACTTAGCCTGTAATCAGTACTAGAGGAAGTCAAAGTTTACTAAAAATACAGATACTTTGCTAAAGATCAAATAATCTGGCTCCCAGTTCGCTCTGTAATTTGGCATTAATCATTGCTGGCATTGTTGGACTTTTTTGCCTGAATTGTTCAGTATTTAAACTGCTTTTATATCATTGATCAGATCAGTATGTGCTCCTTTTAGCTGGTGAAAGATTTCATTATACCTTTCTGACATTAAATAGCTAAAAATAATTTTCAAGGGTTTTACTGTTGCTTACTGCACTATTTTAAGTGGAAGGCCATTGTTACTTGCTTTGAAAACAAGTAATTGTTACACTTTACTTAACAAGAAAGGTCGCAGCACTGCTAAGAAGTGACTCAGAGAATATGTTTCAGTCATGATACATCGTTTACAAAATAGCTTAAAACAAGAAGGACCTAATTTAAGAGATGAGCAGATGGTGCTGTTCAAATTGTTACATAATTGATGAGCTTTTCTGGAATTTGGAATTGATGGACTTAAAACAGTCGGTGGTGCATTGTATTACCTCCAGGGAGCTGCTTCCCTCGTGGCCGAGTGAGGGTTGCACCGAATCGTCAACACAAGCTAGTGTATCTCAGGGCCTGTGCGAGTGTAGACTCACACAAGCCAGTGCTCATTTTTGGCCCAGCCGTGTAACAGGAGCAGCTGTTTTATTTATCTTGCTCTCCGTCGGCATCTGGAGGAGAGTGTGCAGCCGTGGCGAGGAGTGGTTTGTGCGGGGTGTCAGGCCGGCAGCCCCCGGGAGCCGCTGTTGACGGTTGTTGTTTTATTGTTATTAGGAGTCATTCCGATAAAGCTGGGCATTTCCCAGTTCTTTGCCAAGTTCTTTCCCTTTAGCTTTCTGAAATAAACCTGGGTTTTTTCCTAAGCCGTTATTTATCATATTCTGAAACATAACGTCTGACTCGGTGATTTCCCAGAGCCTGACACACAGACTCTCCATGTTCTGTGACATAAAACCCACAGACCACACTTTCTCTGCCTGGAAGTTTCCACGCATACGTGGACTTCAGACCATCTTCAGACCCAAGGCTGAGGACTAACTGAGCATTTTATTTAAAGTCAAGTGTACAGATTTTACAAAGCTGCGTTGGTCAGTTCGGTGTTATTGTTCGTTCTCCCTTTTTGGCTTGTTTTGTGCATAATGCCTGCACGTTTCCCATTGGGTATAGTCATTCATTCATGTCAGTGTTTTTGTAACAGAACACTGTAAAAAATTAGGCAGGGGACAGGACAGATTGAGTCTGTTAAGTTGAGTTCCAGCAGTGGAGGATCTTGTTCCAATCCTGATTTGCGACATTAGCCAGGAGCTTTTCAATACGACGCTGTTGCAGGTTTAATTTCAAGGTACTTAGGCAGTTTCCCGTTGGCTTCTTATTGATGATTACGTGGAAATCTATTTTGTGATCTCCATTTAAATAAGTTATTCTTGATGAAGCCCTACTAGCTTCAGAAATTAGGGACATAAAAGGCCCAGCAGCGAACCGGCTACTGCGGAGCTCCTGACGTGCGTTTCTGCACGAAGGTAAAACAGCGGCCGCGCTGGCGGGGAGAACAGCCATGCTGCCGCTGCAAGTCCCGTTTGCACAGTCTGACCATCTCTAGGAGCAAAAGCAGTTTTTTAAAAAAGAAGAAATCCTGAAATAATAAAGTACAGGCGCTACTTTTTTTTTTTTTCCAAGGGACACTTGCACATAGATGGTCCAAGTTAAAAACTCCAAATAAAGCACAGCAAGGTGTATTTAAATACAAGCCCCCAGAGTAGCCTCCACAGGGTGCCGGGCCCATTGCAGAGGGAAGCAGCACGGTGCACGCCTGAGGTGGGACAGGCCAGGGGCCCACGTGGGGCAGGCACAGAATGGAGATGCATCTGTGTTCAGCAGGCTGCTGGGCAAGGCCACTCCGTGGAGTTGGACTTGGGCTGGTCCCTGATCTCCTCGCACAGGCTGCTTTTGAGTTGTGCGTAGGTAATCTTCCCTGGGAAAGTAGGACCGGGACCTGGCTCAAGCTGTCAGTTTTCCTTTTAAATTTTGGGACCTTTAAGAAAATTTTTTCATTATTGGTATGCTTTTTCTTCCCCCGCTTTCTTGCAGGCAGGTAACTTGCAGACTCACTTACGTCGGCATTCTGGTGAAAAACCATACATCTGTGAAATCTGTGGAAAGAGGTCAGTACTGGGCTTATTCTTCCGTTTATAAGGAATAACTTGTAGTCTGTCTTTGAACTCAGTGTTCTCTGAGCCACCTTTGGGGTCCGTCTGTCGCTGAGGAACACAAGTAAACCTCCGGCTTTCCATGGGATACATGATGAGAAGAGCAAAAAGAAAGAGAATTAATTAATTAATAGAAACTCTAGGGGCGCCTGGGTGGCTCAGTCGTTAAGCGTCTGCCTTCGGCTCAGGGTGTGATCTGGGCATTCTGGGATCGAGCCCCACATCAGGCTCCTCCGCTGGAAGCCTGCTTCTTCCTCTCCCACTCCCCCTGCTTGTGTTCCCTCTCTGCTGGCTCTAGGACACGAGTCTTATGAAATGGGATTTTACATGAAACAAAATTATTTTATACCAAAATTTCCATTCGTTCCAAGAATGTCTATTAACAAGATAAATGTCCCCGTGGAGGTGACTGTCTTGTGGGGAAAATGAGACTTGGCAGCCAGAAAGCCTGAGCGTCAGGAGAGGGCCGGAGGAAGTGCCCCGAGCTGAATCAGGGAAAGGCCTTGAGAGCTCAGCAGCGGAGGAGGGGCCCTAAGCAGGGGCTGGGCAGGGCTGTGACTGGTGACGGAGTCTGGGGGGACCCTCTTCCCCTCACTGGGTCATTTGTCGGGAGTCCACATGCTCTCTTCGAGCGGTTGTGCTAGGGCAGCAGCCACCAGTCTCAGCAATTCCGTCGTTCATTTATTTCACTATTCACCATTTATTTGGCACCTACTGTGTGCTGAGTGCTGGGAGTGGAACATAGAAATAAACAGTACAAGTTCTGCCTCTGATAAGTTCATTGTCAGGAATGATGGACAGAGACAGATGTGGGGACGATGAAAGTCCGAGCCCTCTACTGCAGTGCGGCGCGTGCTGTGGGGAGGCCAGCACAAGAAGCAGCTCTTGTCAGGTCTCTGTGGATGGGAGGAAACAAAGAAAGAAGAGCTGCCTGGCCCGACATGTCTGCCTTTCTGCCACGGCCACCTGAACACCGATGACCCCGTTGCATGCCGGGGTAGCTCGGACTGCTCATTTCAGGTGCCTTGTAGCGTGGACCCCCTGCTGCTTCAGGTGGTCCTGTCGCTCCAGTGTTGGCCTTGTTTTACACGATGTCTTAAATGGGAATCTTCTGAACTCCATTTAAAGTAAGGCATGCATTTAAAATCATGTCTATAGGCAGCATCTTTTCCCAAATAGAACCAGTTACTCAATCAGGTGTGGTGGAAAGGAAGCGTGGATTTCTGTATTGGAGAGCCTGGCTTAGAATTACTCCCCGAGCCAAGCTGCTGACCATCTCTGAAGAAGGAAGATGGAACTAGGTAGAAAAACAAAATAAAAACAGAACATTTGCATCATTTTCTACTTTCTTTTTAAAAAAGAGATGGGCGCCTGGGTGGCTCAGTCAGTTAAGCTTCTGCCTTTGGCTCAGGTTATGATCTCAGGGTCCTGGGATCGAGTCCCGCATGGGACTCCTTGCTCAGCAGGGAGTCTGCTTCTCCCTCTCCGCCCCACTGAGCGGGGAGCCCCCCGCTCATGGTCTTTCTTGCTATCTCTGTAGCTGTCTCTGTCTTCATCTCTCCCAAATAAATCTTTAAAAAAAAATCCTTAAAAAAATAATAAAAAAGAAAAAATATTTTTAAAATGCGTATTTCAAATGAACCAGGCCACTTCTGATTACATTCTGAAGGAATGTACGGAGCAGTTGCTCTCGTCAGTGACTTGCAATCACAAAGATTTGCAGCCGCATAGAAAGAAATTCGTAATGGTTTTTCAAATCACATTACAGGTTTGCAGCGTCTGGTGATGTCCAGCGTCACATCATCATTCACTCGGGAGAGAAGCCACACTTGTGTGACATCTGTGGGCGAGGTACTGCGGGTGTTTTGGTTTTTTTTGTCCTGAAGACTGCCAGTGGCAGCGTTCTCGGTCCTTCAGCTGAGCACCTGTTGTGGTCTCCCCAGGGTTCAGTAACTTCAGTAACTTGAAGGAGCACAAGAAGACACACACGGCCGATAAAGTCTTCACGTGTGACGAATGTGGCAAGTCCTTCAACATGCAGAGGAAGCTGGTGAAGCACCGGATTCGGCACACGGGGGAGCGGCCCTACAGCTGTTCTGCCTGTGGTAAGTTCCCGGCGGGCCGTCCGGTGCGGGCGGGGCGCCGGTCCCTGCGCCCGCCCTGTCATTGGCTGTTTTGGTGTCGTGGGTACATCATCCCTGTTCTCACAGGTAAAATGGAGGCAGCGCGGTTTCTTTCCCACGTCACGTGGTGGTGCGTTCAGTCCTGCGTTCACGTATGTTCCTGAGAGGTGTCCAGAGCTGTCCTAAGGTGCTCTGCGGACAGAGCCCTGGGAGCCGCGCGCTCCTGGTCAGCGGGGTGTAGACAGGTGGGAAAGTGTGGGAGAGCGTGGTGTGCCGCCTGAAGAGCCAGGCGCGGGGGCTGCGGGTGGACTGCCCTGCAGGAGCGTCGAGAGCACGTGATGGGGTCAGGAGGGGGTGCTTCTCGGGATCCTGGGTTAGAAGCAGAGGTGCCTCCTGTGGGCATTTGGTGCAGCAGCAAAGTCGCGCGAGGAGAGGGAAAGCCGGCGGCCCTCGCTGTCCGGGTGCGTCACTGCGCGCGTGAGCACTGGGGGCTCGGCATTAGTGCCCTGTGACCTGTGATCCCAGTGTTTGAGCCTCTGAAGAACTGCGTGCGTGTGTGCACGTGCGTGCCTGTGACGAGTGGCAGCGTGAACTGGATCATGGAGGAGTGAGGGAGTGACCGTGTGTGTGGTCTTCTGGTGAGAACACGTGCGAGGCTGTGGGGTCCGGCCGTGGGAAGGCTGCAGCAGAGCGTTCCTCAGAGCGCTCATCTGCCAGGAGCGGGCATCCCAGGGCGGGCCTTCTGGCTTGTAGCCACAAGGGAGCTTCGTTTTTATCTCCCACTGGAGTTGTGTACAGCTCTCCTGGATACGCATTTAGGCAAGTCTGCGACTGTTCTCATTCCTCTTTATTAAAATAAAATCATGTCGGGGCATGTGGTAGTGCAGTCAGCTGAGCGTCCGACTCCCGATTTTGGCTCAGGTCATGATCTCAGGGTCGTGAGATCGAGCCCAGTGCTGGGGCTCCGCGCTCACTGTGGAATCGTAGAATATTTTCATCACCCCAAAAAGAAACTCCAAGGCCACTAGCAGTCACTCCCTGTTCGCACGCTCCAGCCTAGGCAACCATTAATCTACCTCCTCGTTCTGGGTTTGCATTCTGGACATCTCATATAAATGGAATCCTCCAGCGTGTGGTCTTCCGTAACTGCCTTCTTTCACTTAGCAAATCTGCTGTGAACATTCGTGTATAGTTTGTGTGGGTGTGTTTTCGTTTTCTTGAGTTCAGAAGACGGGTTCAGTTTTAAGATGGCTTCACATCCTGGGCTTTTTGGGGAATAGAGCTCCCCCTCTTCCTTTACCCCTCTTTCCACCCACCCCCCATTTCATGCTTCTTCCAAGGACTCCCTCTCCTTCCCTCCCCTCTCTTCCTTTCCCAGCATTTCTCTGCACTTTCCAGGGTACAGATGTGCATTTTCCTTCAGCCCTGGGTCCTAGCAGTTTGTTCTCAGAAGACTTCTCTGTCGGGGTCTCCTTGCCCCCTGGGCAGTCCTCTTAGGCTGGATCGAGGATGGCTCCAAGCAGCTCGCTTGCAAGCACGGCCCTTGTCCGGTCTGTGGAAACACCGTGTCCTGTGTTGCCGGGGACTTCAGGCCACAGCCGTGCAGGGGACCCTCCTGTCTGCCACCAGCACAGCTGGCCAGCTGTCTCACTGGATTTCCCAGGCAGGAGGCAGGAGGCAGATGCCACACCTTGCTGTGAGGACAGCTGTGACATCTGGCTCCCTTGCCTTGACTGGTGGGATCAAAGAGAGACACTGCCCCTGGTCCTCTCCTGGCGGGAACTCTGCTGTGGCTAAAATTCACATGCCTAAGGACCCTAGAAAAGATTATTCCCGTTTGCCCAATAATTCCACTATGGAGAATTTATTTTAAGGAAACAGTGAAAAGAAAATGTTAAGTGAGGATGAAGTATAGTAGCAAAGAGGTGCAAACCACCCCAACGTGCAGCCCACGGAGGGGTGGTTATGAAGCTTCGAGTCCATGAAATAGCACCTATGTGTGAACCGTATGTTTTATAGACAGCGCAGGAAATGGTGAAAGTGCTATTACTGGGGTGTTCCATGAAGGAGAGCCAGCCTGACGCTGCGGGCCAGGTGTAGACGTGAAGACACAGAGTCACGCGGTGTGCCTCGGTAGGCTGTGTGGGGAGGAGGGGCCAGAATGTAATGCGTGCGTGTGGACACCTAGTTCATTGTTCAGAGTGCGTTTTTTTAGTGGTCCCCCACTGCCTGACGAGGGCAGGATAGCTGAGCATTCACACGATAAGGGAGAAGTTCTAAATATGTGTCCATATAACTGCGCGGTGTGTTCTCAGTCCTCCGTAAATGGTGATGTCTTCTGTAAGGTTATTTATTGAGGTTAAGGTTATTAGCTGACCTTCTCACCTACCCTGATCACGGAAGTAGATCGTCTCCCTCTGTCATATACACAGAAAGGTAATAGAACCGGGAGAAGTGTGTGTGGAATGACATTAAAAGCAAAAAGGTATTTCTAAATTGTAGATTGGCCATGGTAGATTTATGAAAATTTAAGCAAAACCGATGAGGTTTCCCAGCACGGGCCAGTAGGGGCAGGCAGCTCGGCTTGCCAGCGAGGCGCTCCTGTGCAGGGAGACGGGGGCTCTCGAAGGCTCATGCCGAGGCACCCACAACCCAAAGGCTGCATGCAGGTCGGAGGGACGCAGCTGGAGAAGAACGGAGGAGCCTTCCAGAGTGAGCAGGTGACAGGAGGGCTAGAGTTCGGGCACGCTAACGCAGAGTCGTGTTTTGGAAGGGGGAGGGGGAACGTCCTTCCAGAACGTCCTCCTCTAAAAGGATCCCTTGTTGGTTTTGCAGGAAAGTGTTTCGGGGGGTCTGGCGACCTCCGCCGGCACGTGCGCACGCACACCGGGGAGAAGCCGTACACGTGCGAGGTGTGCAGCAAGTGCTTCACGCGCTCAGCGGTGCTGCGGCGGCATGAGAAGATGCACCACAGGCGCGACGAGGGCCAGGACGCGCTGGGCCGGCTCGCTCATGCCGCCGAGACCTCCGACCTGGAGAGATCTCAGAGCTCAGACTCCTTTTCCCAAGACATGTCTGTGGCTCTGATGCCCGTGTCGGTCAAGCTCCCCGTCCCCCCCGTGGAGGATTCAGTGACAGAGTTCGACGGCCACTCTGCCAGCTCCTACTGCAAGTTCCGGCCCGTGGCTCAGCCTCCCGGAGCCGATGAGCCGGAGAAGCTCGGGCTGGATCCCGGCAGACTCGCCAAGCCTCTGATGCAGCCGGCGCAGCCTCAGGCCTACACTTACCCGGACGTGGCCACCGCGGCCAGCGAGCAGCCGCTGCAGCCCGATGGCCTGTCCCTGGGCCGCTCGTTCCTGGCCGCGCCGGACAATCACTGTGGCGACGCTCTGGGCAGCCGTGGGGCCACCACGCCATACAGGAACTCCGAGGGGCAGTTCTTCTCCAGCATGACGCTCTGGGGGCTGGCCATGAAGACGCTGCAGGATGAAAACGAGCTGGACCAGTGATGGCCGGCGACAGCAAGTCCCAGCTTCGGAGCCTTTTCTGAGCCCAGCAGACCGGCATCTGCGCTGCGGGAGAGAGCCGCTTCTCTGTGGTGGCCCTTTCTCACCGGCCCGAGAATAGTTTGACCATTTCTGTGCTGATGGTGACTGATGACTGAAAGCTTCCGGAGCCGCAGGATTGGGGAAGAAGGCCCGGTGGCTCCCTGTGCACACAGACACGGGAGTGGAGGAGTGGACAGCTTGGGAAACCATCCTGCTGACCTTTGCCAGCACGGGGCGTGCACGCGTGGGGTCAACTACTGTACGTCTCAGTCACATGAAAGGGAAAAATACATAATAACACAAATCTGTTTGCATTTATACATGATTGAAATTTGTACTGTTTTGTATTTTTATTTACACAAAAAGTTTATTTGTATATGAAACTCATGCTATAATTTAATTTGAATAAATGAAACTTGACTTTCTATATAATGTGTTTCTTCCATGATTTTCATTAATTTAAAGACCACAGTGGTATAAAAATAATTATCAACAAGGGCTCACTTTGCCAGGATGAGTCCTGGGTTCAGTTCAGCCACCTGGGATGGTGGGCTTCAGAAGCCACCGGAACAGGGCCTCCGTCCTGGCTGCCACTTACTGATCAGGTCCCGGGCAAGCTCCTCAGCCTCTCAGAATCTTCTCGGGGTTTTCTTTTCTACAGTCTGAGATAGAAATCTTATAGCTCCCATACAAGGTGCAGGTGACCCCATCACCCCCTTGCACATACCTGCCCAGGGTCCAGTTGCTTGGCGGGGCTTCCCAAATGTGTGCCTCCTCCTCACCTGTCCAGCAGACCTGCTGGCCTCTGTGGGACAGAATGGGGGGGTGTGCGTGGGGCTGTCACTGACTGTCAGAGTGAGCCCAAGCAGTTGGATTTAAATGCAGGTCCCCGTGTGGCACAAGTCTCTTGCCCGTGAAATGCTTGCACAAAGGACCACGGATAGTGTCTGTGTCCACTGGGACTCCGAGATAGAGTACTACCAAGGAGCGAAGCGGGTAGGTGAGCATTTTCAGGGGAGAGCAGCGTAGTTGCAGACTGAAATGTCCACTTTGAAGTCAGACTCGGGGTCGCTCCTGGGTTTTCCCGGCCATGACCGGCTCCGCAGCCCTGCAGGTCTGGGGCAGCAAGTGTGTAGCATCCCCATCTTGCAGATGGGAGAACCCGAGGTTCACGTGGGCATGGCCACCTGTGCGGGGACATGTGGCCGGTCAGACCCGGAACTTTGCAGGTGTGCCTGGGAGTCAACTCGAACCGCAGGAGCCACCCATGAGCGGGGGTCTCCCTCCTTCCTCCGCTTGTCTTCCACATCTCTCTCTGGTATCCCGGGCCCAACAGCCCTCATCCCCCTAGGACCTCCCATCCAGCGATCCACTCACCTGTCCACTGCCCCTCCCACCCCTCATGTCCCTGTCCACCTCCTTCCCAGGCTAAACCCATGGCTTCTCACACCAGGATCCACCCTCAACCTCTTTATCAAACCTACCCGGTCAGCCTCCGACCCTGACCTCCTCCCCGTGTGGGTGTCTGAGCCCAGCTGGTGAGAAACAGCCCTTCTCTGCTTTCTATTCCAGCTCGCTTCCGGTGACCTTGGCTAACTCACAGCCTTCCTGGCTGGTCTAGACCCCGTGCTGCCCTTGGAGACACTGCTCTGTGGTCTTGATAGCCTTCTCCAGCGTCCACACCACCTTGGCCCATCGTCCTGCTCGTGATCTTGCTTCCTTTCCCTCTGGGAAGGTAGAAGCAAATAGTCAGGAACCTCCCCCGCCCCTACCAGCCTCCCTGGTCCGTGCCTGTAGATTGCACCACTGTCTAAAACTGCAACCCTCCACACCACCCCCGTTCCCCACCCTCCAGCTTTGTTTCTCTCATTTTCTCACTGCCTGACCTACTCCAGATTGTATTGGTTTCCTCATCTGATGTGACCTCCCTGGACTTCCATCTCTTGTTCACTGCTTCTCCCCTGAACCCAGGACAGTGCCTGGCATGTGGTGATGCTCAGCGGGTGGTTGTCAAAAGAATGTTCTTGGAATACCTTTTAGTCAAAATGTTGGACCTCCTGGACAGATCCTTTGCTTTTCTTTTCTCTCTAGAACCTGTTCAGTCAGACAGCTTTTGCCCCCACCCCTCCACTGAGACAAGCCGTGTCCAGGTCCCCATTGCTCACCCAGGGGGCCCCATCCTAGCTGACTCCTGGCCAGTACTGAAGTTCAGCCGTGAATCGATGCCTCCTTCCTCCCTGAGACAAGCATCAGGATGTCCTGGAGGGTCGGTCCCTCTAGATTCCCATCAACAAATTAATCTGTGGGCGTCCTGGGCTGCTTCACAGCAGATTTTC
Organism: Ursus maritimus; assembly: GCF_017311325.1. NCBI lineage: Eukaryota > Metazoa > Chordata > Mammalia > Carnivora > Ursidae > Ursus > Ursus maritimus. The sequence continues at coordinate 75,914,221 of NW_024426996.1, forward strand.
TACCAGCCACCAGATGGCGCCATAGTCCCTCACAAGGCGCAGAGACACAGGCCGGGTGACTTCAGCCCTCCTGCTGCCTGGGCTGCTGGCATTCCTGCGGCACCCTGCAGGTGGCAAAGTGCATTCACCCTCCTGAGCCCCCTGGAGCCCCCAAAGCGGCCTGCTGGCAAGGCAGCATTCTCTTTCCCCAGTCTGGAGGGATGCATCCTTAAAAGGAAAGTCACCTGCTCATGGATCTCTTGTCCTTGCTGAGTGCCCTTCTGTGTCCCAGACTCCAGTGTTCATGCAGGAGATGCCCCGGGGGTGTCACAGCCTGGGCCCCCGGCCTCACAGCTTTAAGAGGAGACCCCACTCAACAGCCTCGTTGAGCTCAGCACAGTTCTCTGGGTTCTCCGTGTCTCTGTACAAATGATACAAACAATAGCTCTAACTCTACCTAAACCCTATCTCTTACGACAGATCATCTTAACTCCCTTGGTTTTTCTCTTTGCTTCTATAATATTCCTCGCTGCACTCCTGCCCCCACCCAAGGCAGATGGATGCTTCTGATTATCATGGAGGACGGTCGTGTTCTCGGAAGCAAAAGAGAATAAAATTAATAAATTTCAAAAGAGCACTCTTACAGTTAAAGCATAAACCTGACTCAGCCTGGGGCCGCTGAGAGTATAAAATAATTCTTGTCTACGGACATGCAGACTCTGTCCTATCCAGCGGAGCCTCGATGGGCTGCTCTCTCCCCTGCGAGGAGCCAGTCCTCTCTCCACTTCATGTCCATCTCAATGTTCTCGATCTGAAAATGTGTTTGTTCTTTGGATTCTCTTTTGAACCAGTTAGGACATCTGCCCAGTTCCCTCTGTGATTAATGAGTTAAATAAACCCTTAAGTACATATGCATAGTCGTATCTGTAGGAAAACCTGGATTTTACCTTTCTTTGAAAATTATTTTTAACAGACTTCTGAAAGGGTCCAGATATAGACAGAATTTTTCTCTTGTTTACTATCGATGCTGGATTTGGTAGGTTTCCAAGCACAGAATGTATTCGCTTGCTAGGACTGCCATCACAAAATACCACAGGCTAGGGGGTTTAAACAGCAAACGTTTATTCTCCCAACGTTCTGGAGGCCGGAAGTCAGTGATCGAGGTGTGGGCAGGGTTGGGTCCTCCTCGCCTTGCCTTGTCGACAGCCATCTTCTCCCTGTGTCCCTCTGTGTCTGTGTCCTGACCTCCTCTTGTACAAGCACACCAGTTATATGGAATCAGGGCCCGCCCAGATGACCTCATTTTTCCTGAATCACCTCTTTCAAGACCCTGTCTCCACGTACAGTCACATTCGGAGGTGCTGGGGATTAGCACTCTCATCTGAATTTGGTGGGGACAAGAGTCAGCCCGTGACATAGAGCAAGAGACAGGGTGGGCCAGAGTCCGCGGCACAGAGAGGCGGCCAGGAATCCTGCTGGCTGAGCGGTGGAGGCAGCCGCTCGAACACCCCCGGGGCCTGGCACCGATACTGCACTGGGTGACCCAGTTCATCGGTCTGCCTGTGACTCCCAAAACCCAAGAGGGAATCAGCAACAAGGCCGGGGACACGCAAGTCCAATTGCTAAAAGAACTGGTCATTTTACTTTTGGTCTCTCAGAGTCTCAAATGACCAGATTTTCCCAGTCTCTTGGCTGAGGACTGCCCGACCCTTCGGCTGTAGGAAGGCAGGCAGAGAGAATGGACCATTGGCTCCGAGGAGAGATGCTTCTTCCTGCTGGCTGACCTGCTCGTGCTGCTTTGGCCTCAGGGTTTTCCAAACAGTCTTGGCCATGGGACCGTTCCTGCATATCAGGCTACGTGGGAGCCCAGGCCACAGAGCAGAAGAATCGAGATGCTCTGGCTCAGGGAGCATGGGTTGTTTAAGCCTCTCAATTTGTGGGACTTTGTTCTGGCAGGCTGAGGAATACACATACGGTCCTGCCAATGAAGCATGAGCTTCACCTTCAGCCATGAGCTTCCTGGTGGCCAAAGCAAAGAAGGAATCTCTTACTGGAATCTGAGTAGTTCTTGTGCGCTAAGCTGGCCACCTTAAGAGAACTGCTAGGTGCAGGGTGCTCCGAGCAGTACCTGGCACCCACATAGTGCTTAAAAATAAATGTTACCTGGCATTTTTATTATTTTTTAATTTTTCTTAATCTTTTAGCCACTGAATTTTCCCCCCAAATATCATCCCTTTGGTAAACAGTAGACTAGAAGCTAAGTTTCCCTCCAGGTCTGTGGTTTTAGATTTTATGATCCTCTTCAGTGGCTAATGTTGGTTTTCATTCCAGAGAAATCACTGATATGGGATCCGTATGAGCTGTGGGCTCGGGCCAAGCCACAGGGCTGGGCACAGCCAGATTCTGGTGGAGAGAGAGGAGTCCTGTTCCCCAGGCCTGTGGGACGTGAGTGTCTCAGGTGTTTGAGGGTGCAGCCCGCGAGGTCAGCGACAGGGAGAGCATCGGGATCCCGTGTGCTTTGGGTCAGCTTCCCATGCGGCTGAGGGAGGGGTCCTCAGACAATTTGTATTCTGCCGCTTCCTGCTGTGCCGCCTTCAGGAAAGCCACGCTCTTTCTGGGCCGTGTTTCCTCCTTTGTGAAGCGATGGGGTTAGACCATCAGGAGCGTATCCCATGCTCCCCCAGCCCCATGCTTCTGGCAGCCCCGCTGGTCCATCGACCCTTGAGTTCATGTTGGCTTCGGGGTCCTTCTCAGCACCGCGCTCCAAACATTGCCAAGCAGACCATGCACCAAAGAGGAAGGTCTCTGAGGCCCCCGGAGGAAATAACCCCTAAAGCCCTGTCAGGAGAACGTGTTCTAGAATGTCCTCATTTCTGCCATGGGCCCCCCCGACCACGGCTGTTCTCATCCTCTGTGTTTTGGTCTCACAGTCTGGCGGGTCTTTGAGGCAGTCTTTGAGTTTGGGTGTCTGTCTCTCGCTAGGCTGTGCCTCCCCCGAGTGGACATGTATGGGGGCACCTCACAGCCCCTGCCGCCCTCCCTCACACCCCTGCGACTTGCTCAGGTGCCGCAGCCCTAGGCCTCTGCAGGGCACAGACTCAGATGGTCTGCCCTCACGATGAAACAGAGCCCCGTCCACCCCTCCTCCGGTCCCTCCACCCATGGAGAAGGGGACAGTAGATCAGAGGGCATCGCTCACGGTGCCTGTCACAGGCCACGCGTTCTCGGGAGGCTGTGGGGCACTGCACGCTGGGCAGGGCTGAGAGCGAGCCTGCTGGCAGGAGAGAGGCTTCACGGGGGCAGGGACACGTTTGGACCTTAAGGGACAGACTGGCCGGTGGGGACAAACAGGTCAGCTAATCTTTCATGTGCAGAGAATGGGAATTGGATGTTTTTTTCACTGGCCTTGTCACAGGTAAACAAGGGGACATCTGTGAGTCAGATCTGAGTCACATGGGAAGGCTGGTGCTTTGCAGTAAGTGTTTTTTCCAGAACACAGAAGGGCGGGAGGGTTTCTAGATCTTGCTGTTTTCCAGGAGGGCAGGGCTCAGGGACAATTCAGCATGGTCGATTTGAATAGGCTGGAATCCAGACGTGCTGTGGAGACATGCTGTCCTGTTTTTTCCTGGCGCAGGGCAGACCCTCAACAACGCTCACGGAATGGCCACGTGTATGAGTTGGTGGCAGGGAGCAACCACTGAGCACTGGAGAGTTCTAGAAGTAGCATCTGAGGTGCTGTGCCGGGGCCCAAGGAGCCAACGGTCTTCTCACACCTCCAACAACAAAGCCGTCCCGAGGGCTGGGAAGGCGAGAGCAGCCGTGTTTGCTAGGCGCACGTGATAGGCCAGGTGGCTGGACGGATCCGCAGGGAAGACGGACGGCTCTCTGGTTACTCCGAGCGGAGGAGGCTCAGGACGAGGATTTAACTGCTCCCAAAGCTGTTGAAGGTGGGGAAGATCGGATATCGGGCCCTGCTCCCGCGCCCCCTCTCCCGGGACCCCTGCCTCTCTGTTCCCCTCCTCCCAGCCTCTGGCAGCCTCAGGCTAACACCCCAGCAAGCCACCTGGCATTTCCTGGAAACCCCCACAGGCTGTGAGGACGGCATCCCAGCTTTTCAAACAGATCTCCCACCCGTACAGACCAGATCCAGGGAGGCTGGGCTCCCATCAGCTGCTCTGATCAGACACCGGCTCCACTCACCAGCCTGGCTACTCTCGGGCTCAGGGAGAGGAGCAGGAGGAGGTCCGGGGCTTGGTGAGACGCCCGCCCCTCCTGGAGCCCGGGCCGGCCTCCGAACGGCGCCCTGGCCTCTCGCCTGACTGGGGTAATGGGCGAGGCATCTGTGGGTCCGTCCTCCCCAAGCCCACCGGGGGCCTGGTTTGGGACACCTGCCCAGGTGCTGTCATCACTTGTGATTCCCTGCACCTCCTCCCTCCCCTGTGAGGGCCCCTGCGCTCTCTGCTTCTGGGAGACCCCTAAGAGGTCTGCACGCTGCCCGCTGGGAGCCCCACCGCCCTGGCTTCTGCCTGGCGCCCACTGGTCCTGTTCATGGTGATGGATAGGAATGTGCTGGAACAATGGGCTCGGGAACCAGTCAGGCAGCGGTGCCCAGAGATTCCGGAGGGAGCCAGTCTCTGCTTCACCGACATCATGCATCCGTGTTGAGCGCACGAGTGAGTGTTCAAGCAGTGTGAAAAGGCCAGCTGGGGGGCCGAGAGGACCCCCTGAGGAGGCCCGTGGCCCAGGTTCTGTTTAAAATACCAAGAGCGAGAGGTGGGAGTTCAGGGTGCCAGTTCCTAAGCCCCGTGTGCGCGTGTGTGTATGTGTCTGCACACGTGTGTGTAAGGTCCTCACATGCATATTCACCAAATTCAGGTAGGGCACGCCGGTGGGATCACATGCAGGCTTTGGCTGCAGATACCCTTCCCACAAGGGGCTAGAACACTCTTGCCAGAATCCGGCGGGTTTTCCCGCCCTCCACAGGGCGCTGTTGCCATTCATTCATTTATTCATTCATTCAGTCAACAAATATCTCTAGAACACTCCTTACTCTGATTTGCCGTTGGTCCAGGCCTTTGAGCTCTGTAACCCTCCCCCCAGGCCACGATGCCCACCCACTGGCAGGACTCCCCCCTGCAGGGCAGCCCCAGTGGCTCAGCTGGGAGCCACCCCATGGCAAGGGAAGGCTTCTCGTGAGGTGTTTCCGAGACACCCCAGGGGAGAAGAATCACCAGGGAGTTGGCAGGCCCTGCCCCTGCGAGTCGGAATCCCCTGGTCCAGGCGGGGGGCGTGTGGTCACAGCCTGTTTCCTGGTGATCCCCAGAGTTTGGGAGACAACGCATTTCCATCTGTGCACACAACTGCCTGGGGCGGGTTAGACGCAGAGTGGAATGCAGCAGCTCAGGCCGGAGTCTGCGTTCCCAGCCAGCTCGGGGGTTGGGGGGGGGGCACAGGACCGCCCTCCCTCACCGTCCCTGACACTTCCTGTCCCGACCGATGACTGCTTTCTGCTGAGCCCTTCCTGGGAGCAGGGAACTTCCTAAGGGCTTTGCGCACAATATCTTGTTGATGAGTAATAGGCTCTTTCTACAAACGGGGAAACTGAGGCATAGGGCAGTTAGGGACTTGCCAAGGGGTAGACTACACTCGGAGTGTGCAGAGCTGGAGCAGGCGCCCACGCTCAGAACAGCAAATTGGGGAAGGACTAAAATTTTCTGGGTGACAGCTGTGTGTCAGAGGGGTGTGCTGTCCTGTCATCCTCAGAACTGCCCCACGGCGCACTCGTTAGTGCCCTCAATTTACAGAAGAGGGAACCGAGGCACAGCAGCTTACAAACTGGCCCCACGTCATCGGTGGGCTCCGAGAGGCAGGGCTGGGGTCGACGTTGTCATGGGATCTCTGCAGCCATCCACACGGGCACAGCCTCCAAGCAGAGCCCAGGCTGGGGCCCCTCGGGGACCTGGTCCTGCACCTGCTCGCTTGCCCCTGCCCAGTCATGAGCCTGCCCTGTGTTACCTGCCTGTGGCCGCCACCACAAATACCACCAGCCGGCTGGCTTGGAATCGCAGTCCTGGGGGCTGGAGGTCTGAGATCAAGGTACGCGGGGCTGCGCCCTGTCTCATGGCTCCAGGGGAGGATCCTGGCCTCTTCCAGCTTCTGGTGGCTCTGGGTGTTCCTCGGCGCCTGGCTGCCCCACTGCGATCCCCGCCTCCGTTGTCACGTGGTCTTCTGCCCTGCATCTCTCTGTCTGTCTCTCCTCTTCTTACCAGGACGCCAGCCCTACTGCGTCCTGCAGGATCTCATCTTTACTAATGATGTCTGCAAAGACCCTGCCTCCAAATGGGGCTGCATTCGGAGCGTCCAGGTGGATGGACATTTCAGGGGGATGCTACTCAGTGCAATATAAGCTGTCTATGTGGTCTTGACCCCAGGCTCTCGCACAACGCAAGAAGCCCGGAGAGGCTGGGGGAGCCACCGGCAGTCCCCGCAGCGCCCACAGTGCTGTCACGTGTGGGGCCAGCTCTACAGTTCTGTCCTGAAAAAATGGGGACTTTTCCTCTCGGTTGCTTCACTGTCCTTTCTCACATTTCCCCTCCAGGCCTTCCCCCGCATCTGTGGTTGGGAGCGCCTCCTCTGTCTCCTAAGAAGTCAGATGCAAAGGGAGGCACAGGCTCCAAGGGAGGAAGTGTCACGAGTCCACAAGCCTGTCACCCTGTCGGCCAAACAAACACAATTTGATACTGGATTCCATCTCTTGCCTTTCAAATGGGAAGGGTTTTTTTTTGTTTTGTTTTTTGTCTTTTTCTATGGTAACCGCCAGTGCTGGCAGTGACGTGTTCAAACAGTGACTTTGACGCAATGCTCACGGCCCTTTTAGAAAGTAATTTGATAACATTTCCCGGGAACTGCCAGAGAGTCATACAGTTCGCTTCCGTGGCTCCACTTCCAAAGATCTCTTCTCAGGACATAATCAGACATGGGGTCAAATTTTCCATACAAAGACGTTATCACAGCCATTTAAAAAGCTCGTGGTAAAAAAACAAACTGGAAAGAGCTTCTGTGTCGACCCAGAAGGAATTGGTCAAGTAAACAGTGGCCTCTCAGCCTGATAGATGTGTTTACAGCACACCCGTGCCAATGGAAAAGAGCGTGTTTGGTGAAACGGGACCCGCACGCAGCCTGCGGGCCCGCAGCCACCCCTGTGCCCACGCCTCCCCACTGTGGTTCCGTCCCCCCTCCTTTCCTCCATCCTCCACACTATGGGCAGAGCCATCCTTCCAAAACACAAGCCAGCCCTTGCTCTGCCATGACCCAGACCCTTCCGTAGCTGCTCACAGGATATATCCAAACTTGGATGGGGAGGCCAGTTCCTTTGCCGTCAGCCTCCCTGTCTTCCCAGCCTCGTCCTTCCCTGCCAGCCACAGGCCATGCTCTTCCATTACTCTGCACCTTTGCTGATGCTCTTCCCTCTGCCCCCAATCCACTGCTTTTTTCTTTACTCCTAGAAAACTCCTACACATCCTTCAAAACCCACATCAGTTCCCATCTCCTCTGTGAGCCTTTCTCTGACTACCCCAAGGGAGTTGGAATTACCCTCCTCTGCTTCTGTAACCTTTTATGCCACCCCTGTCCCAGCTGTCACCTGCTTCCATTGAATGAGTCCTTTGGCATCCATTCCCCTCCTCCAGACTATGAGTTCCTGAAGGGCAGGGACTCTCACTTCTTCACCGGAGCCCAGCACAGAGCCAGCCCATACTAAAGACCCACAAACATTTGTTGAGTGGTAATTCCATGTCACGGCTGACCACAAAGTTCCAGATTAATGTACTCGTTGGAATGACTGTCAGAATTAGGAGTTAGGACTCATGGGGAAACCAAGACTAACAGAGTTTAAGAATCCGACGAAGACAGCAAGAGGCAGAGCTGGTGTTGTCTGAATCCAAATAGCTAGGGTTCTTTGTCCGACACCCAGATCCGCTTCCTGGGGCCATGGGAGCAAAGCATCACAAAGCGGGGGTGGAGCTCAAACCAACAGAAATGTGTTTCTCACAGTCCTGGAGGCCACAGGCCTGAAATCCAGGTGTCTTGCAGGCTGAGCTTTCTCCAAAGGTCCTAGGTGACGATCCTTCTTTGTCTCTTCTAGCTCCTGCGGGCTCCTGCTGTTCCTTGGCTCGTGGCTGCATCACTCCCTTTTCTGCCTCCACTGTGCACGGCCTCATCTGTCCTTCCTCTGAGTCTCTTATATGGATGCTGACCCTGGATTTAGAGCCCACTCAGGTAATTCCAGCTGCAAAGCCCCTTTTTCCAAATAAGTTTGCCTTTCCAGGTTCTCGGGGTTAGGATGTGGACAGCTCTTTGGGGGAGTCAACTTTCAACTCGTGACATATACCTATAGCCCCTGAATTTATGATTGAATTCATTTCGTTTCTATGCAATAGATTTCATTTTTACCCAATTCAGTTCTATCAGCATTGATTACACACCCGCCATGGACCAGGCCTGATAGAATTCCAGACGTGAGCCATGTGGGCCCCTCCCCATGAAGGTCCCCACTCTAATGAGGGGGGCTTGCAGTACGGGGCAGCTGTGGGCCCGCGACGGGGGTGGGGTTGCCAGAAAAGGTGACTCCTGAGCCCAGTCAGGTGCGTGAGGAGGAACAGCCAGGGGACCAGGCTGTCCATGGCACAGCATCGTGAAGCACCCGGGTGGCAGGTCCTGGCACAGTCCGGCCAGCCTCCAATGGAGGCTGCTGGAGGAGGTGGCAGGCGCCTCAGTCACGGAGGGCCCCCCGGGGTGCTGGGAGCTGGGCTCTGTGAAGTGAACTGAGTACCCCCAAGGTCTCAGAGGGCCCTCCACCCTTCCCACCCTCACCCACCCCGGGCTCCCCAGGACCCAGTGTACTGCAAGTCAGCTTCCCTTTCTGTCATCCTGACAGAAGTCCTCGGGCTGTAGCTGCTTGATGGTGTCCTTGGGGCCGCCCAGGACTATGATGCCAGGCTCTCTTTACAATGAAGAAAAATGGCCACCCAGCCCACAGCGGTGCTCAACTCTGCTCCCACTGGCCTTCGTTAATACTTGAGATATTTTAAACGCCTTCTCCATTCTTCTCCCCCCTCCCCCCCGGCCCTCACTAGAGCCTCTGTGATCCAGAAAAGACAATCCGATGAGATGAAGGGTGAACACATAAGTATCTCCCTGCCTTTGGGGAGATCCCATCCCTCAGAATGTGAGTTCATGTGGCTCTTTCCAAGACTGCCAAGTTCGCTGGGACCCTCTCTCCCCCACCTTCTGCCCTGAGCTCCTGGGCTCCAGATTCCAAATCCCGGGAGGCCCCACTGTGAGTTGCGGGAAGGTGGAACCACATCTCCCGGCACACTCGCTTTCCTCTGTCCCTCCACGCTGACCCCAGCCTCCAGCACGCCCTGCTTCGGGCCCCCACGTCCTACCTGCGGAGATCTCTGCAGCCCGACAGCATGCCCACGGGGCTCTGTGCCGCGGTTCTCCCACTTCCTTCTGTACCTCCCCTGGCCCCCCTGTACAGCGGGGATAATGGTCACCTCTACTTCACTGGGTTTTTTAAAATTGAAGTAAAACATCTATAACCTCGAATTTACCATTTCAACCATTTTTAAGTGTGCAATTTGGTGGCATGAAGTACATTCGCAGTGTGCAACCATCACCACTGTCCATCTCCAGAACTTTCTCCTCTTCCCAAACTGAAACTCTGTCCCCATGAAATTATTCACCCCGTGCGCCCCGGCACCCGCCATCTCCTCTCCGCGGCTGAGTTCATCTGCTCCGGGGACCTCACAGAAGAGGAATCATTGGTATTTGTCCTCTAGTGATTGACTTGTTTCATTTAGGCTTGTGTCTTAAACGTTCATTGCCGTTGAAGCATCTGTCGAGCTTCCTTTGTAAGGCTGAGCCCCCAATCCGTGTTCTCCATTCACCTATCGATGGACACTTGGGCCGTTTCCCCCTCTTGGCTCGCGGGAGGAGGGCTGCCATGAACATTCATGTGCAGATATCTGGTGGATTCTTTCTTTTCTTGATCAGGTTTTTTTGAGTAGCTACCCAGAGGTAGCACTGGATGTCTCTCCAGAGGTGGGACCGCTGGGTCACACGATAACTCTGTGTTTAGCTTCCTGAGGAACCGCCAGACGATGTCCCACGGCAGCTGCCCCATTTTTCCTTGTGCTCTGTAGGGTTTTAGGTGAGAATTGAGGTGGCAGGAGAGGAGCCCTCAGCGAGGGTACGAGATCCACAAATGTGGACTGTACTCATTTCAGCGTCACCTGCCCCCGTCTCCCGGGGCTCCCATTACCCACGGTGTAGCCGAGCTCCCTCATCAGCATCCAAGGCCCCTCAGCCTGGCCTCTCCGGCCACCCCAGCGCCTTCCGCCCGGGCTCCCCCTGAACCCTGGCTCTGTTGGGTGCCCCTGACTGAGGCTTCTTCAAGGAGCCTAGAGTCTTGGTTTGTGCCAGTTCCTCTGCCTGACCCTCCTCCTTTGCCCAACAGTATTCAGTTACGTACCACCTCCTACAGGGAGACATCCAGGTTGTCCGGACTCTCTTAAGTGCCCTCGTGGCCTTTTAGTGAATCCCTGAGGGTCTGAGAGGAATAGGAAGGAGGAAGAGGGCCTCAGACCCTGAGGCTGGGCCCGTGGGTGTTTTATCCATCTCATGACTCTGCCGGAAGCTCCCTGAGTATATGCTGCATCTGGTCCTTCTGTCCTTCCATCAGGCTGACTCCTGGCGAGAGTTCAGTGAATGAATGAGTGAACAAACACGTCTGCAGCCACTGGCGTGTGCTACCGTCAAAAGTCCCCTCCTGCGTTGGGGTTGGGGGTGGGGTGCTGAGCGGAGAGGGGGGCAGCGTGCCGGGGAGGCTTGGAGCGGGAGGCTGCTTTGTAGCCTCAGTAAGGTGACTCGCATTCTCCAGGGCTCGCCCAGCCCCTGCTGAGACCTTGTGAGCATCAGAGGTCGTGGATGTGACCTTCTGTCTCGATGGCCCCCCTCGAATGGGCTAGTGAGGGAGACTCCTCCCCATCCCGGATCATCCCCCGCGGAGCTCGCAGGGGGGCGCAGAGCCCCGCGGACCCGCTGTCTGTCGGCCCCAGGAGGGCAAGGCCAGCAAGACAGCTGCATTCAGGTGCACACGGAGGAGTGGCACCTCACTCACCCGAGAGCTCCACCTGTGGGACCGGCTGCGAGCCAGAGTTTGCCAGAAAGAAAGAACGGGAAGGATTCTGGGTCTCACAGACCCAGACAGATACCGCAGGTCGGTGACCTTGCTTGGGGCCTCCCAGCTCCAAATAAAAAAACCTTTATAGGCTTGAGGCCTGAGTCCCGTGAACATGGCCGTGGGGCTCCCCGTCTTCAACAGCTGCAGAGCGGTGATGGTGACCGTGTCTGGAGTTTTCATTACCTGCAGGCGGGACTGAGCTCTCCTGTGTTCGTTCCCATTCATTCCTCCCACGGCCTCAGGAAGTGCAGAATTTTATTATCATCCCTATTTGAGAGAGGAGGAAGCAGCACAGAGAGGTTAAATTCACTTGCCCGAGGTTGCATAGCTAAGAAATAGCAGCCCTGAGATTTGAGCCCAGGCAGCTGGCTGCGGAGCCTACGCTTTGACCTCCAGATGCTGGTGCCGTCAATGCTGCGGAGGCTGGTCTGCGAGCGAGACCCTCTAGGGAAGCTGGGAACAGAAAAGCTACAAAGAGAGGATAAGAGCTCAAAAGGCTGGCAGTGTGGGGCTGTTCAGTGGAAGGACCTCTAAGCATGGGGAATGCCTGCCTTCTTCTCCCCCTCCCTGCCGGTGGTCCTGAGCCCCCCCCCTCCCCCCCGGCCAGGTCCGTGCAGCAGAGAGAGCATCTTCTTTCCAGCCAGGCAGCCAGGGACAGTCCCTGGCCCTCCTGTGGTCCAGATGCAATGCGGCCTGGAGGGTGGGCTCTACGCAGCGGCAGGTTAGCTGGTACCCCCGGCCCCCTCAGTAAGCAAGGGGGGTCCTCCGTGTCTTGTTAGAGAAGCCAAGGGAGGCGCACCTAGCAAAGCCGCGGGTTGGTCTTTGTTTAGTGGATACGCGCCAGTGAGCCGGACTCCTCGGTCGAGTATCTCAACCAGGGAGGCCTGCCATGTGCAGCTGACTGCTCTCCGGTCGCACAGCACCTGCAGTCCCACGGGGGGCCTGGGGGCTTTGCCAAATACGGTCGGTCTTGCTGGGATGCGGTGAGGTGGACCATTGGCCCTTATTGCCTCTTCTGCCGCGTGTTGGGTCGCTGTGAAATCTGTCAACTAAGCATTTGCAAAGCGCCTTACCGACACCTAGGGCAATGATCGTTTTAAGCCAGAATGCTACCTGTCTGTGTCCGGAAGCCACCCTGGAGTCGACAGACATGCCCAGACACTGCTGGGGTGCCTGTGGGGTTGGAAGCTCGCTGGAACTTGGGCCAAGAGCAGAGCTGAGTGTTGCCCTCCCTTCCGTACAGAGTTGGGGCATTTTGTAATGTCATATAAAAAAGTCATTGAATGAAGAGGTTTAGCCAAGGTTAAGAGCGGGGACTGTGGAGCCAGGCTGCCCTGGGCCCTGTGTTGCCCCTCATTCCCCGGCCGATCACAGGTAGATAACTTCCGTGTACTTCGGTTCTTCTCGGTAACATGGAGTTGATGATGGTTCGCCCTTGTGGGTTGTCAGAGAGTCCCGTGAGCTTGTCGGAAATGAGGGATTGAGTGAATCGCACCAGGTTAGAAGACAGGCCACCCACGTGCTGCTGAGCACATCCCATAGCGGGGATGGGGGGCTGCCCGCTGGGGTGACCCCAACGCCTTCTTCCCCAGCACTTGGTCCTCCCCACTTGGGACCCCTCCGCCGGCCCTGCCTGTCCCCCTGGGAGGGAAGAACCTGGCTCTTTGTCAGAGGACTTTGCTTCGCAGCTCACGGAAATGGGCTGAGCCCTTTGCACGTGGCTGGAGTCCAAGTGCCAAGTGTATGGGTTACAGCCCCTGTTTATTGTCAGTGAGGAAACAACATGGGGGGGGGAGGGGCCCAGGGCAGAGGCAGGTCTGACTGGGGACCACAGGACTTGCAGCCTCGGCCTGGCGGACACACGTGCAGGAACGTGGATGCTGAGCAGTGTGGGGGTAAACTTCTGATGGGGGCTGCTCCCCCACCCACACACCCTGAGCACCCCAAACCTTCCAGCTCTGTACTCCTGTCCCCTTGTCCACGACACAGTTTTCCCAGATCCTGTCCGCTCCCCTTAGCATAAAGAAAAGAGCCAAAGGGACATGGGTTTAAAACCGGCTTTCATGGCTTGCTGCTGTGTGACCTTGACCAAGTTACTTACCCTCTCTGGATGACTTCTTCCTCAAAGCGGGGATCATGATGCTTTCCAGCAAGGAGCACTGAGGGGATTCTGTGAGGTCTGGGAGGACATGGAGTGTTAGTTCCTTCCCAGACATGGTCTCCCTCCTCAGACCTCTGGTCCTCCTCACCCATGTGGGTCGCCTCTGCCTCAGACCATGGCTAACGGTGTGCGGGCAGTGCAGCCCACCCACACGTGAGGTCCCCGAGTTAGAATCCAGCCAGCCTTGTCCGCGTGTCCCCGCAGCACCCCGCTGGGCCCAGCAAATGCTCGCTGATCCAGGGCTTTGCACACCTGTCGGCGTGGGTTCCTCCCCCACGTGGCTTTTAGAACCCTTTGACAAGAAGCAGTGACTGTCTTTAGACTTGTGTCGTGTGGAGAGATGAAAAGAGGAAGAGATACCTCCCGTGTGGAGTGTCGGGTGTGGGTGTGGGGGAGGCTGCGGATTACAGGGTTCCGGGTCTGGGGGCGCAGCTGATGCCCCAGGGGCTGGGCAGCTGATGCGTGCACACAGTGTGCGCGGGGGCGGGGGGCAGGCGGTGGGGGAGCAGGTCTCATCAGTGTCACGGCTGTGCACAGGGGTGCAGCATCCCACACGCCGTGACACCCCTGCATCCTCTGAATGCTGCCTTATTTGGCAAAAGGGTCTTTGCAGATCGGTTAAAGTTAAGGATCTCCAGGCGAGATAATCCTGGATTATCCCGGTGGACCCTAAATCCAGGAACAAGTGTCCTCACGGGAGGGAGACCACGCGGAGAAAGAGGCAGAGCTTGAGGGATGGGGCTGCCCCCACAGTGGGAAGAGCAGGAAGGACCCCCTCCCCTGGAGCTTTTGGAGGGAGCACGGCCCCACTGACACCCCAGCTCTGGGCCCTGGGCCCCCAGACTGTGAGAGAATCGATCCCTGTCCTTGTCAGCCCCCCACCCCGCGGTGTTTGTTCCTGCAGGCGCAGGAAGCCAATCCCCGAGCTTTGTGATGCCGCATGGACCTCTGACTCTTACAGGTTTCAGCTTTCCTCTCTTGTAAATAGCACCAAACTTACACAGTTATCTTAAGGATTAACCGAAGTATTTAGGCTGAATCGTATTAAATTGCCATTTTTACAAGTCAGAGATAATTGGCTGTTGGCAGCTTCATTTGAGTCAACCTGCTGATCCGTGCAAAGCGCTTGGAACAGCATCCGGCCTGCAGCAAGTGCTCAGCAAACAGGGGACACACTGGGCAAGTGTGAAGAGCAAGGCAAGGGCAATAGAGATTACTGGTCCACTGGGGCTGGCAGGGCCCATGTCTTCGGGAGGAGTGGCCTTCATGCTGGGCTCTGACGGAGGGCTAGGAGCTCACATGAAAATGGGGCTGCTGGGGGGACACTCCCAGGAGGTGGGGCAGGGAGGGAAACAGTGGCTCTGGCAGATGCTGGTGGAGGACAGAGGCAGCTCACCTGGGCAGAAGGCTGCAGGGGCGATGTGCGCACCTGCAGAACACAGAGCCCTCTGCACCTGCTCAGCCCCCAAAGGGAATCACTCCTCCATCCTGTCACCAGCATGGTTTTCCTAGGACACCTGCTTAGACCCCTCACTGGGGTATGGGACCTCAGGAGAAAGCTAAGATCTCTTTCGCCCGGTGTGTGAGTTTCCTGGGGCTGCTGTAACAAATTGCCCCAAACTGGGTGGCTTAAAATCACAGAAATTAGTTTTCTTATAATTCTGGAGGTCAGAAATCCAAACCCAGTGTCAACAGGCCAAACTTGAGGTGTCAGCAGGACTGTACTCCATCTGGAGGCTTCAGGGGGGTCAGCGGCCAGCCCCACATTCCTTGGCTGGTGGCCCCTTCTTCCATCTGCAAAAGCAGAAGCTTACTGCCTTCTGTGTCAAATCTCCCTCAGCCTCCCTCTCAAAGGACACCTGCAATGACACTTAGAGTCTGCTTGCATAACCTGGAATAATCTTCCCAGAGCCTCGGTGTAATCATCTCTGCATGTCCCCTTGCCCCGTACCGTGACAGGCACGGGTTCCAGGGGTTCGGCCCAGAATGCCGAGGGGCCACTATTCAGCTGACCACAGCTGCCATTCTAGGTCCCTCCTGCTTTGGCCCCTGTTTCCCCTCTGCGCTTCTGCTCCTCACCTTCCCACGTGCTTCACCTGCTCAGACGGGCCAGTGACCTCCTTCTTCTAGAATGCTCTCCCTGCCCTTCCACAGGGTTCCTCCTCTGGAGACCCTTGTGGAGCTTCCCTGGCTGTCCCTCCCTTGCCCCCAGAGCAGTACATCTGCAGCCCTCACTCACAGCATCGAATCCCCCCCAAGTCAGTTCCAGACCACCATGGGAGGAACATATCATAAACAAGCACGTGACCTTGAAGGTAGGAGATTGGAAAGAAAGGGACGGGTCAGGTGAGAGCAGCTGGAGGTGCTGGAAATGCCCAGAACAGACATGGGTCGGGCAGGAGGAGTGCTTGCTGATGGTTGATATGAAAACTTGAAGCTAGCATCAACCAAGGTCTCACTATGTCCCAGCCCATGACGGCTCCAATGTAGCCCTCGCAACGTCTCTAAGAGGGAGAAACCGTGATCAGGTCCACTTTGTAGATGAGGACACGGAGGTACAGGGAGTTTCAATAATTTCCACAGGGTCACACAGCTAATGACCTAGGGCAGTCGGGCTCTGGTGACAGGCATTGTCCGGTACGATGTTACAGAGAAGAGGGCATGCGGGTAGCCTGGAGCTCCAGGGCACAGACCCAGGCAGAAGCCAGAGCTCGACAGAGGGGAGTGCCCAGGGAAGTGGCTGCTGGAGCGACAGATGTGCGGCTCCCCCCCCCCGCCAGCCGCGTGATCACTGTTAGTATGCAGAAGCTGTTATTGCCCATGACTAGCACAGTTGCCAATGGTAGGAAAAAATGACATGACGAGTGAGCTCGGTCCCCAGTGGGACCCATACTCAAGCAGCTGGAGTCATCGCCTAGGAAGGAGCACAACCAGAGGTCACTTAGGGAGCCCTACCAACTCAAGGATCCCCAACTTTGTAGGACGTATGCCAAGGCGCCAGCAAGCACTGAGCTCAGGGGAGCATTACTGTGTTTTAGGAGGAGAAGGAAGGTCTGGCAGCTGGAGCATTATTGGTTGAGGGAAAGAGAGAGAAGCTTCTTTTTTTTTTTTTTTTAAAGATTTTATTTATTTATTTGACAGAGATAGAGACAGCCAGCGAGAGAGGGAACACAAGCAGGGGGAGTGGGAGTGGAAGAAGCAGGCTCATAGCAGAAGAGCCTGATGTGGGGCTCGATCCCATAATGCCGGGATCACGCCCTGAGCCGAAGGCAGACGCTTAACCGCTGTGCCACCCAGGCGCCCCGAGAGAGAAGCTTCTAGACCAGACTGACCAAGAAAAAAGAAGACATATTATCAGTATGCAGAATGAAAGATGGGATGACATATTATTAGATGAAATGGACCAATTGTTTGAGATCTACAAACTACCAACTCATGCACTAAGAACCTGACTAGTCTTATATTTATTACAGACTTTCAATGTTTAAAATGTGGAACAAAGAAAATTCCAGGCCCACATGGCTTCATTGGCTTATTTTAGTTAACACATAAGGATGAAACAACTATTCTGCAAGAAAACTGAAGAAGGAAAACACTTCCCAACTCATTTTATAGGATCAGCATGACCTAATACAAAAACCAGACAATATTACAAGTTAAAAACAGAAAACGAAAAGCTACAGACCAAGATCTCTCATGGACATAGATGTAAATATCAGCAAGACATTAGCAAATCAATTCCAGCAATATATAAAACGAAGTGGGGTTTATTTGGGGAATTCAAGGCTGGCCCAGCTTTTGATAACGATCACTATAACTCACCATGTTAAAGACTAAAGAAGAAAAGCTACAAGATCACATCAACAAATGGAGAAAAAGATTTGACAAAAATCAATATCCATTCATGATTAAAAAAAAAACCTCCCCAAACCAAAAACTATTAGCAAACTCAGAATAGAACTTCCTTAATTGGGAAAAAAGGTATCTCCAAAAATTCTACAGCTAACTCGCACTTAATGTCGGAAAATGAATGCTTTCCATGTTCAGAATCGGAAAAAAGCAAAGACATATACACTCACCACTTCTATTCAACATCATAATGGAAGTCCTAGACAGTGCAATAAGGTGAGAGAAAGAAACCAAGGGTACATAGATTGGGAAAGAAGAAATAAAACTGTCATTATTTACAGATGACATAGAAAAAGCTTCTAGAAATAACAAGTAAACTTAGCAAGGCCACAGGTTACAGGGTCAGTATTCAAAATTCAATCATATTGCTATGTACTAAAAATAAACTCTTTGAAACTAAAATTTAAAAAATTTATAATTCCTCCCCCCCAAAATAAGTAATTAGGTATTAACATTACAAAATATGTGCATAGAAAGAAACCAAAGAATATCTAAATAAGTAGAAAGATATACTATATTCATGGATTGGAAGATTCAATACTGTTAGGATGGCAATTCCCTCCAAATTGATACATAATGCATCCCAGTCGATCTGCACATGATTTTTTTGTAGTTATCAACAAGCTGATTTAAAATTCATATGGAAAAAAGAAAAAAAAATCCTATGGAAAAGCAAAGGAACAAAAATAGCCCAAACAACTTTGAAATAGAAGAACAAAGCTAGAGGCCGACACTACCTGATTTAAAGACTGAAAAAAATCAAAATATTCTAATCAAAATATTGTGGTATTGCTGAAAGGATGGGCACATAGAACAGTGGAACAGAATAGAGTTCAGAAGTAGGTCCACAAATATTTGGTCCCTTGATTTTTATTTCTGGTGACTGCCTTATTGAGATATAATTCCCATACCATATAATTTACCCCTTAATTTTTTAAAAAAAATTTATTTATTTTAGAGAGAGGGAGAGCACGAGTAGGAGGGGCAGAGAGAGAAGGAGAGAGAATCTCAAGCAGACTCTGTGCTGAGTACAGAGCCCAACACAGGGCTCAGTCCCACAACTTGGAGATCACGATCAAAGCCAAAACCAAGAGTTGGACGCCCAACCAACTGCACCTTCCAGGTACCCCCAATTTACCCATTTGAAGCATAGCACAATTCCGTGGTTTCTAGTATATTCTCAGAGGTGTACAACTATCACCATAGTCAGTTGTAGAACATTTTCATCACCCTCAAAAGAAACTCTGTACTTTCTGGCCATCAGTCTGTCTCCCCCCTAACCCATGCCTTAGGTAACCACTAATCTACAAATCTCTATAGAGGTGCCTATTTTGGACATTTCACATCAATGGAATCATACAGTAGGCGGTCTTCCAAGAGTGACTTCCTTCGTTTAGCGTAAGGTCTTCAAGGTTCCTCCATGTTGTAGCGTGTAGCAGGGCTTTGTTCCTTTTTATCGGTGAATGATATTCCGTTGTGTGGATATACCGTATTTTATTTATTGGTTCATCAGTTGATGGACATTTGAGTTGTTTATACTTTTTGGCCGTAAGGAACAGTGCTGCTGGGAGCCTTTGTGTACACGTTTTTGTGCGGCTGTGTGCTGCTATCCTCTCGGGAGTATAACTGCTGGGTCGTACGGTAACTCAGTTTAACATTTTAAGGAACTGCCAGACTGTTTCCCACAGCAGCTGCACCATTTTCCATTCCTACCAGCAGAGCCTGAGAGTCCAACTTCCGCAATTTGGGCCAACACTAGTCATTAACTGTCTTTTTAATTATAAGCATCCTAGGGGGTGTAGAGTGGGATCTCACTGTGGTTTTAATTTGCATTTCCCTGATGACTGACGACGTTGAGCATCTTTCATGGGCTTGTTGGTCACTTGTGTGTCTTCTTTGGAGAAATATCTATTCAGATCTTTTCCTCGTTTTTAATTGGGTTATTTGTCTTTTATAATTGAGTTGTAAAAGTTCTTTATATGTTCTGAATACAAGTCCCTTATCAGATATTTAACTGATTTTGACAAAAGTACAAAGGCAATTCAATAGAGAAGAAATAATCTTTTCATCAAATTATTGGAATAATTGGGCATCCGTATGCAAAAAAACCAAACCTTAACCCATACCTCACATCTTATACAAAGAAGTTTATTCAAAATGGATCATAGGCCTAAAGGTAAAATATAAAAAACTATGAAATGGTTAGAAGAAAGCATAGGAGAGAATCTTGGTGGCCTCAGTTTGACAGTGAATTCTTAGGTGGCAACTCACAATAAGAGAAAAAAAACATTGATAAATTTACCTTTACCACAATTAGAAACTTTTGCTCTTTGAAAGGCACGTCTAAGAAAATGAAAAGAAAAGCCACAGACCGGGAGAAAATGTTTGCAAATCACACATCTAACAAAGGACTTGTATCCAGGGTACTAAGGAATCCTCCCAAGTTAACAATGACCAAACAAGCAACCTAACTTTGAAAATGGGCAGAAATTTGAATGGACACTTCACCAAGAAAAATATATGAATGGCCAACACAAGCAATGCAAATTAAAACCATAATGAGATACCACTGAAAACCCATTCGAATGGCTGAAACGCACACACACGGACACACACACACACACACACACACGCGCAGTACCAGTGCTGGTGCGGATGCAGAGCAATGGAACCGTGAACATTGCTGCTGGGAATGCAAAATGGCACAGCCACTCAGGAAAATAGTTTTGTCTGTTTCTTCCAAAGTTACACATATTGTTCATACACCCCAGAAATCCTGCTCCTGGCTGTGAATCCTAGAGAACTGTGAAAACCTACGTTCACACAAAAACCCGTACGTCAAGGTTTGTAGCAGCTCTGTTCATGATTGCCAGAGAGTGGGGACTCAGCGGGGGGTGGGTAGACTGACGCGTCCACACGACGAAATGCTGCTCAGCAAAACCACGGGGCTGCTGGTGCGCTCAGGAACGCGAACGCCTCTAAGATCCGCTGAGCTGAGAGAAAGGAGCCAGACGGCCCCAAAGCTACGTACGCTGTGCTGTGGATGGAGCTCTGTGCTCCCCAAGCCTGCATGTGGAAGCCCTCACCCCCAGTGTGGCTGTGTTTGGAGGTGGGGTCATTAGGGGGTAACTAAGGTGAAATGAAGTCATGTGGGTGGGACCCTGATCTGCTAAGATTAGTGTCCTTATGAGAAGAGATACCAGAAAGTCTACTTTCTCCCCCCCCCCCCCCCGTGTGAGGACACAGAAAGTGGCCATCTGCACGCCAGGAAGAGGGCTCTTGTGAGAAACAGAGGAGGCCATGTCTTAGTTTGAGCTGCCCTGACAAAATGCCACAGACTGGGTGACTTGTACACAATAGACATTGATTTCTCTCAGTTCTGGAGGCTGGGGCATCCAAGATCAGGGTGCTGGCAGAGTCCGTGTCTGGTGAGGGCCTGCGTCCTGCCGTATGGATGGCCCCTCTGGCTGGGGCCTGAGAGGGTGGGAGGATGAGGAGCTTTCCTGGGTCACCTTTGTAAGGGCACCAGTCCCTCCTGCCTAAGCACCTTCTGCCAGAGGCCCCACCTCCTGATACCATCACACTGGGGATGAGGTTACAACTCATGAACTTTGAGGGGACACACACATTCAGTCCATGGCAGGCTGACACCTGGACCCTAGACACCAGCCTCTAGAGAATCGACATTTATGGAGTGTAAGCCCCCCAGTCTATGGTAGTTTTGTTATGGGAGCTCAAGCTGGGTATCTATTCTCTGTGATTTCACTTATATGGTCTTCTGGAAAAGATAAAGCTATGGGCATGGAGAACAGACCACTGGGGGCCAAGGGGTTAGAGACAGGAGGGTTGAGCTACAAAGGGAGTTTTGTCGAGGGAATGTGGGGCGGGGTGGACTATATTCTCTGTATTCTGATAGTGATGGTGGTGACGCAGCTGACAGAACAGGACCACTTCAAAAAGTGAATTTTGCTGTATATAAATTTAGAAAGAAACAAAAATATAAAAATATGCTTCATATCCCAGGGACAAAGCCCCCTCTGGCTGTTGTTTGGAGAAAGGACGACACGGGGAAGAGGAGAAGCAGGGAGAGCACCAGGCATCCACGAGGCTAAGATGGTGAGGGTGAGGCCGGGCGCCGTGGAGGGGGAGGGCTGGTCAGACTGGGGCTGTGTTTGGAGGCGGAAGCGACAAGATTTGCTGATGGGGCGGGTGGGGATGTGGTGAGCGAAGGCGAGGAATCCGCAGTGACATTGGGTATTGGTTGAGCATCTCCTCGTTGGAGAAGACCATGAATAGGGGGGGGACACAACATTCAGTCCATAACAGTGTGGTAGACTGAATCGTATTCTTCCACGTAAGTCTGTCTTCATCCCCCGAAACCCGTGAATGTCACCTTACGTGAGAGAAAAGGACAATGCAGATGAGATTGAGTTGAGGTGGAGATGGGCGATCATCCTGGATCGTCCGGATGGCCTCACGTCATCACCAGGGTCCCCGTGGGAGGGGGCAGGAGGAGTCAGGGGCACAGGAGAGGCCAGTGTGACGGTAGCAGAGGTTGGAGGGTGCTCTTTGAAGGTGGAGGGAGGGTCCTGAACTAAGGAATGCAGGAGGCCCCTGGAAGGTAGGAAAGCAAGGGAAGAGTCTTTCCAGGAGCCTCCAGGAGGAACCAGCTTTGCCAACACCTCAACTTGGGCCCAGTGAGGCTGATTTTGGGCTTCTGACCTCCAGAACTGTAAGAGAAGAGATTTGTATTGTTATGAGACAGTGAGTTTGTGGCAATTTGTTACAGCAACCATTGGAAACTAATATAGTCGGGATTAGGTTTGACTATGACAGGAAGTCCCACGGAACAGTGGCTCAAAGACAAGAGCTGGAGGCAAGAGTCTGGAGGTTAACGGGCAGGGCGGTGGGAGGCTCCACGAAGTCCTTGGGGCCTCAGCTCCTTCCAGCCTCCAGCTGCACCAGCCCGGCTGCAGCCCATATCCTCATGCTCCGGGAAGGCGGTATCCACATAACAGGCAGTATCCACATAACAGGCAGCAGGAGGGACAGGTGGGAGGAAGGGACAGAGAGGACAGAGGCAAGGAGTGGGCACCTAGATGGTGACTAGGAGCCGCCATGCAACACTTCTCTTTCCAGAACTTACTTGCCAGAACTTACAATGGGGCCACGCCTCCTTGCAAGGGAGGTGAAACCATGGCATTTTTAACCTGAGCAGACACGTGCCTGGAGGAGATTATTATTACAAAAGAAGAAGGGGAGAATGGATGTTGGAGAATAATCCTCATTTCTGGTATACCTAACCTGTTTGAGCCTCTGTTGGTTAGAAATTGCTCAGCCTCGAGGAACAGAAATCCTGCCCCATTAGGGCCTGAGCAAATAAGGCTTTGGTTTTCTCCAAGAACAGAAATGTTTGCTTGCTGATGCAGTGTGGCCACTTGGAAGATGACCACACTTGGAGGGTTGGTTTCCATCCTCAGACTTGGAGCCTCATGGACAGAAAAAGGCTGCTGTGGCTCCAAGCATCATTTTTGCATTCAAGCCAGGAAGAAGGGTGAAGAGTACCGCGAGCCTGTATGCCCCTCGTCAACAGGAAAACAAAAGCTTTCCCATGGACATTCCCAGAAGACGTGTATGTTGTGCTCGTTGGCCGGAGCTGAGTGTCATGGCCTCTCTGGAAGGAAGTCTGGAAAACCAAGGATTTCACTTTCCAGCCTTCTATCAGATAGTAGGTCAAAAATATTGATGCCCTTTGACCACTAATTTCACTTCTGGGAATTTCTGTACCAAGAGAGCTGTGCACAGGGAATGGCATATGCCTAAAGATGTCTGTTACAGTGTGGTTTCTCCATGTGGAAAATCGGAACCATCCTGCGTGTTCAACATGCGTTGTTTGGGGTCCAACCGATGTGCCAGTCATTCAGTGTCCAGCTCCAGCACCTCTGCGACTTCATCTGGAAAACAGAAGAAAATATGATTTATCTTTTAGGATCTCTGGTGAAGACCAGAGATAAGAAACAGAGCTGCCTGGCACACAGCTGGTCCGTTGTCAGTGGTCCCGCGTCCGAATCTGCAGTCCTCCCACCACCTGCCCCATCTCTTACCAACCAAAGCCATGCAGAACTAGCCGATGTCCGTGTTGCCAGTATCTGTTAGATCTCAGGAGAGTGACACTCTCTCCTCCCGCTCTCTGAACTGAGGTGGGAGGGTAGCCCTGGGACAGGGTGGGGGCAGCACCGGCTCTGGGGCAGGCCGTCCCTGGGTCATGTGGGTGTTAGATGACATCTGCTCTACCATCCTGCTGAGGGCGACCTTCGGCCCCTCTTCTGTACAATGGGCTGTCATGAGGTTTCATGAGAAAATGTGCCCCAGGCACAGTATTTGTGATCTAGCAAACCCCAAGTAGACAACAGATGTTGGAGGAAGCACGCTTCCCCCGACCCGGAGGCGTCCTGACAGCAGCCCTGAGAACACTGTTAACGTGCTGAGGGTTTCCGTTCCGGCTGGAAGATTCCCTGGCCTGAGCCATTCAGGGCTCCTGGCTGAAAGGTGACCTAATTATTAATGAACGCGGCAGAGATGAGAGCGAAGACATAATCCACCCCTGAACGGATTCGGAAGGAGCAGATAATGGGACAATAAAATTAATCTTGTAGAAAAACACAATTAGCTATATCGTTTATAAATCTCCTTTCCTTCCACGTGGGGTGAAGCAGGGCGCTGCTAAGCCTGAGCCGTTGGCAGCCCAGCCTCCGTTGCACATGGATGGATGTGCCTTTCGCTGGGAAAATATTTTCATATCACATTCAAGCGGTATTGTTAGAGGTTCAAACTCAACCTCTGGAAGCTAAGATGAGCCGGAGAACACAGTGAACGCAGGTGGCCTTCCATCCATGCAGCCGGGTTTCTTGTCTATTTCAAGTCACTTCCATGCAGCGCGTCCCACAAAGGCTCGGTGCTGCGCCTGGAGGGCTTATGAGCAAGTTGGTGAGCACAGGCCCCCCTGAGACACAGGCCCAGCCCCAGCCGTGCAGCCTTGAGCAAGCACTTGGCCTTGGTAAGCCTCAGTTTCCTCAGGGGTAACATGCGGCAGATAAGGGTGCCTCCCTCGTTCCCAGGGCTGGGGTGGGGATTAGATGAAAGTCTGCAGACCCCCCACCCCCAGCTCGGGGCGGGAACCAGAAGCTGGGTGACTCCCGTGGCGAGTGCGGCTGTGCACCACGTGCTGTTAGCTGCGGAAGACAGGAAGGCTTCTCCCTGGGGTCTGGTGGTGACCCTCACTTCTCAGACACGGGAACTGGGGCTCGGAGAAGGCAAGTGTCTCACTCATCGCTGGAAGGTGACCAGATCCAGGTTTGAACCCTGCCTGGCCTGTCTGGCTTGGAAGCCACAGCTCTCTTCTGCGACATTGCAGTTGTGATCTGAATTACGTGTCCCCAGATTTCATGTGCCCAAGCCCCCCATCCCCCAGGACCTCAGAAGGTGACTGTGCTTGGAGATGGGGTTTTTAAAGAGGTGATTAGTTACAATGAGGTCATCTGGGTGGGCCCTGAGCCAGTAGGACAGGTGCCCTTATTAGAAAAGGAGATCAGGACACAGACCGCACAGGGACGACCTCGTGAGGACACGGGGAGAAGATGGTCATCTGCTGCCAAGGAGAGAGGTCTCACACGGAACCAGTGCAGCCCACGCCTGGATTTGAACCCCTGCAGCCAGGCCCGGGAGGAGACACGTTTGTCGTGTTAAGCCTCCCGGTCTGTGGTGCTTTGCCAAGGTGGCCGAGCAGAAGAACTCGGGGCGCCGTAGGAACGGGGCTGAGTCGGCCTGGGGAGCTGCGGTCGGTGAGCGGAAGCGCGCCTCGGGCCGACCTGGAACTGCAGGCAGGAGGCTGGGCTGCTTCTCTTTGCCCCTAAATCTTGCCCTCAGGTCCCGTCTGCCTTCCTTTGGCGCTTTAATTCTCTGGATCCAGTGCTCTCCAACCCTGGAAACCGCCCGGCCTCTCCAGGAGACTCTACCAGCCCCTCACCCTCTCCTTGTGGGTGTGCGAGACACGCGTACACACGCACAAACACAGTACACGTGTGTGCAGAGTTCACGTGTGCACACACATGCTCCCACACACGAGCATGGCCACAGCGTCACCATCGTGGCAGGGAGGGGGCTCCGTGGGGGTGCAGCGCGGCCGCTCCGTGCGCGCTCCCTTTCCCCACGTGTGAACGGCTCTGGGGACAGTACCTTCTGCGCATGCTCGCGGGAGGTCCGGCGCTCGAAGCAGCGGACCCGTTGGTCAGGTCTTAGCACCGCGCCTGCCACGTGGGTGCTGGAAGATGTCAGCAGCCAGTCCTCTTGTGCCTCGGAGTCTTGGGGTCCCCAACTGCTCATGCACCAGCCATTTTATGACCTGACCGGTTTGGGTTTTTTGAGACCTAACTCATATACCATAAAATGTACCACTCACTGGTTTTTAGTATATTCATGGAGCAATTGCAACCAGCACCCCTGTCTAATTCTAGAATATTATCATCACCGCTGAAAGAAACCTCAGGTCTGCGGGTGGTCTCACCCATTCGCCCCCCGCCCCCAACCCCTGGCAACCACGAATCCGCTTTTCGTCTCCATGAACTTGCCTCTCCTGGATGTTTCCTGTCACTGGAAGCATACAGCCGGTGGTCTTCCGTGGCCGATTTCCTCCACCCAGCAGAATGCCCTCGAGGTCCATCCGCGGTGCAGCCCGCGTCCACACCTCCCTCCTTTCCGTGGCCAGGCCGCGCTCTGTGATGGACGGCCCACGTGTTGTGTATCCCTTCTAAGGCTGGTGGGCATTTGGGTCGTTCCGCCCTTTGGCTTCTACAGTCGATGCTTTTATCACACCGTGCGCCCCTGCTTGTGTGAACGTGCCGGGGGCGCCTGTCTGGGAGGGAAGTGCCGGATCCGATGATCAATCATCGTTAGCGTTTCTGGGGAGTCGCCGCTGCTTTCCTCGGTGGCTGTGCCATAGGACGCTCCCACTGGTCATGGGTGAGCCTTCCAAGTTCCTCACCTCCCTGCCAACACTTGCCATTGTCCCTTGGTGCTGGGGGTGGTCACTGCCACCCCCCCATCTCCTGTGTCCCCCCTCCCTCCCCACTGCCCTGGCCCCCTCTCGCTTCCCCTTACCCATCGGCCCTGGGGCTCACTTTCACGGGACTGCAGGCTTCCCAGGGGTCCCCAATGAGCTTCTTGCATTTGCCTCAAGTACCAGTAAAGGCTGAGCCGCTGGGTGACCCAGGGGGCAGGCGCGGACCCTTACGTGGC
Organism: Ursus maritimus; assembly: GCF_017311325.1. Lineage (NCBI taxonomy): Eukaryota > Metazoa > Chordata > Mammalia > Carnivora > Ursidae > Ursus > Ursus maritimus. The sequence goes on from NW_024426996.1 coordinate 75,940,809, forward strand.
CCAGGAACGTGTCATTCCTTTGTCTGTCCCTCAGTTTCCCCGCCTATAAAATGAGGTATCGGATTAGATTAGGGTCTCAAACTCAAGTGCCTGCAGGTGCCAAGCAGGTTAGGGGGTCCCGGTGAGTGAAGCACCAGCTCCTCTAAGGCAGGGGGGAGGCAGACAGGGGGCGTGGGGGCGGGCAGCCATTATCATTATGCAGCTGGTTTTTGCCTTATGGGAATGTCTTTGTTGTTAGACCACTTGGGTCTTCAAAAGGAGGGAGGAAATCTGGATGTTTTGTGAAATCTCCCTGCTTTCCAATAAAAGCAATTGTTAAGAAAGATTTTATTTACTTAGTTGAAAGAGAGCGCTAGCAGGGGCCTGAGAATTTTGCATGTCTAACAGGTCCCCGGGTGAGGCTGATGCCACTGGTCTGGGGACCCCACTCTGGAAACCACAGCCCTGGGCTCATGCTCTCTCTAGTCCACTCCAGCTCGGAAATGCAGGTGGTCCACTCCGGGGGAGGAGGCATCACGTCCTGGACGGGGTGTGGACGAGGAGTCGGCAAGCTCCGGTGATGACCACCCGGCAGAGACCCGCGGCCCCGAGCAGGTGCCACGCACTTTCACGCCACTGAGTTTCAGTCACGGAAATTCATGCCCGGGAAATGCTTCGAAACTCTGAGGGGCTATTTGAAAACGGCACCTATGTCAACATATTCAGTAGATTAAGATACAAAGCTTAAAAGCATTAGGTCAGCTCTTTGGGCTGTAGAGTTTCTGTCTGAGTGTCCCAGGGCTGGCATCCTAAATGACCGGTGTAGGCAAGGAAGACTTTTTCCCTGACCTTCTAGGTCTTCCGGCGGGACGAAGAATGAAATTGACGGGGGCAGATGGCCAAGAGGGAAAAGCAAAGTTTAATTATATGTGCACAGAGGCCCAATAATAAAATTGAGACCTAAGGAAGTGACCAAGCAAACAATTTTTATACTTTTTAGGCAAAGAGACAATACATCGGTGAGGGCCTGACAGGACACAGAAAACTTCAGTTGGGAGCTTCTGTTAGTGAGGAATTCTACACAGAATTTGGGCTGGGTTAGTAAGGTAGCAAGAAAGGGAGCAGGTTTGTCTCCCTAGCCTACTCGGCTCTAAATGTCCCGTCTCTGGTGGTTAGGATGTCTTTGTCCCCCCCGCTGCAGGGAAGGTACTTGTCATGGGGGAGATGTATTCCTGCCTTCAGAGGTCAGAGGGGGTCTGAGTGTCCTTGCACTAGCTGTCTCTTACGTAACTTTTGTTTAAAATAGTCAATGCCGGGGCGTCTGGGCGGCTCGGTCCGTGGAGCGTCCGACTCTTGATCTTAGCTCGGGTCTTGATCTCACGGTCGTGGGTTTGAGCCCCTCATTGAGCTCCACGCTGGGCACGGCGCCTGCTTTAAAAAAATAGTAATCTGTGCCAAAGTGGCACATTTTCGTGCGGCCCGCTCTTGGCCCCTATACCACAAACTGGGGGGCTTAAAACCATGGAAACCTATACTCTCCCTGCTCTGGAGGCCAGAGGTCCAAAATCAAGGTGTCAGTAGGTCTGTGCTCCCCTCATAGCTCTCGAATCTGTGGTGTGATTCTCTCCCAGTTTCCAGGGGCTGGCGGCACTCCCGTGTTCCTTGGCTTGTTACACATCCCCTGGCCTTCCTGTCTGGGTCTCCCTGTGTCCTCTGCTCCTCACAGAAGGATGCCAGTCATTGGCTTTCGGGCCCACCCTAAATCCAGGGCAGTTTCATCCCAGGATCCTCAACCAGGGTTTTTGTATCTGCAAAAACCCTATTTCCAAATGAGGTCTCATTCTGAGGTGCCAGGAGGACACGAAGTTTTAGGGGACACCATCAACCCACTACAGTCTCCTTACTCTTTTTTTTTTTTTAATGTCATTCTAATAAATGTGGCAATTTGGATTCTCTGCTCACAGCAAGTACTGGGGATGGGGTGAGCGGTGGGGATGGTCACAGGCAGTCCCCTGGCAGGGCAGGAGGTCACAGAGCCCCCAGAAGCAGAATCAGCACTGACCAAGGCCAGTGTGAGGGCTCCCAGCTCTGTGCAGAGAGCTGACCCGATTCTTCCAGAAGACAGAAGATTCTTTACAACGTCCCCTGCTTCAGAAGGCAGGGCAACGTGCCTTGCATTGTAGAGTAAACCGGGGTCCAAAATGAGGACACTTGACCCTCGAGAGATAAAATTTCAATCTTTTAGAAAACCCACTCACAAGGAACCCGCTCCCCTTCCCCATCTGGATGGGAGAAACAGGGGAGCCTGCCCGACAGAGAAAAGGTTATAAATTATAGATGTTAAAAAAAAAAAAAAAAAGCGTGCCACGGCCAGAAGTCCTGGGTCAGCTCAGAGCACATGACCCCGCCGTGTGCTAATGCCACTCAGCTGCCACGACCCAAGCCCAGCCCAGCTGCGGAGTGGAGACCTTGCGGACGGAAAAGCCCCATGAGGTCATTGCCAAGCTGCCTGCAATGCAGCTCAGCCTTGCACCGCGCTGTCTCCAGCACGCTCTGGGGAGCCTGTGAATTTTAGACACTCTCTCAGGGACCCTGGCTCTGCAGAGCGTGGAATGAATTGCACTCATCCATCTGTGGGCTTTCAAAAAATTCAATAATTAATTCAAGCGGACGGTGGTGGCGTTATTAGAATTTGGCCTTTCTGTGGTTCTTTACTTTGGCAGAGTGCTTTTATAATCATTTACCAGCTAAATAATTTAGTCCACGTTATTGCTACACGCTGGAAAGCTGGTGCGTGAGCCTGTGCTGGTGATCTTGGAAGGCTCCGGAACAGAGCAGGGGAAGAGCCGGATGAAATGAGGGGGCCCTGGGAGTTTATTCCCCAGGTCACATGTGGTGCCTTGACCTCCACGTGTCCTCGATAATTTTAACTCTGATTCGCCCCGGGCCATACTTTTCATGGTGGCGGTGACCAATGAGACGGGGACTTCTATACTGGAAGGGGGAGTAAGTTAGCCTTCTAGCCCAATCCCCTCATTTTGTAGAAGGGGAAACCGAGGCCCAGGAGGGCCCCTGCTCTGCCCAAGGCCACACCACTAGCATGACTCGCCTGCCAACGATTAATGGAGTGACAGCAGCATGAATGCAGGCCCTGGCGGTAGTACTCAGGTTTAGGGAATTTCCCCCCTCCCACCCCCCACCCCTCATTTTGGGGCCTAAGTGGACCATGGATCTGAGAAGAGGAAACCAGAGGCGTAGCCAGGTCCTCTGGGCCGGGGGCGCCAGCGTGGGGCAGGGCTGGCCTTCGGGCAGAGGGAGGGGCTGCATTTTTGGTCTCCCTTCTTCTGCCAGTGGGTCTTCCAAGCATCTTCTTGACAACCATGTCACCTAAGCCTCCGTGGCCTGGTCTAAAAGAGCAAACCTGCCCCAGAGGTGGTTGGAGGGCGCCGAGAGGCAGAGCCCAGAAAACGCCTGTCAGCACTCCCTGCACGGGAGCCATTGCTAATAGGGTTGGTTCCACCCCTTACGATGGTTCCTTAAGCTGTGAAGTGGGTATAACCATACCTGCCCCTTCCCCCTCAGAATTTCTGTGAAGCTCAGAAATAAAAAAAAGGAGATGGCAGAGCGAGTCCTTCACGCTCATCACGTACTCCTCACCCTGGAGGAGGCCCAGGGAGGGCTGTCTTCCTTGCGGCCCCAGGGAGGATGGAGGCAGGAGCAAGGCACCAGGGGGTCCCCGGTGGAGGCTAAAGGGATCATCTAAGGGGCATTTCTGTCCAGGGGATTGTTTGCCGGGGGGCGGGGGATGGCCGAGTGGGTTGTGAAGACTATATTCTCAAAACAACAAACAAAACTCAAAAACTCCCCAAATCTAACACACACAGAGTTCTGTTTCAATACATAATGAGTCACCAGATGACGATGAGCCCCAGAATACTGTTTACTCCGTTTCTCCAAGGACAGAGAAGCAAAAATGTCGCTTGTTCATGTCGTAAGCATTTCCTGAGTACTTGGTACGTGTCTGGTGCTGGGGCTGCAGCACAAAGGTAAGTAAAACACTAAAGCCACTAGGAACTGGATTTATGATTTTGTCTGTACCTTATGTATTTTTAAATAAGGTTTGGAGTTTTCCAGAAATGAGCATGTGCAGCAAGGTTAAATCTAGGAGGGAGAACGTGATGTAATGGGCAACCCTGCTTTTGGCTTGAATTAGACCGTGAATTTTCTTACTACACATTCGAGCTTGGCTTTACAAACCTGACATTTAAGTGTCTGAATCTACTGTGAGTGTAAAATGAATGGATGCCTGTTCAGTTTCGCGTACAGTTTCCGAGTCCTTGCTGTACGCCAGGCTCTGTTCTAGTCTCAGGGGACGCAGAAATGAAAGGTTAAGTTGTTCTGCCAGGATTTGCTCACGATTCAGGAAAAGGCCTAAAAACCCGAACCCAGCAGAAGAGAAGCATAGAGAAGGGCCAGGCGATGTTCGAAGAGGAGGCGATATTGGGTCTGGGCTTTGAAGGGTAAGGATGAGTTTGCTAAGTGAACAGGGGATGGGGGACATGTTCCCCGCCAAGGAGACATTGGCCCAGGCCTGGAGGCAGGTGCTTTGGGAACGGGGAGGTTGGTGAGGCTGGAGTGTAGGGTTCAAGGAGAGACAGGGAGGACTGCCCAGGTGGGCCGACTCTCACCATCCTCAGAAAGATCCAGAAGCCCCGTTTCTCTCCCTAGTCCACATCAGTGTCCCGACCCACTCAGAATTTAGGATGCGGCAGAGAAACTTGGAACCGTCAGAAAGGAGGGTGTGCACCGAACAGGCAGGTCCAGAGACAGTAATTAGGTAAGTCTTAAATTTCTCACCACCAAAAAAAAAAAAAAAAAAAAAAAGGTGATAGACATGTTAACTAACCTTATTGTCGAAATACCTTCACAATCTATTTGTATATGGAATCATCAGATTGTACACCTTAAACCGACACGCTTTTGTATCAGTAAAGCTGGGGAAATTTTTTTTTTAAAAAGGGTCTTGGTACTGACAGAAAGTAGATTAGTCGTTGCCGGGGGCTGGGGGGCGGCGAGAATGGGAGTGGCTGATAATGGGACAGGGTTTCTTTTTGGTGTGATGTTCTGGAATTAATGGTGATGGTTGCACAATTTTGTGAATATACTAAAACCCCAAGGATATGTACACTTTAAAATGGTGAAATTTGTGGTGTGTGAATTAATTCTCAGTTAAAAAAAAGACCAAGACATGGAACAACAGGACCCTCCTCCCTCCTTCCTGCAGCCACCACGCGTGGCGGCCCTCACCTGTGCCAGGGGTCAGGCTGCTGGCGGGGAAGCTGCAGGACGAGGCTCGCCCCTGCCCAGGCTCCGCTCTGCCCGGCACTCCATGGCTCGGGACCAGGCATTTCCTTGTCTGAGCTGCAGAGAGGCTCACCAGGACGCTGGGGGGGTCTCCTCAGTCCTTCTGAGCACTAATCCCATGCCCACAACGAGCACCTAGCACCTCATCCTGGCTCCACGTAAGCCCCCAGGAATTGAGATCGAGGGGGACTGAGTAGTGAGTAGCGCTTGAAGCCGTGGCCATAACCAAAGTGGGCGCTGTTGTTTAAAAACATGCAATAGCTCATTTGATTCTTCCAGCACCACTGCGATGGAGGTATTACTACGATCTCCATTTTATGGATGGGGAAACTGAGGCACAGAGCAGCTAAGCAACTTGCCTGAAGTCACACAGCAAGGAAGTGGGAGAGGCAGGACTGGAAATCAGGCTATCACACTACCCCTCCCCCCCCCGCCACTGCCATGCAGTCTGCACTTGAACCCATGGGCAAGGGCGTCACTGAGAGGCTTGAACTTGGAAGTGGCACCGAGCAGCAGCTGGCCGCCCTGTCTATGGGAGGGTGGACGGGTTGGGGGTTGCGGCCATTGTCCACGAGGTGGCGGGTGTGTTTCCCGGGGCCTTCACAGAGTCATTTAGAAAAACCAAATATGTGACAAAATCCTGCAGGGGGGTCTCTGGGGAGACGAGGTCCGGTTGATTTGACTGTGTACGCCTTAAAACACCCCAGATCTGTCCCAGAGTCGCTTCTGTGACTCCGGCATCTCCAAGCTGATCTCTTGCCCAGACCCGGCCCCTCCCAGAGCCTCGTGGGGCCCCCCTGCAGGCTCAGTGCCCCGGGTGAGCCCAGCGGCGGCCCCGGAAGACTTCCGTGCACAATCCCCAGGACCGTGAACGTGTCCTCAGGTCATGAGATGCAGGCTCTTGAGAGGAGATCCTCATCCCGGGTCGTCGGGTGCGCCCCAAATGCAGAGAGCAGCGCCCTCATGGGAGATGCACGGAGAAGAGGAGGCAGTGTGACCACCGGGGCGGCGTGGAGAGGGGCCGGGCCACGAGCCCAGGAAGCCCCCAGGCTGCAGAGGCTGGAGAAGGCAGGACTGTTGTGCCCTGCAGCCTCCGCAGGGAGCAGGGCCCTGCTGGCACCTGGGTTTCGCCCCCGGTTTGTGGTCGTTTGCGAGGGTGGCAACAGGAAACTAAGTGCCGTGTGCACTGCTTTCCTCCCTGTGCTCCTCTGCCCTCCCTGGGGACGTCCCGCTGTGTCCACGGCCTGCCGCATCCCTCCCGGCAGTGGCTGTGTCCCCCACTGGTGGGTCCGCTGCTTCACCTAAACACACATCTCCCAGCTGCTGCTGGGTGGGCTGCGGGCTTGTGCAGCCGGGTGCTCGCGGCCTTCCCCGGGCCAGAGCCATGTGGACACCCACGCGAACTGAGATCGCCAAGTCCCCGTGAAAACCCAGGACAGCACGAAAAAGCAAGCAGGCAGTGCCCACTGTCCCCTGCTGTCTGTCGAACCATGGGTCCTTTTCGTCCCCGCCCTCCTCAGTGCACAGAACCTTTGGGGGCAGGAGGGGTACACATGGGGTGCACGGTGGCCCATGCTGCAGCTTCCTGTGTGGGATTCCAACCACACTGTGTGTGTGTGTGTGTGTGTGTGGCCTGTGTTGGGGTCTGTAAAATGCTGGCACCTGGGATGGGGACAAAGCCACTTCCTCCCAGAAGCACACACGGTTTCTCCTGACCCGTGAGCTTAGACCAGGGACTAACCCAGGCAGAGTCTCATGACCCTTCCTCACCTGCTGCAGGAAGTGTCCAAGGGTCAGCAGGGAGGCTCCTGGGGTTCCACATAAGAAACCCGAAACACGCAGACATGGAGTATCACTGCATCAGTGCTCTGGTTTGAAGGCCTTTGCTAGAAAGATGCTGGCAGCCCGGCCCAGGGCCTGTGGCAGGGGCCAGCACCTGGGACACCTGCCTTCCCCAGGCTGGCCAGGGGCAGTGTCTGCCAAGATCCTGGGTCCTGCCAGGCTGCCCTGCGGTCGAAGGCCCACTTGCACCCAGCTGGGGACCTGGGTCAAGTATAGGAATCCAATGACCTCATGTGTCAAGGGGGTGGGGCCCTCCTGGGGATTAGGAATTCAGGCCACCCAGGGCCAGGTTCCTAGACTGGGCTTCAGGCTCAAGGCACAGGCGGGCTTGGTGTATACCCTGCGGTTCTGGAGCACGGGAGGCACGTTCTGGTGGTTCTCAGTTGGCTAATGGAAAAGGCGCGGCCTCAGCCTTCAGCCCTGCGGCTGGGGTGTGGAAGTAGGACTTGGTGAACACCTACTCAGTGCGGAGCAGGGCCCGAAACAGGTGCCTGCAAGGTACCAATTCCCCAGCAACGGCCTGCCTCCAGCTCCCGGTCTCGCTCCCACACCACGCTCGGTTTCTCATCTGGGGAGTCCTGCAGCGGGGCTGGCTCCAGGTCCGCAAAATGACGGCCTAATCTGGGCAGCTGCGACAGAGGCTGGAACCCCTGCCCTCGCCCTTCATTCCGCCCCTCCCCGTCCCCCCCCTCCGCCCCCCGCGACCTGGATGCTCCAGGCTGCGGCTGCAGTGAGGGGACCCCCGCTTCCTCTTCCGAACAGACCAAGAAACCTTTCCCTCTCCCTCCAACGCGGCGCAGCGCGCGAAGCGCGCTCTCTGCCCTGAATACCTAACCCTCGGCTGCCCCGGGGCGTCCTCCCAGCCCGGGCTCCGTCCCCCACTCAGGAGGGCGCTGCCCCACGTCCCGAAGCCTCCCCCTCCATTGGCATCCGCGCCTCCTTCCCGCGGGGACGCCCTCTTTCCGGGGCCCCCTCCCCAGCCCAGCCGCGCGCCACCGGCCCGCTCCAGTGCCCCCCACTCCGGGGGATCGCAGCCTCCCTCGGCTCGCCCCCTTCTCTCCGCCAGTCGCCGCGCTCCCCCTCCTGCGTTCCCGGGGCGCCCCGGGCGCCCCCCGCCGCCCCGAGCCTCGGGTCCGGGCGCGCCCCCCGCAGCCGCGGCTGGCGCGGCGGGCGCGGGTCCCCGGGGAGCGCTCCTTTGTGCGGCCCCGCGCGCTGCGTCAGGGCGGAGTTGTCGCCGCCGCCACACGCGCGCACTCACCGGCGCACGGGCGGCCCTGGGGGCGGCGGGAAGGGAGGCGGTGAGCGGGAGGAGGGAGCGGTCGCGAGCCCAATCGCTCGGCTCCCCCGCCCGGCCCCGCGCGGCGCCGCCTCCGCCATTGCTGCGCGCGGGAGCGGCCGACGCGGAGGCTCGCTGCGCGCTCCGAGCCAGACCTGCGAGCCGGCGTGGGTGAGTGCGGCCCGCGGGCCCGAGCCTGCCGCCCCGGGGCGCGGTCCGCGGCCGCCCGGCGCCCCGGTGGTGGTGGAGGGGAGGACGGGGGGCTCCGCGCGGGTCCCCGGCGCCGGGACCGGGCGCGCCCCCTCCCCGGCCGCGTTGCGCCCCTGAGCCCGGCGCTCCGGTCCCGCGCGGGGGAGGGCCTGGGACACCCCCCGCCCAACCCCGGGCCGTGACCGCCGCGCCCTCTCGACCCCTCCTCCCCGGAGGCCAAGCTGGGGGCCGGCGAGCTCGCGGTGACTCCCTCCCGGCCCTCCCTCGCAGGCGGCAGCCTCGGGTCTCCCGGAACGATGGTGAAGTTGGGGAACAATTTCGCGGAGAAGGGCACCAAGCAGCCGCTGCTGGAGGATGGCTTCGACACCATCCCCCTGATGACGCCCCTCGATGTCAATCAGCTGCAGTTCCCGCCCCCGGACAAGGTGAGAGCCCCCCCCCCGGCACCCCCGCGCTGCCGGGTGCGCACCCCAAGTCTCGGGCGGCGGCCGCAACAAAAGAGACGCGCGGCGTGCGCTGGAGATGGGAAGTGGGGGCGAGCTCGGGCGGCGGGAGGAAGCCCCCCGGGAGGACAGCGTGCCCGCGCGGGATTCCGGATCAGGAGACAGCTCGGTCTTGACGAGGGAGCGCAGTTAGGGGGAAGGTTCCTTCCCGATTCTCCTGGGGGTCCTGCCCTAGAGAGGTCCCTGGCTCTACAGCAGCAGCCCCCAGCCCGGCTCCTCCCCGCCCCTGCCCCATGGAAGCAGGGGGCTGTGGGTCTGGGGCGAGCCCCGGGGCGCGGCTGCCGCGTGTGCCTGCCCAGGTGGTGCGGTTTCAGCCCGATTTGCCCCGTGGCGGCGGGAGGCTCCTCTCCCTGGCCAGACGGACCCTCGTTGAGGGGCCGGGTTCCCGTCCTCGGCCTCCCCGCCTGCCCCTCCCAGCCTGGCGGTGGATGCTGGACGGTGTCTGTTCGCTTCCTTCCTCTCTTTGTTCCTTTTGTGAAATCTTCAAGTAAGTGCTCTGCTCGCTGGGCGTTAGTGTAACTGGGGACAGCCATTCATCATCCTCTCCCCAAAGCGGGTTTTTCTTTTCTGAATTTAGAGAGCCCTTTCTTTTCTTGAGTACAGTATCCAATCGAGTAGTTTCTGTACGCGAAGGATAATATTTTCAAGAGTTAACATTTAAAAAGGCAAATACGATGGTTAAAAGTCTCGACAATTGTATTACAAAACTCAAACCTAGGACAATAAACACAGCATCGTTCTGACCACCTTGCTGCTGCTTAAAAACCAGCCTGGCCACAAGCAAGCTCGTTCTGTTCCCTGGAGTGCGTTTATGGGTATTGTCTCATTTAGCCCCGGCGAGGAGCTTGTGACTCAGGTCTTTGTCTTCCACTCTGGCAGGCTGGTGATTGCTGACCACCGGATGGGGCTGGGGGCATCTCTCTGCAGCGGTGGGTCTTTCCCATCTGGAAGATTCCTTTATTCCCATGTGGACCCTTTGACTTACTCAGCTCTCTAGAGTGCTTTCCATCCCTGCGGCTCTATTGTCTGTGTTTTGTGGGGGGGGAACGGGGGCTGGCAGCAGGTGTTTCAGTTCCAGGAGAGGCTCGGCTGGGCACACCTGTGCACCCAGGCCACGTGGGGCCACTTTGGGGGCACTGACGGTCTGGGGGCAGGGGTGGGGGCAGGGCTGCCTCAGCTGGCGCCTCCCGCTTCCCTGTCTGGACGACTTGCTGGGCTAGCTCAGCCGCCCCCCCACCCCACTCTGCCCCCCACCTTCCCCTCCCCTCTCAGCCCAAGAGTGGTGGCAGCCTGTGCCAGGAACGCTGTGTCCCGAGGCAGCACCTCTGTCAGGTGACTCCCTCCGCTCAGCCTGAGCCTCCTCTTTTGCCCCAGTCTGTTCTGTTCCAGAATTGTCTGGCACACAGTTGGCTTATACCAGGGAGGGGGATTTCAGGCACGTATGAAATCCTGGCCAACCAATTGGGCCTTTAGAAGTAGCCTAGGTAAGTCTGAAAGGTAATGAGTCTCCCATCCCTGGGAGTGTTCAAACAGAGGGAGGGAATGGGCAGGGATGCCCCAGAGACAGGAACCAGTGGTTGGGCTGGAAGATCTCTGAGGTCACAGATGAGGAGACTGAGGCTCAGAGAGTTCATGGACGTGCCCAAGGTCACACGACCAAAGGCCACAGTCCTCCCGAGTGCAGAAGCTTCTGGCAGGGCCTCGTGTTCCATCCCGCCTGGGACGAGACCTCGCTTAACCCGAACAGCAGTGCTGTGTTGCTCCCAGGCAGGGTTCCGGGAGGCGATAGCACCCGTCCCAGGTGACGTGGTTGGTGGGGTCCGGTAACGCAGGCAGGGTTATCAGTGGAACCTGTCCTGAGAGCGTGTACCGAGGGCTGAGGTACGACAGGGACTGTGGTCACGGAGCGGACAGCAGTGCCCGGGCCAGTCTCACCTGACGTTTGTCAGGTGCTTATTACGCACTGGGCGCTTGTTTACAGGCTTTATGGGCTTAGCTTTCTTTACTGTTATTGCCCCCATTTCACAGATGTGGAAATAGAGGGTCTTGTCCAAGGTCACCTAGCATGTCAGTGGCAGGGGCGGATGAATCCGGCGGTAGAACATGGATGGGCTTCCCGCCGTGCTGAGGATTGTGCGGATTCCCCCTCCTCACTGCCGCCGGGTGAGAGAGGCCTTGTTCCCATTTCCCGGGCCAGGACACTGCGGTTCGGAGTAGCCAGGGAGGTGCTAAGGTCACCCAGCGAGTCAGGGACAGTTGGGATTTGAGGACGATAGGGTGATGCACAGATGTTGCCCGCAGAGCCGGGTGGGCACCCAGACCGTCACACATGCCCGCCCTCTCGGCGTCTGAGAGCTGCGTGTATGTAAGGGACCCAAGGAGGGAAGGCAGGAGTCTGATTACAGTTTTGTGGCCCATGGATCACTCTTCGGTGGCAGCTGGCATGGGCCGCTTTCTCTCCCGATTCCTTCTCCTCGGGGCTGGCTCCAGGGTCACACTCAGTCCAGGCCCACCATCCTGACTCGCCGTGTTCTGCTGGATCCGCCCCAGGGCCCACGGTCGCAAAGAGCAGGTATCTTCCCCGAACTGCGTACCCCCCCTTTTTGTCGGGGTTAGGGGGAAGAGTGTGGGGGTGGCTGGTCCTCTGCAGTCCAGCCGCCGCTTCCTGGCTCCTGGCGGTGGAGAGGAGGAGTGGGGACTAGAGAGGTCTGACCCCTTGATGCCTCCCTGCACGGCGGGGACTGAATAGTAAACTGTCCTTGGCGACAGGCAGGCGTGAGGAGGAAAGGGCTGTGGGCCTCTGAAGGAGGAGGCAGGAGGGTGGGTCGCGGCTCATGGGAAGCTGCTGGGGATGCAGGGAAGGGTGTGTACGGGCCGGGTGGCATAGCTTTCCTGGGGGGAGAAGCCTCTCCCACTTCGCAGTAGAGAGCAGAGGGAAAGAAGAGCAGGGAGACCCTCTGGGGGCCCTTGCAGGGGCAGCGGAGGGAGAGGATGGCGGGGTGGGGGCTGATAGAGGCAAGATTGATTTCCTTGAAGGCCGGTTCCTGCTCCGGCCTGATCCTCATCGCCTCTTCCCTCGCTTTCCCCGCAGCGGCAGGGAGAGACCACGGAAAACCAGTGCACTCCCCGACCACCGGGGCTCGTGCGGCGCCCCAGCCTGTGGAAGGAGCCCGGTGTCAGGAGTCAGCCCTGCTATCTATTAGCTGGGTGGCCTTTGGCCAACAAGCTTGACTTCTCTGGCCCCGAGTTGCCGTCTTTCCCACCTGGGGCTGCTATCAGGATTATTCATGGGTCATTTCTCTGAAGGTCCTCGCACAGAGATTTCCAGCAAATGGCAGCTGTTCTCGTTCTTTCTGTGAAGCACTTGCTGGCGACATGGTGACTTGGCCACCGGGGTTGCTGCGCCCGTCCTCGTCCTCGCGGGGCAGGTGTGTCTGCGGGCATCCCGCCGTGCCTCTGACTCTTTGCTTCTCTGTTTCCCGGACAAGGTGGTTGTGAAAACGAAGACCGAGTACGAGCCTGACCGCAAGAAAGGCAAGGCGCGCCCTCCCAAGATAGCGGAGTTCACCGTCAGCATCACCGAGGGGGTCACCGAGAGGTTCAAGGTGAGTGGCCTGGCAGGGAAGGTGCGGCTCTCATGTGTGGGGGTGGGGGCGCCACGCTGGCCCCTGGAGTGACGGCAACGGGACCAGATCCCAGCTGCGCACAGCCAGCGCCGTGGCTTTCCAGATTTCTTCTTCTTTTCCTCTGTCTTCCGAAACGACCACACAGAACTTCGTGGCGTGTTTTCTTGTTTAAAAATTTTTAATTCTAATTTAATTGTTAAAATTCCGGCGTGATTAACATACAGTGTTATGTGAGTTCCGGGTGTATAGTATAGCGATTGAACGATTCTGTCCACTACCCGGTGCTCGTCACCGTGAGCGCGCGCCTCGCCCTGTCCCCGACTTCACCCCTCCCCCCGCCCCCCTCCCCTGCAGCCACCGGTTTGTTCTCTAGAGTTCAGAGTCTCACGTAGTTTCAATAACAGGGAAAACCCACCCCTATACTTTCTTTTCGACGCCTGTTACAGACATGTGAAAAATCATGTCCTACCAGACTCTAAGATCCTTACCGCACAGTTGCAGGGAGGAGGCAGGCTCGCACAAAGGACAGGCAGCCCACTTATTACCTGCAAGACCCAGCTCTGCACCCCTGACTTGCGGCAGCCGAGCTCAGCGAGCCTTGGCAGAGGTCAGGACTATCCGGATAAGCCGTCATACAGACGGGAAAGTTGAGGTGCGGAGCAGTCATGGCTGACCATGGCCGAGCCAGAGGAGGCCTGGCTCCAGGGGCCCACGCTCTGCCTCCATGCTTCACCACCCCTGCATGATGTGGGGGTGCGGGGCTCGGCCGGCCAGTGTGTTCCGTGTGCGGGCGGCTGGAAGCACCCGCTTGTGGTGGGGGAGGCCTTGCTCTGGACAGCTCTCTAGGGAGGAACAGCGGCTGAACGGGGCAGGGTTCCAGCCAGGCTGGGGGTGGAGCCTTCCCCAAAGTCCCCAAGGTCCGGTGGCCTCTGAGGGTGGACACAGTGGCCTTGGTTGAGGAGTAAGTTAGGATACTGATCTTTTGAGACTTGTTCTTTGAGAAACACGAGAGACGGTGAAATGGTAGCCCTCACCCCGATTCAAAGGGGTGACTCGAGAGATGCCAGTGGGTCGCCCTGACCTTGCACAGTGGCCGTGGCAGCCTCTCTGGTGGCTCCGTGGGGTTGGTGAGCAGTTTGCTGATGTCCGGGTGCACAGACGCTTGGACCCCAACACCCTGCAGTTCCTGTACGGTGTCCCGTTCCATGTCCTGAACACCCTGTGGACTGGTTACTAGCTGCAGGCAAAGCTCACGGAGCCGTGGTGGCTTCGGAGCTGAGCAGGGGAGGCAGGGTGTGATGCGACTTTGAATCCCTCCTTCGTGTCGCTCCAGCCTGCCTCACGGGCGGGAGAAACACCGTGGGCCTGGCCTGGCCAGCGGACCCCTCCAGGTCGCCATCTCTGGTGTCTGCGGGGTGTCGACCATGTGATCTACCTGCCCCGAGAGGTGTGGGGGTGAGCGGCAGAGCCCGCTCGCCGGCAGCAGTGTCGACGTGCAGGGTCCTGCGTCTGTGGCTCCTGCTGGGGCTGCAGGGGTGGTGTCGGCCTGAGAGGCTCCTCGGGGGCTCCTGGCTGGGCAGTCTATGTGTGTCGCTGCGTTCACGGCCAGGACCAGACTGCACTGACCCAAGGTCGACATCTCCCTTCCGCTCTGGCCAGCCGGCGTCGCGTGTGCCCTGTCTGTGGGTGCTCGTATGACCTGCATTGCCTGCGCCCTGGGGAGCGCCTCCTGGCCGAGGCAGAAGTGACCTCAATTTCAAGGTCATCCTAGCCGTCATTCTGATGGCTGACACCATCTGGCTATCTAACTGTGTCTGGGTTTCTCATGCCTGATTTGACCTTTGCCCTTCTCAGCCCTGGCATTTTAGGTCCCCCCCGAGTGGGGTGCTACCCGTCATCTGTTGTGGTCCGTTGTGTGCCAGGCTCTGTCCCCCAGCTCCGGTGTCCCTTGTGTGTGTTTTTCCCGCATGCTCACCTGATCCAGGCCCCCAGGGCCCCCGTTTAAGGCAGGGGTGACGCACATTGGCCACCAGGGCTCTCGGCAGCCACAGCAGACCGTCGGTGTGGTTACCTGGCTCCAGGTGCCCAGAAGCCGAGGGCTCAGAAGATCTGAGCCTATCCCTGTGGACAGGGCTGTGGCTGCCTCATCTCTGCCCCCACCTCCTGAGGGATGTCCAAGAAGGTGATGTATGCAGTAGGTGCTCAGTAGGGCACTGCATCACAGCGAGCCCATTCCCCAGGCTCATACCTAAACCATCTGGGCATGTTCCTATGCTTAGCATCCGTGGCCCTCTCGGGGTTCACAACGATGCTGAAGGGGGCGGCACGGAGGCTCTGGAGTCCCTGGTGGTCACGGGGGCTGGGGTGCTTCAGACTGATCCGTGCCTCCGTGGCCAGTGCCTTTCCACCACTCCACCTGCCACTCACCACCGCACAGGCCCGCCTTCCAGCCCCTTCCCTTGCCAGCCCAGCCACCAGCTCCACCGAGAAGCCTCCGGGGATTGACCTCACCCTCCTGGGGTTTCCGCTGTCCTTTGTAAGGGGCAGTAGCAGGATGAAGACAGGGAGCACTCCGTCCGACCAGCAGGACTCCGGGTCGAGCTCCTGAGACTTCTCATCTCACTTAATCCTTGTAAAAACCTTGTGACGTGGGCCCCATTGTCTCCATTTCGCAGTGGAGGGGACACTGAGGCAGAGAGCTTGGCCCTGGGCGGCCTGCACTTGGCCGTGACACCCGAGGTGATGTGGCTTCCCCCGGGGGACGCGTGTACACAGGGAGCTCCCCGCTCCAGGCGGCCCACCATGCTGCTGCTCCGTTGTGCACTTTTCCATTTTTTTTTGAAGATTTTATTTATTGATTTTAGAGAGAGGAGAGCCGGCACAGGGGGAGTAGCGGAGAGAGAGAATTCCAAGCAGCTCTGTGCGGAGCGGGGAGCCCAGCCTGGGAGCTCGATCTCACGACCCTGAGATCACGACCTGAGCCAAACTCAAGAGTTGGCCACTCAACCGACTGAGCCCCCCAGTGGTCCCTGGACCATTGCGCTTCTAAGAATCCTTGCCCTTTGTGGATTTGAAGCCCCGCCTGGTGGCCTCTGCCCTGGGGCCCTCCATCTGTCCCTTGAGTCACAACACAGGTCACCCTCCCTCCCAGCAGCCTTGGGATGTGCAGCAGCCCGTGTACTTGAGTCTTCTCTGGCGTAAGTGTCATTTTTCTCTGGTCTCTTCCTTCGTGTCACAGTGTCCTGGCTCCCCCTGTGAGGGGCCCGTGTTTCTCTTCAGGTGTGACCAGGCGTCCTGGCGACGTCCTGCGGGGTGGCCCCTCTCTGCCAGCCCGGATAAGAGCCCATCCTCTCTGGGGCTGCATCCAGGCACTCCCAGCTTGATGAGTCACTGGGTGACTAGCCATGCTGCTGGCCTGGAGTGCGTGGGGACTTGGGGAGAGTTCCAGAGTCTGCCTGTGGGACCCTCGCTTGTTGAAGAAGGCAGTTCCCTAGGGCACCCTCTCTCCAGGCCATGTGCGGCTGTAAGCCCTTTCCTGGTGTTAACTCACCAGTTCCCACCCGGTCGGGCAGACGACCCCTGAGGTCACAGTCAGTGGCAGAGCGTGGCCTGAACCGGGTGACCTGGCCCACTTGACTGGGAGCGCGTGGGCCAGACGCACAGAGCTGAACACCCTCACGCCAGGCTTTTGTTCCAACACCCTTCTGAGTAGGGAAGGAGGTGTAGCTGGTTCCCTGTGCACTTGCTGGGGGCGTGTGTGTGAGAGGCGGCCCGCAGAGCACTGGTGCTCTAAGTGCGGTCTGGGACCGCCTGTGCTGGAATCACCCGAAGTCTGATTTTTCACAGAGGGGCCCTGACGTCCGGGAACGTCAGTGTGATGAGCTCTCCAAGCGATGCACTGAGTTCGTGGCCCTCTGTGGTTGCAGGTGCACCCTGGCGCAGGGGCAGGGCTGGCTCAGGAGGGCCTTTGGGAGATGCCAAGGGCGTTCCCGTCCTGGAATGTTCTCCCAGCCTTTTATGGCCCGATTATGTGTCTGGCATCTTTGAATGGAGCACGCAATAGGGCACGCTTCTCCTATGAGGGGCAGTGGCCGAGGGCTGGGGAGTAGGTGGGGAAGGTTGTGCCTGAGATGAACCTGTGACGGGAGGCGGAGAGAAGGATCTGCCTCCGCCCCCCGCCCCCGCCCCGGGGCTGTGCTGGGGGCTCCGTCCCAGCTTTGGTCTGGACAGAACCTCTTCCTGACCCCGCCAGTGACCGGGCAGCTTCCGTGTGGCGCCCAGCCCAGCCGTTCCTCGGTCCTTTTCATTTCCATGTTGAATTGCAGGGATGAAATTGCGTCTTTTGGCTGTTGAAGCAACAAGTAAATAGCGTGTCCCCCTTTGTCTCTCATTTGTGCGCCTCAGGAGCGAGGAGCCGGCTGCTTTGCGCCTCCTCTTTATGCACCTTCGGATGGCATCCTTGAGACGAGATGTCTTTTTGGATGTTACTTTATGGTTATCACTCGGGGATGAATCTCTTGGCTCCGAGGTTGCTAGGCTGGTTGCTAGGTAACCGCTGATGGGGAGAGGGTTTTGTACGACTCCGCCACACTGGGATTGCTGGATGAATCACCCAGCAGCGGCCAGAAGCCTAGGCTTCTGAAGAGGTTAGTGTCAACGAGGAAAAGTGCTCGTTTAATTAATTGGAGGTGTATTTATGCTGAGAATAAACACGGGCTGAGATGTTTCTCAGATTAAGTCAACCTAAACATTCTTGCAGTGGCGCGTTCCCGCTCCCCGGGCAGAGGAGGGTCAGGGTGCGGCTGGGACTGCTGCTGAGCGCGCGCTCCCAGCTCAGAAGCTGCAGGGGCCGTAATTAGGCAGATTGTAAAGGAAGGTTCCATCAGGTTCTGCTCTGTGGCTGCCCTGCTGGAGAGCTGTTGAAGTGTCCGGGATCCACAGATCTCTGCCTTGTAAGGGTTCCGGTGAGCAAACCGCACCCCTGCCCTGGTACCATGGTGCACGGAGCGACTTTAGTGGCCCACATGGAGCTGGGAGGATGTCCTGGAAGGAGAGGCTGAGTTTGTGTGAATGGCCCCCAGTGTTGGCAGTCGGTGCGGCAGGGGTGTCCCTCTGCATCCTGTCGCAAATGATTCTGTGGGCGGTCTGTATCTTTCCCACGTCCTTAACGACCTTGAGCCTCCTGTGCACCGGCCTGTTTGCCACACCCTCCAGTGACCCCCGGTGTGCTTCAGGAGGCACTTGTTAAATATTTATGAACAGCAACGCCATTTCCTTGCATTTGACAGCGGGGGGACGTCTTCGTGCAGTGACACGGGGACCTGAGGATGGCGGGCAGACACCCCCGTAGCCGTCCGCCGAGCACCCTGTAGGCCTCGGTCGCCAGGTTCTGTGGCCGCAGAGCCCACGGTTTTCTGCCCAGCTGTAGAGTGGGGGCTTCACCCAGAATCCGATAATAAGCGGGTTGAGTCATCTTGGAGGGGGGGTGTCTGTGTTCACTTTTTTGTGGGTTATCTAAAATATTTAGTGTTGCCCATGCTTGACGATATCAGGATTCATCCTGTTTCTCCAAGTTTTGTTTTTGTTTTTTTTTTTACTGCGTTACTCAGCAGAAAACACATTTCCTTTCCCCTCCCCCTGCCCCGGCGGGGAGGGCAGAGGGAGCGGAGGAATAACTGGCGCCATCGACCCAGTGCCTGCCTGCTCAGGCTGTGAGCTGCGTGTTACTCCTCTCCGTGTTGGTAACAGTCTTGAAGGGTGCTCTTGCTGGCTGGACTTTGTAGGTGGGCGATTAAGGTTAGAGAGTTAAGGAGCAGACTCGAGTCAGCCCGCTAACCAGGGGTGGAAGGGGGATTCAGACCCACATCCCGGAAGCCCCCCAAGCTCTGTCTGCCACACCAGCCGCTGCGCAGGTCCCGTGGGACGGCTCTTCCCTGCTTTAGACGTCCTGGTTCCACCACAGCTGGGCAGTGACCCCCACCCTCCAGGGGCCCCCAGCAGGAGGAGAAGCCCCAGGCCAGGAGGAGCAGATGGCCACAAGCAGACTCAAATGCTGCTCGAGCCCCTTGTCTTTCAAATGGGGGTGTTGTCATTTCCCCATCAGCACGGAGAGAGCTAGCGTGTGGACCAGGGCCTTGTAAGTTGAGTGGCTGTATGACTCATGGCTTGGACTGGGACGCTCTGGAGAGGGACAGTGGACACTGTGCCTTTGGGATTCCAGGGCAGTTACTACCAGCCAGGACTGTCCTAACAAGCCTCTAGGAGATATGGTCCCCTCCTTATAAACTCCTTCTCTAGTTCACCCCAAGGCCCATATCCTATTCGCCATCCATTCCTGGCTGTTCTTTCCAGAAAACGTCCCTCTTGCCACCGGGACAGGACTGCTGGGGCTCGGACTCCCCATCTCGCCAGAACCCTGACCGCAGCCCATGCCTCCGTGCCCCACCTGTCTCGTCTCTCTCCCCTCGCCCATTTGTCCTTAGTGTGGCGAAATACACGTAACACACAGTCCACCATTTTCAAGTGTCCCACCCTGTGGCATTTAGTAGCCTTGCAGTGTCGTCCAATGCTCACCACCATCTGCTTCCAGAACATTCGATCAGCCCAAGAGGAGACCCCTTACCCATCAGCAGTCGCCTTGTTTCCTCCTCCCATCAACCCCAGACCTAGCTGCCTTCTGTCTCTGGATGTCCCTGTTCCGGACATGCCGTGTCAGCGGAGTCCTACCGTACGCGGTCTGTTGTGACTGTTGCTTTCACGCAGCGTGTGTCCCAGGGTCACGCGTGCTGTACCACGGGGCAGCGCTTATTCCTTTTTCTGGCCGAGTCACACGCAGCTGCATGGCTAGACCGTCTTTTCTTTATCCCTTCATCCGTCAGTGGACACTTGGGCTGTTTCTACCTCTTGACTAGTGTGAACCACGCCGCTGCGCACTTTCGCATACAGCGTTTGGTTCGAACGCCTGTTTTCCGTCCTTCCGGGTGTGTACCCGGGAGTGGAACTGCTGGTTTGGGTGGTAGTTTTGTGTCTGACATAGTCCAGCAGCTGCCCGGTTCCCCGTCCCCACCAGCGACGTCTGAGGCTCCGTGTCTGCACACCCGCCAACGCTGGTCGTTCTCGGTCTCTTTAATTACAGCGCCTAGTGGGTGCGATGTAGTGTCTCATTGTGGTTTTCAGGTGCGTTTCCCTAACGGCTGACGACGTGGAGCACCTGTCCCTGGGCCCCGCTGGCCACTCGTGTATCTTTGGAGCGATGTCTATTCAAGTCCTTCCCCATTTTTAATTGGGTTGTTTTGTGCTGTTCGCTTGTCTTCTGGATACTGCGTTCTTGTCAGATAGGTCATTGGCAGATATTTGCTACCATTCTGTGGGGTGCTTTTTCAGTTTTCTGCTCATGTTCTTTGCACACAATTTTTAAATTTTGAAGTACAATGTATTTTCTCTTCTGTTGCTTGCACGTTTGGTGTCAGATCTAAGACACCATTGCCGGGTCTAAGGTCCTGAAGATTTGCCTCTGTTTTGTTCTAAGAGTTTTATGGCTGTAGCTTTTATATTTAGGTCTTTATTCCATTTTGAGTTAATTTTCATATATGGTGTGAGGTAAGTGTCGAGCTCTTTCTGCGTGTAGATACCAGTTGTCCCAACACCATTCGTTGAAGAGACTTCTTGCCCCATTGAATGGTCTTGGCGACTTGATTAAAACAAACCAGTTGATTGCGGACATCGGGTTTTATTTCTGGACTCTGTTGTATTCCATTTATATGGTGATTCTTAGGCCAGTAACACGCTGTGTTAATTATCGTAGCTTTGTAGATTTTGAAATTGGGAAAGATGAGTCCTTTGACTTATTCTTTGTCTCCAAGATGGCTTTGGCTACTCGGGATCCCCTGCAGTTTCTGTCTCGGCAAGAAAGGCCGTTGGGATTCCAACAGGGGCTGCACCGAGTCTGCGGATCAGTCTGGAAGTTTTCTCGTCTTCACAATATTAAGTCTTGCAGTCTGTGAACCCAGGATGTCTTTCCATTTATTTGGGTCTCTTCTCTCGTCTCCTCTAGCAATGTTTTCTAGTCCGCAGTGTTCGAGGCCCTTCCCTTTTTGCTGGAGGCAGGGAACCGCAGCAGTATCCGCTCTGAGACTGTCGCCGTGCGGATCACACGCGGTTTGGTATCAGGCTGCAGCTGGTGCCAGGATCTCGGGAAACGTGTGTGTTCTCCTCTTTTCTTTGAAATCAGAGTATTTCTGAGCTCTTGTTGTTTGATGTGTTGATAAGTAAGCATATATATATATATATATATATATATATATATATATATATATGTATGTATGTATGTATGTATATATGGAAACCCCGCCCTGGGCTCTCCCCCGATCCCTGCCGCGCTCGCACACTGTCCCTCCCGGGCCACTGCCCCCAGCAGCAGGGTCCTGGCCACCCAGGGCCGCCACGGAGCACGTGCTGCGGGCGGAGTGCGGACAGCCCTGCGCGGTGGCCGTCATCTTCCCACTGTCTCCCGCCTCAAAGCTTTTAACCGCTGCACAACAGCGATACAAATTCTGGGATTATGTGGAACCTGCTTCCTCTCTGCCCCCCCCCCCCACATAGATCGGTGGCAAACATGTCCTTCAGCCACCTGGCAGCACCTCCCCAGGCTGTGAGAAATGGGGATTTGTCACAAAGGGGCAGCTGCCTCCCAGAACCGTGCAGTGCCCAGGAGCTGCCTGGGCTCCTCCTTCCCAGTGGGGCAGACAGGGACCTGTGTCACCCGGCTGGTGTCACCTGCAGCACACGTGACGCTCCAGCCACACCAGCTGAACGCACCAAACTCCTTGATGCCTGTGGGCTGTGGCACGGCCTTCCTCCTCGGAGAGCAGCCCTTCCGCCCTGCCTGCCCTGACGAGCTGCTCCTCCAAGACGCAGACATCCCCCTGCCCCCAACCCAAGTCTTCGCCGGCACAATGGAGGGTCTGCCAACACCCCCCCAGCCACTGGGGAGGAGCTGTGATGAGCGAACACCTGCGGCAGAGGCCAGGGCTGATGCCGAGCGGCCAAGACACGCCAAGGTGGCCACTGTCTTGTCTTAGGAACGTCCAGCGACCACGGGGGTTCCATCAATGAAGGAAGGCAGGGCCCCGGGCCCTGAGGTACCTTTTTGCTTTTCTGCCTTTGGGGGCCCCTTCCTCCTTAACAACCACAACAACAAAAAGGTAGAAAAAGAAAGGACCTTATCTCATGACTGCCTTGGTCTAAAGAAGAATATAATCCAGGCTGGATTCATGATTATTATATAATTATTTCCAGTTTTCCAACAAAATTAAAAACCATTCTCGGGGGCGCTGAAAGCATCACAGGCCCCAGCACTGGGCCTCATGTGCCCCATCGAGACAGTGGCCCTGCCTCTAAGGAAATGCCCTTCTCCGGCCCAGGGGGCTCCCTGGCCTCTGTCCCTGCCTCCGGGCCCAGAGCCGCCCCCCCGAGAGCGCAGGCAGGGGCTGGCGCTGGCTGCCGACCCAGGCTCTCCGGACCTCCAGGAGCCCGTGGAGGGCAGAGCAGCCCTGGGTCCCGCTTCCTTCCTGGGCCTGATCGTTTGCTTCGTCAAACCCAGACAGACGGGCACCTTGGCAAACTGGATTTATGTTCCATTTGATGTGGAGACGCTCTGGGTTGGCTCCAGGTACCCGAGGGCTGCTCGGTTAGCGCTCGCCGAGAGGATGGAGCTGGCCTGCCAGCTGGACCCATTCACTCCCTCGGGGGCACCGGAGAGATGGGCTCAAAAGGAGGCGAATTCGCTCCGTGGGACGACTGTGATGAAGCTCCCCCAACTGGGTGGCTCAGAACGACACGTGTTCATCGTGGCCCAGCTCTGGGGCTTCCGAAGCCCTGAATCGGTGTCACCGGGCTACGTCGGGGTGTTGGCAGGTGTTCCTCCAGGGAGAACGGGAGGGTCCGTTTCCTGGCCTTTCTGAGCTTCCAGAGCCGCGGTCCCCGCATTCCTTGGCTCGTGGCCCCTTCCTCCACCTACAGCCCAGCGTCCTCTGGTCTCTGCTCTGTCTCCTCTGCCTCCCTCTCGTAAGGACCCCTGGGATTTCACTTGGGCCACCTGGATCATCCAGGAGACTGGCCCCCTCTCTAGACCTGGATTTAATCCATCTGCAGAGTCACTTTGTGCATATAAGGCAACATGCCCTGAACTCGGGGTTAGGACTGGGATGTCTTTAGGGGACACTACTCAGCTGACCCAGCTGGCCTGCCTTGCGCTGGTCACCCACGTTGGCTGAGCCTGTGTCCCCGAGGGTAAAGTGCAGTCAGAAGTATTGCCTTCGGGTGCTGTCATGAGGAGGACACAAGCTTTACTGAAACTGCCGGCCACAGCATGGAGCTTGGTGGAAGCTTCTGGAGCTACTCTTAATAGGGTGTTTTGGCAGATGGGTGCCAAGGCTGGGGTGGGAGCTCAGGAGCCCCCAGGCTCCAGGAATTCCATGCACAAGGGGGTCCTCTGTGTACCTCAGCTTCGGTTGTGAACAGAAGTGTCTGGAAAGTTTTAAGTAATACCGGGGCCTGGGTGTTGCTCCCAGCATTCCACGGCCAGTGCGGGGTCCGCTTGTTGGGATCCCTCAGGAGGCTCCTCGGTTTGAGCACGGCCGGTGGGCCATGTCGTCAGGCTGGGTCATTGCACGTGGCTGCTGCTTCTCTTCTTGCCGGGGTGGGGGAGGGGGTGGCTGGGCTCTTAGCGCCACCTAGGTGTCTTGTTGGCTCGACTTGAAGGTGCTGGCTTTTCAGTGACTGGGCCTCCGTCACGCGCAAAGGAAGGTGCCAGATGAGATGGTCTCAGAGTATCCTCAGGCTCCAGTGTTGTAACGCTGTGCGGGAATGGGCTTCCCACTGGGTAGCAAGGACTCCCTCTGCGCCCCTGGGTGCCCAGCATGGGCCTCCCGGGCTCCCTGCTGTAAACTCGGGTGCTGGGCTGGCGTGCCCATTTCCCAGCAGAGAAGGAACCAGAGGTCGGGGGTGGATGGCCTTTCCAGAGTCACTGTGTGTGGGGCCGAGCAGGCCTGGAACCCAGGGCTCTTGACACATGTTGGGCAATGCGGGGCTAGCGTGTTTTCTAGTCAGAGTATTTTGGTTGAAAGATGGGGCCGCTGGTGGTTGGGGCCCTCCAGGATGCTTTCAGTCAGGGTGTGTCGACATTAAAGAAAGCCTGAAGAATGCTCCCAGGAAAGAGGTATGTTTGGCTAGGTAATTTCACACTTTTTTTCTGGAATATTCCTAATTGTCTCATGGGAGAGGGGGAGGTTTGTGAAACTCTCCAAATTGGGATGCACTTTGGTTTCGCTGGAAACACTGGGAGAGAGTAGATGCTGGGTTATGTGGTACTGGTGTTGGGAGGGGCTGGGATGTTCCAGAGCCTTCCTGGGGGCAGTGAGCCTGGCCAAGGCTTTGAAGGGTGAGGAGGAGAGAAGGTGGTAGTCTGGCATGCTGGGGAAGGACAGGGATGACAGCAGACAAAGAACACTTGTAGGGGAGGCGAGCCAGCCGTGAGCCCCCATAAAAGAGCTCTGACATTGGGGCTGTATTAGTTCCCTTGGGGCCGTTGCAACCCAGTGCATTACTGGACCCTTAACCAGCAGAAACTGATGGTCTCATAGTTCCAAGGGTCAGAAGCCCAGGTGTAGGTGTGGGTCGGCAGGGCTGTGCTCCCCCTAGAGCCTGGAGGGGAGTCCTTCCTCGCCTCTTCCTAGTTTCTGGTGGCAGCTGGTGACCCCGGCATTCCTTGGCTTGCAGACAGATCCCTCAGCCTTCTGTCTTCACAAGGTTCTCCCTATGTGTGGGTCTCTGTGTCCAAATTTCCCCTTTTTATAAGGGCAAATTCATATTGGATTAGGGCCCACTCAGACGACCTCAACTTAACCACATCTGCAAAGACCCTGTTTCTAAATAAGGTCACATTCAAAGGTCCCAAGGCATAGGGCTTCCATATTTTGGGGCGGGGGAGAAACAACTTAACCCATAATGGGCCTAGCAGGTGAGGCTGACATCTCTTCAAACCCTTGATCACTAGTCATTCTCCCAATGAACAAGTAAGAGCAGGAGGCTTTGTTCTCTCCAGAGAGGAGATAAGCAGGTGACCTGCTGAGGCCCACAGCTGGCAAGTGGCAGAGCTGGGATCCAATTGGGGATCTTTCTGGAAAGGCCCATGGCTCTCTCCTCAGGCCATGACAACCACAGGGGTGCACTGTGCCACACGGTGAATAGGAAACCTACATTTCTCTTCCCACCCAGATCTGTGCAGATTCTGGGGCCTAGGAGAGGCTTAGGGTTTGCAGAGGTGTTGGGGGAAGAGTGGGGACAGCCTGGAGGGGAAGGGTTTTGCCACACCAGGCACCCCCTCCTGACTGTCCGTGGATTTCTTTCTTTGCCTCTCTCCCTCAACTACTCCAGGAACTGTCACGTTCTCTTTTCTTGGTTCTGTGAGCTCCTCAGTCATCAGGCCCCGGAATCGTGGATGAAAGGCCCAGGCCAGGTTCCAGGAGGAGGGCCCCAGAGAAAGTGGTTCCCCACAGCCCTTCTGAGAGATGGGGCTTATTTTTAAACCTAAACAGTTGGGGTGCTGGGAACAAACACAGGTGCGGCTTCCAAATTCAAGGGACAGGTTTAGGAATGCCCTAGGATGTGAGATTGTGTGTGCGCGTGTGTGTGTTTCAACTGAGGCTTGTTTGACGTATACCATTATGGTAGTTTCAACTGTGTAACACAAAGACTCAATATAAAAATTGGATTGTCTGGTTTTTCTATTGAGTGATAGGAGTTCCTTATGTATTTTGGACTTTAACCCCTTATCAGATACATATGATCTGTAAGTATTTTCTCCCACTCAGGTCAGCTTTTCCATTTTGTTGATGGTTTCCTTTGCTGTCCCACTTTTAGTTTGTCCCACTTTTAGTCTGTTTTTGCTTATGTTGCCTTTGCTTTTGGCGTCAGATTTAAAAATCATCCCCAAGACCGATGGCAAGGAGATTAACTCCCTCTGTTTTCTTCTAGGAGCTTTATAGTTTCAGGTCCTCTGTCTGTCTTTAATTGCTTTTGAGTTAGTTTTTGTACATTGTGTAAGAAAGTTGTCCAGTTTCATTCTTTTGCACGTGGCT
Organism: Ursus maritimus; assembly: GCF_017311325.1. NCBI lineage: Eukaryota > Metazoa > Chordata > Mammalia > Carnivora > Ursidae > Ursus > Ursus maritimus. The sequence continues at coordinate 75,966,748 of NW_024426996.1, forward strand.
GTCCGGTCTTCCCAGGACCAGTTATTGAAGAGACTGTCCTTTCCCCATGCATATTCTTGGCTCCTTTTTCATAAATTAATTGGCCGTATATATGTGGGTTCATTTCTGGGTTCTGTATTCTAATTTTACGTCAGTACTATACTGTTTTGATTGCTTTTACTTTGTAATATAGTTTGAAATTGGGGAGCACGATACCTCCAGATTTGTTGTTCTTTCTCAAGATTGCTTTGGCTATTTTGGGTCTTTTGTGGTTCCATGCATATTTGAGGACTGTTCTATGTCGTGAAAAATGCCATTGGAGTTTTGATGGGGATTGCATTCAATCTGTAGATTGCTTTGGGCAGAATGGGCATTTGAGCAGCATTCTTCCAAACCATGAGCACAGAATATCTTTCATTATTTATGTCTTCGAGTTTTCTCTTCAATGTCTTACAGTTTTCAGTGTACAGGTCTTTCACCTCCTTGGTTAAATCTGTTCATAGATATTCTCTTAGGTGCAATTATGTGGGGTTGTTTTCTTTTCTTTTTTAAGATTTTATTTAAGAGAGATAGCATAGAGTGAGAGAGCATGAGCAGGGGGTGGGGAAGGGCAGAGGGAGAGGAAGAAGCAGACCCCCTGCTGAGGGGGGAACCAGTGCTGGGATCATGATCTAAGCCAAAGGCAGATGCTTAAGTGACTGAGCCACCCAGGTGCCCCAGATGGGACTGTTTTCTTTCTCTTTCTGATAATTGGCTATTATGTATAGAAACACTGCATATTTTTGTGGATTGATTTTGTGTCCTACAACTTTATTGAGTTTGTTGGTTAGTTCTGAGAGTTATTTGGGGAATCTTTAGGGTTTTCTATATGTAATATCATGTCACCCTGCAACTAGTGAGTTTTACTTCTTCCTTTCCAATGGGGATGCCTTCTCTTTTTCTTAATGCTCAGGCTCGGACTTCAGTACTATGGTGAATAGAAGTGGTGAGAGTGGGCATCCTTGTCTTGTTCCTGCTCTTAGAGGGAAAGTGTTCAGCTTTTCACCATCACGATGTTAGCTGTGGGCTTGTGCTAGATGGCCGTTATTATGTTGAGGCGTGTTCCTGCTATACCCACTTTGTTGAGAGTTTTTATCATAAATCGATGTTGAATTTTGTCAAATGCTCTTCCAGCATCTCTTGAAGATGATCACGTGTTTTTATCCTTCATTTTATTCATGTGACGTATCACGTTGATTTACGGGTGTTGAGCCATCCTTGCATCCCTGGAATGAATCCCATATTATTATGGCGTAGGATCCTTTTAAAGTACTATTGAATTCAGTTTACTAATATTTTGTTGAGATAATATTCTAACAGGCTTCTTAACCTTTTGTGTCCCATGGGCCTCTTTTTGGAATGTTTCCAAATGCCTAAAATAAAATACAAAGGGTTATGGGGCACTTGGCTGGCTCAGTCAGTCAAACATCCTACTCTTTTTTTTTTTTTTAAGATTTTATTTATTTATTTGACAGGGATAGAGACAGCCAGCGAGAGAGGGAACACAAGCAGGGGGAGTGGGAGAGGAAGAAGCAGGCTCATAGCGGAGGAGCCCGATGTGGGGCTCGATCCCACAACGCCGGGATCACGCCCTGAGCCGAAGGCAGACGCTTAACCGCTGTGCCACCCAGGCGCCCCCAAACATCCTACTCTTAGCTCAGCTCAGGTCTTCTCTCAGGATCGTGAATTCAAGCCGTGTTGTGCTCCATGCTGGGTGTGGAGCCCACTTAAAAAAAAAAAAAAGTACAGAGGGTTATGAAGGAAACCAGTTATAGTAAATACAGCTCTTCCCAGACTGCCCTGGCTAAGGCAGCCTTGCTGCTCTGGACCACGCAGAGCCCACGAAGCTGCCCTCGCTGCCCGCAGAGGCCGCTAGGGCTAGCGGGTAGCTGGGTCCTAGGCAGGGCAGATTTGGGTGAGTCTGGGGGGGCGGCTGGGGTAGGTAGGGCAGGGCAGTCAGCGCGAGGCAGGCTGCGTGGCCTGGGCTGAGCGCCCAGCTCTGCATCTGCCAGCCGTGTGGCCCGAGCGAGGGCGGGAGCAACAGGGTGACCGCTGCGGCAACAAGAGCAAATGCTTCCTTCCACGGCGTGCACTGTGCCCGGGTGCTGTCCTTGGCAGGACTGCTTCGAGTCTTCGGCCCTTCCTCCCGCCCTGGGAGCTGGGTCCTCCTGTTGCCATTGGCGGGCAGGAGCCTGGACCCAGAGGAGCTGACTTGCCCAGAGCTGCCTGTCCCAAGTGTCGACACCAGCAAGGCTGCCGCCCTTGTTGGAAGGCCGAGGGTTCCAGCTGCTGCCTCTGTTGCCGCCGCCCCCTTTCGTGCAGGTTTGATCTCCTTTAGCCCCGCGCTCAGCTGCGTCTGTGGTCTCCCTGGGCTGTCTGGGGTCTGTGGTGTGTTCTTGCCGGGTACCGGAGCCGCCACCAGAACCCCAGGGTGCCTTTCCTGTGGGGCCCCGAAGTATCTGTGACTTCATCCCGTGTCCCTGTGTCAGCCATGGGCTCCACATGCAGCACAGACTCTCAGGCTGAACTCTCTCTGGCCCTAGAGAGGCTGGTGGCCCTGACGGTCCAGGTGATGGTATCCCAAGGTCACAGGAAGGGAAAAGGTGGCGGAGGACAGAGATGGTGACGGGCATGGGTGGGACTTAGGGACGGGTAGGAAGGGCCTCGTGGGAGGTGATGCACAGGTTTCTTGCCTGCCTGGGCCTCAAGGGCCATTCCCTGGGCAAAGGGACACAAGGGACAGGTGTCGCCCTGGCTGCAGGGAGCGTGAGCTGGGGGGGGGGTGGGGAGGCAGGTGGCCGGGGTGGGCGTGTGAAAGAAGGGAGAATCTGGGTGCTCGTGGGCCCCGGGGTGTGTGGGCCACCTGGAGTGTGTCGAGCGCCAGCGCAGGGCGAAAAGGGAGGGTCAGCCCCAGCACGGCAGGCCGTGTGCTTCGCTCCTGAGCTGCCCAGCGCTGGCCCTGGCCGGGGCTCCCGGCCACCACGACGCAGGCCTGGGGAGAACCCCGAAGGCTGGTGACGAACAGCCTGGGAAACGGAGGCAGAGCCCAGGGACGGGTCACTACCGTTCTTTGTGGGTGTCTGCCCAATTCTCGCCTTCCTCGTACCCTCACAGCAACGGGGACATGGGGCAGTGCCCTCTTGAGTCACAGGAGAGCGGGCTGGGGACCAGGGAGGTTCAGGGACTCCCGACGTACCTGAGGCAGGTGGAGGGGGATGCAGGGTGCGAGCATCTGTCCCTCTGTCCTCCAAGCTGAGCACTCTTCACACCCATCTTCCCAGGTGACCCAGAGCGGCTCTGCTCTCCTCTCACAGATAGACCGCCTGTACAGGAACCAGGGCCCCGCAGGATCGGGGGGACACACGCAGCTCCCGAGGCCAGGACGGGGCTTCGTGCGCTTTGCTTGAGGCCGTGCCCAGCTCGTTGGGGCCTCGCCCAGCACGTCTGTGCAGCCTCAGGTGGCAGTGGACTTCTGCCCGGGCTTGGCCGCCGTGGAGCTGTGTGGCCACGGGAAGGAGTTCACGGGCCCCCTGGGAGAGGCGGGTGAGGGGGAGTAGCGAACCTTTATGGAGCCCCTGCCCTGGGCCGGCTCGCAGGGCCCCACCATCTCTGAACCGTCCCCTCCTTAGAAGCCGGAGAGCGGTGTCCGCTAACGGGGGTGGGCAGCAGACTGTCAGCAAGAGGGCTCACCCTCCCCTGATCTGATCTGCGGAGTCTTTGTGCATCCTTTCAGCCTCCGGACGTGCCCTGCCCCTACCAGGGGGGCTCCCAGCAGCCAGGCGAGCACCTTTGGTGCTCAGATCCAGTGTCATTTTGTCCCCCGTGCCCTGCCACCTCAGGCTGGGGCAGGATCTCCCACCTCTGTGCCTGCTCTCCTGTCCCGCGCCTACTGTCCTGTCCCGCGCCCATCCGCACATGTTGGCCAAGCACACGCTGGGCTGGCCAGCTTGGCATACAGCAGTGCAGAAAGTTCCTGCACCCATGGGGACTGCCCCCTGGGGAGGGGACACAACTGAGCACGCAGGCAACTTGAGGGCAGAGGTGACGGGGGCCCAGGAGATTCTGGCTTTTCTGCTTCGCTGGTCCCAGCCCAACAGCAGGGCTGGCGCCCCGGGCTCAGAAGACATCTGGAACGGCTGATGAGCGGTAGCTGGTGCGTCACCTCGGTTACTGGCAGCAGGCAGAAAGGCAACCCACACCCCTGGCTCGACCAGATTTCCAAGTGTCTACAACGGTCGATCGTGTCTGTACCCCGAGCTCCCCACACATGGCCTGGAAGACTAAGAACAGGCCATTTACAATAGAGAGAGCTTGTGGACGTGGTGGAAAATGTCCCCTGAAAAGTGATTCTGCTGACCTCTTGTCCCCGAAGCCTCCCGGGGCTCCGGTGTGGGTCTCCTTCCAGAGACCGTCTCTGCGCACCCGGTGCGCGTCCGTGCGTCTGGCTGGCCGCCCCCGCACTCGGGTCTCTGCAGCCACCCTGACGGGCCCCACCTCTGCCCACAGGTCTCCGTGCTGGTCCTCTTCGCCCTGGCCTTCCTCACCTGTGTCGTCTTCCTGGTCGTCTACAAGGTGTACAAGTATGACCGTGCCTGCCCCGATGGCTTTGTCCTCAAGGTAAGGCTCTGCCTCCCCACCTCCCCCCCGCCCGAGGCCCCCTGGTGCCTTCATGGAGGGACAGGCGCTAGAGCAGCGGGGCCCTGTGCTCTGATGGGACCCTCACGGGAGGGAGCAGGGAAGGGAGGCGGAGGGGCAGGGGGAGGAGGCGAGGTGGACCTGTAGCAAGGTGGCTCCTGGGAGTTGCCCTAACCCCGGGGGAGCAGAGGCCCAGAGGGAGGAAGGGCTCGCGCAAGGGGGACTGGGAGCAGAGCAGGGCACATGCCCCACACGCCTGCCTGCGTGTCCCTTGTCCCTCGGCTGCCTGCTCCGCCTGGGGCCCGCTTGGCTGGGCTCTCCGCGTGCAAATGCTTGCTTTGCTGTGATGCCTCCGTGTTCCAGAAAACCTGCAAGTGGCACATACACAGGGAACGAGAGGATGAAGTGAAGACAAATTCAGGGCGGGGAGATGAGGGGGAAGAGGTGAAGCACGAGGAGGTAAAAGGGACTCGCTGTGGACTTGGTCCCATTTCCCACGCACTCAGCATCTGGCCCCACATTTGGTTCTGAACTCAGAGCCACTGTGCAGAGGGACAAGGATCATTTCCAGGATCTGGTGCTGCTGAAATTAAAGCAGGAGAAGCCCACGCCGAGCACACACATGGCCGGGCTTGGCTTGTCAGCTGTCCCCTGTGGCATGGCTTTGGGCTTTGGTGACGGGAGGGACACAGAACTGTTGCACGAGCTAGCAGGCAAAGCCAGACTTCATGTCGCCCTTCAGCCCTTCATCTGCTCGGCAAGTCCGTGTGGCGTGTGCCATGTGCCAACGGCGGCCGCTATTTCTCCGGGTGCTAGAATCCAGCCAGGACTCGTGGGCTGAAGGTCCCCACCTTTGCGAAGCTCCCTGCTATTCGCAAAAGAAACAGGAAGTCAGTCGTATACCAAGTTAGGTTATAAGCACTGGAAAACAGAAGAGAAAGCAGGGTCAGGGACTGCAGTTTCTAGAAGGATGGTCAGGTTTGAGCAACGCTCGTAGGAGGCCAGTGAGGGAGCTGTGTGGGGACCTGGGGGGAGCCTCCACCCCGGCCCCCCACCCCCAGCCTTCAACAAACCCGTCTACCCCTGGGATGGCCTGTGAGAGATTGTGGTCTGCTCAGAAGCTCAGGAGGGCTCAGGTTTAAAGGCCAACCCAGAGGGCCTGGGGCTTCACGGAGGGGAGGGCTGGCCTTGACCAAGCAAGCCCCTTAGCAGACGCTGGAGGCCAGCAGGGCCAGCCCAGGTCGGGTAGGGGAGCAGATGTGCACACGGGTGACAGCGGGGCAGTGCAGGCCTGGTCGGCCTGGAGGACGGGGGGCAGGGCGATGTGAGCCCGCTATGGCCGGACTCTGTAGCACTTCACGTGCCAGGCAAAGGTCCCCGGGGCAGGGGAAGTGACGGGACGGCCACTTGGTGGCCCAGGGAGGCTGGAGGTTTGGTGAGATGGCCCAGGAGGCTACCGCAGGCAGCCTGGGGAGAGACAAGGGTCTGGCCTGCTCAGGGTGCTGGGGATGGAGAGAGGACACCCACGTGACTTGGGGGGGAATGCGGGGGAGGAAGATGCAGGGGAGGAGTGGGAGGGGAGGACCTGGTCCAGAGCCTGGTGACGCAGAGGGGCTGATGTCATGGAGAGGAAGCAGAGCAGACGCAGGAGCGGCGCCCTGATGGGAATCGGGTGTGCCGAGGACAGCTTCCCGGGGACCGGACAGACTGCTCGCAAACCACTGGGGCCAGCCGCTCCATCGGGAGGACCAGGGCTTACTTCCGGCTCGTTCTCTCCGGGCCGGGCAAGCTGCCTGCCTGGGGTGGGGGCAGGCTACAACTGCCCGTCTGGCAAGGCCCGTTCTGCTGGAAAACCGGGTCCGGGCAGGTGGAGTCTGAGAGAGGAAGCCCGGGTAGGGGAGAGGGCCGGTATCTGGTGCCCGGCCCGCCTTGGGAATGGAGAGCCCGTGATAGTCTGTAGCTGCGTCTCCTGGGACTTCGGCATTTTCCGTTGGCCCTTCCGTCTAATTGGGGGCAGGCCCGAGCTCCCTCCCTCCCTCCCTCCCTCCCTCGGGCACGTTTGTGCTTGCGCAGGTCACACGCAGACCCCAACAGCTTACAGAGGCTTTTACACTAGGATTTGTGAATGCTCCCAAAAGCCTTCTGGGTAGATAGCGTCAGATCCCCGTGGGAGGATGCAGTACAGACGCGATCGTCACCGTGTCCAAGATCACACCCGCGGTATGAACGTACATTTAGCGTATACGTACGGAGTGCCACTGCGGTGTGCCCGGCTGGGTGCTGGGCTCGCAGCGCCGGACAGGAGGAGCCAAGGCGCTGCCCTTGCGGCCTGTGTTCTAGTGGAGGAGACGAGTGGCAAGACAGGCAGATGCCCAGACGGTGTGAACGCTAAGTGCCAGGCAGAGAAGAAACCAGGGTGACCGTGAGAGCCTGGGGTCCCCTCTTCCGGGTCATTTGGGGGTGCAAACTGAATGAGGAGTCAGTGCAGCCAGTGGGTGGTCTGGGCAGGCATGGACTGAGGACAGACTGGGCTGGGGTCCTATGGACCCCCGGAGCCAGAGGGGGCCCCGTGAGAAGGGCGGATGGACACAGGTGCCACAGAGGTCCTGGCATGAGCCCGAGGGCGGGCGCCTGTGCCTGCGCCATGGGTGAGAGGAGGTCACGCTCACTGGAGTGTCACAGGGGGATTTAGGAAGGCGGATACGGGCTGGGGAGGCAGCTAGGTTTCTGCCTTTTTCCTGAAACCATGAAGTAATTACAGGAGTCTCACGGAAAGGTTTCAAATGTAAGGGGAAAATGCCCAAACCCCACACTCTGACATGTGGGTAGACCGTCGGCAGATACATGCGTTCGCACTGTGGATCTCACGCGCGAGGAACACCGACTAGCGCAGGCCGTGTGCCAGGGGCTGCGTGGAACACGCTTGCTTGGGTCACCGCGCTGGGCCGATGATCATTTCATGCCTGAGGCATGGGGCGCCGAGAGGTCGGGTGACCTCCCCACACTCGCCCACAGAGGGGTACGTACGTGGCTGTGGTTTCTGGCCCGAGAGGGGCTGGGTCAGAACTTCCTGGGAGCCGCCAGCCCCCTGCTCCCCCTGGGACTGGGGTTCTGGCCTACCACCAGCCCACCACGGCGTCTCCCGCACGTTCCTCCTGCAGCCCGTGTGTGGGCGGCGGCGGAACCGTCCGTCCTCCCCGGCCTGGCCCCCAGAGGGCAGGGCAGGTATTCTGTCGGGTCTGGAGGCCCCGTCCTGGCCTGGCGGGGAGTCTCGCACTGCCCAGCATGCGCTGGCCGCCTCAGGCCATCTTGCAGGACCCGGTGCTGGCGAGCGGAGGAGGGGAGGACAGAGCGAAAGGTGGGTGGTGGCGCAGGCTGCGGGGGTGGCCGCCTGCCTTGCTGGACGGGGGCTGCTGCTTCCTGACGCCCAGACGTGGCTGGGTTTGAGCTGCTGCTGAGACAGCGTCCCCTTGGTGGGGCCCCTACAGCTTCTGCCCTTTCCTGTCCACTGTGTGAGCCACCTCGTGGCTTCTCACCTGAGCGGCCCATCGCTGCCTTTGGTCCTCACGGCCACCCAGGAGGTGGGCCTCCCCAGCCCCGTGTCGAGGTGGGGGAGCCGAGGCTCCCTCTGCCTCCCCCACCGACACGCTGGCCGGGTGGGATGCACGCTGCAGGCCTCTGTCCTCTCCCGGAAAGAGCTCCCTGTGTTCCCAGGGGGCCGGCAGGTAGTCCTGCTCCTGGTATTTCGGGCATCAGTGAGCAAGGGGGAGGAGGAGGACCACGCTCCACAGGGCGGGCAGTACTGGGCTGACTATGTTCCCTTCCCATCAGCACTCAGCCGGCAGCACCGAGCCCCTCGGAGCCGCCCAAACAGGGAAACACCCATGGTGCCCGCCTGGGCAAGAGGCGTGCGGACGTGCTGTAAATTCTGCGAGACCCTGGTGCTCTCTACACATCCCAGCACCCCAAACTGTCCTGTCCTTCACCCCCTCACTATCTTCCCAGACCCCGCAGTGAGGAAACAGTAGCTTGTGGGCCAGGCACTGGACCAGGCACGACACCACGACATCTGCCAGCAGTCACGCCAAGCAGGTGCGGACCTGGCTCCGCTGAGAGGCCAGGCCTGCCACTTCCTCGTGTTGGAGCCGCAGAGCCTGGGTTTCCTGGGTGAGGGCCACGGGCTGGGACAAGCAGGCTAGCAGGGTCAGTTTCATAGGGCCCGTGGCCTGGGTTGTGGCACCCGGGGCCTGGCACGGGGCTGGCACGAACGGCTTCTGAACATGCTGTGCAGCCCACCTGTGGGAGAGCCACTCCCCGGCCACGCCTGTCCACTTCACGCTGACACTCCCGTGGCCGCTGTCTCGGGAGAACCATCCAGGCGGAGAGGGACCTCGATCATGAGGGAGTCTCAGCACACGGGAGCTCTTCTGTGACCGGGGGGTCATGCCTTCTGTCTCCACACCTCACGTGCTCAGTCCTGTCTGTGTCCCTGCCTCTGACCCCAGGCAGACGCTAGGCTATGTGGACCCGCGCGCTGGGGAGGCCTCCAGGTTCAGAGGAGGACGTTAGTGTCGCCCGAGAGGATGTCGCGTAGGCTGTGGCGCTCACCTGGTTTGGGTCACGGCAGCCCTGCCAGGCAGGCCTCGCAGCCTCGCTGAACACAGCCGGAGGAGCACCGTGGCCCAGCGCCGCAAGGGAGCTGAAGGCCGAGGTGGTCACGGGGCAGGGCGGAACCCAGTGCGCCTGGGAGCCTGAGCGCTGAGCTTCGCTCCTGAGGCCTGAGCGCGCCGGGCCGGGCCGAACGCAGGCTGATCTAAGCCGGTCAGTCCTTGGGGAAAACAGCGGCTCTGCTCCCTGGGCCCAAGCCGGGGCCTACTGCCTCTGCTCCTTACTGTCCTGTGTTTGAGTTGAGTGGGTTAGCTGTTAGCGGCTTTGTATGGTGACACTGTGTGGGGTTCTGGGCGCTCTGACTGGGAGGCCCGGGCTGGAGAGTTACTCCCCCTCTCTGGGTCTCCCTGGCCCCGTCCATAAAAGTGGACTGCTAGAAGCTTCCTCACAGCGAGAGAACGTGCATGGCAAGCACTTGGCAAACTGTCAGGGACGAAGAAAAGGTCAGGAGAACACCAGCGGGGGACGTAGAACCCCAGTCCCAATTTCTTTGCTGCCAGAGAAACGGCAGGTGGGCCTCGAATCTACAGGAATTCAAGGACCTGCCTTTAGCTTCCAGAAACTGAGGAAAAGCTGGGCCCAGGCCCGGACGAGGCTCCCGGAGAAGGTTCCCCGGCTGCATCCGGGCTGGCCCTGAGATCTCCCAGCACCCGCGTCCACGGTGCAGCAGCTGTGGCCGGCCATCCATGTGGTGGCCCGCGGTGCCCAGAGATGTGGTCATCAAAGGACCCATCACACTGTCCACAGGGTGCCTGCCCAGGGGAGGTAAACAGACTCTTTGAGCAGCTGGGTTTCTTGCTAAGCCCCAGGAGTTGGTCAGAGTGCCGTGGCTGGTGCTCGGGCTTCAGATCCCGGCCGCGCACATCCCGGCAGGGTGGCCACGGCCGAGATGGACGGTGCTCAGTGTGTCGAGCCTCAGAATCATCTGGGGTGTTTAAACATACAGATTGCTCCCGCACAGATGTGCTGAGTCAGACCCCTCGGGGTGGGCGGGGAAGCTGGGCTGTGAAACTCTCCCTGGTGACTGTGGAGGTGGCCGAGGCCAGGCACCCGTCTTAGCTGCAGTCTCCCTTCACTGTCGGACATGGAGGCCGTGGCGTTCATGTGTTGCTTTGGTTGCTCGGACACACAGGTAATGTGGCTTCCACAGGACAGAAGGTCGACCGCTCTCACGTTAAGGGTCCAGCTGGAAGGTGGGGAGCTCTGTGAGGTCATCCTAGAGCCCCGATTCTGTCTCTTGCTGCCCTGCCAGCCCCCAGGGTATTGGCCTTCCCTGGGCCGTCAAAGCCAGCCGAGAAAGGGCTGCGGGAGAGAGAGCGGACAGACATCCACTCCTGTCCCACTGGCCAGAAGTCAGTCCCATGGCCTCACCGGGCTGCCAGGAGAGCTGGGAACTGATAGCTGGGCACCAAGTGTGGGGGGGGGATGGCTGGTGGAAGACGATCCACAGCCCCACCCACCTTCCTCATGGGCTTGCTGAGCTCCACATCTCTGGTGTGGGCTGGCCACATCAGCTATGGTGGGGCAGTGGCTTCGGTTGGCTCCTGGACTGACAGGGAAAGGCAGCCTGGGGTGCAGGATCTTAACGTTTTGGGGTCCTAGACCTTCTAACAGCTGATGAGAGCTATGGACTGGTCCCCCCCGCCCCTGAGCTCCTCAGGGTTCCGTGGCCTGTAGGGGCGGAGCGTCTTCCTTCGTGGACAGCTGCCTGGGATAGCCCTTATCCGGGGTCCTCGGGGACGTCCTGCTGCTCTCTGGATCACCAGGTCACACTGCTCCCTAACAGGACCTTGCAGGCCTCATGTGGCTGCCTCTCTGACCCAGGCCACCCTTCCCAGTGTGTTCCTCGTGCTTCTGCTCCCTGTGTGCGAGGCCAGTCTCCTCTGCCTCCAGTGCCTCCCCCTACCCCGGATACGGCCTACTGAAAACCTAGCTCCCAGGAGGCCTTTCTGACTCCCCTCCCTTCACTATTTGAGTATGTTGTTTCTGGTAGATGTAAAATAAATGACAACTAGCGTTAAGATCTTTAGTGAAGCAGGAAGGCCCACTGTCCTGTTACACATACGCCCCTGGAGCCCAAGTACTGCTGTCACGGCCTTGTCAGAGAGGTCGACCCTGTCATGACGTCCACCGGTGTCGGCTGGTTATGGGGCTGTGCCGAGGGCAGGACTCCTGCCGCTTTTGCTCGTCATCGTGTTTCTCCCGTTGGCCCAGAAGGTGCTCAGTAAACATCTGCAGGGTGTTACCTGGAGACACACCCTGGCCTCCCTCCAGCCTCGGTGCATGCGTCTCAGTGGCCTCCTGTCTTTCAGAACACCCAGTGCATTCCAGAAGGCTTGGAGAGCTACTACGCGGAGCAGGACTCCAGCGCCCGGGAGAAATTCTACACCGTCATCAACCACTACAACCTGGCCAAGCAGAGCATCACGCGCTCCGTGTCCCCCTGGATGTCCGTCCTGTCGGAAGAGAAGCTGTCCGAACAGGAGACCGAAGCCGCCGAGAAGTCAGCTCAGTGAGGTGGGCAGGCTCCTTACAGTGTGTCACTTGAAGGTAACAAAGGGACTTTGAGGGACGTTTCATTAAATATAATTACCGATAATTTAGAGGTTACTCATTTATGGTGCAACTGCTTTTGTTTGCTGCTGCTGCTTAGCGAATAAAACTTGCTGCCGGCCACTCACGGGCACAAAACCAAGTGCATATCGGCACTGCTTAAAGAGCTCCGACACCACTTTCCATGTTAAGGAGCCCTAATTTAGCTACTTGGACTTACTGGATGCGATCAAAACATAAATTTACACCAGATATGCAAGGGGTTTGCATTCGGATAAATACTGCATTTTATGGAATTTTTTTTTACCCCCCCTTGCTGTTTGCAATCCTTACTCCTCAGCCATAGTGAGAGTGATCCCCACTTTGCTATGAGCAAGCTGTACTTCAGAATTTCTTCCAACCTTCAGTCAGGCGGCAACAGTGCCATCGCCAAGACGTGTGGTAGCGAGAGGTACAGAGAAGGAGGGAAATAGGACATCCGGGAGCAGATGGGCCCTTCCCTTCCCTGTGCTCATCCCTAAGTGTGCAAGTGTCCCGCAGCCAGGCACACTTGGGGGGCCCTATTCTGCCCCCCGACACCGGAGATGGCATCTTGGTGCAGAGAGCACCGTGTTTCGCTCCAGTGCATGCAGACCGTGTCCCGGCATGTGAGGTGAGGGGCTGTGCAGAGAGGGGTCCCTGGGCCACGGGCTCCAGGACTCCGTCCCCTGTAAGTAGTCCGTCTGCTCTGTGCCGTGCTGAATAGGAACGAAACCCCTTTGGTCTTCTGTTCTGAATAAATTCGCACCAACAGCCCTGTTAGCAAGTTAGCTTTTAAAAACTTATTTGTGTTGGAAGAGTGAAAATGTAATTGCTGGGAAGCCAAGACTAATTTTTATTTTGTGAACCAGAACTCCTTTGATGTAAGAACCAGGCAGGAAAGGCTGGGAGGGGCTGGTGTGGCAACTTGCAAACCTAATGATGACATTTCAATTCACGATCTTTGTAAGAAAATGACGTTTCAACCTGAATCTTGACATTAAAGTATATGTTTACAAAATTGCCAGTTAGATAAGTGTGTAAGACGATTAAATAGAAAACAGACATTCGCAGATGTTTTCTTCCATGTTATTTGAATGTGTTGTTTCTGGTGGACATGTCAAAAGTTTCACTGTTTTTAGTAGATCAGAAATAAACGACGACTAGCGCGAGAGCTGTTGCAAACAAGCATGGTGGTCGTGGCCGACCCCGTCACCGCTTCCAAACCCAGTCTTCCTACCAAGGTGTTCTGAAGCCGTGGCTGTGGGCTCGTAGGGGGGGGGGGGACGGAGCTGCGCGCGGCGATAGCTGCGAGGACGCGCGGCGAGCGGGGACCGCACGCACCCCTCCCACACACACCCCTCCCGCACAGACACACGGATGCGCGCAGCAACACCCCTCTGTACTGTCCAGTAGACCTTGTATTGACTGTAAGTCCACTCACAGGTAACGTGTGACAGTCTGAGCAAACAGGGAACACGAGGATCCCCGCGGCTGCGCGGCGGACTGTCGGTGCCACACACGGTGGGGCCCCGCCAACACCGGCATGCTCTCCGCACAGATGCGGCTCCAGGGCCCCTTGCTGATGCCCGGAGTCTGTCCCCACACTTCTTCCCCACCCGGCAGGTGGGTGTCCGCTGCACTTCTACGCTTGGACCCGCTGACGGGACACGAAATAGCTCTAGTTGCGTTTATTATATTAACAGGGCAAAGGTGCGTCTTCTAGAATATAGCGACTCTATCACAGGGCTCAGGCAGACAAGAAGCCACAGAAAACAAAGAAGTGATCACTTGTTGTGAGAAGTTATTAACCAGCGCTTTTTCCCGAAGCCAGCAGAAGGGCAAGGCAGGAGCCTCCCTGAGCCCGGTTTCTGGGGTGCAGCCGGTAACCACCCCCACCCCCCCATCTCACCCACCTTGCCGTCAGGATCGCTACACAGGCCGCTCTCAATTTGTGTTATTTTCTTTTTCAGCTTAGCAAATAGGCTTAAAACCACAGGTCTGGGTGTCCCTTGGGTGAGCGTGTCCGTCTGTCCCAGCCCCCTCCCCCCCAAATGGCTCGGCGATCAAATCGGCTCACGGCCCCGCTCCGATGCCGGGGACCCACGGCAGCGCGCCGTCTGCCAGGAGCAGCCAGGACAGGCTAGCTGTCGTACCAGTCCAGGAAGAGCAGGGAGAAGGAGCACATCACCAGGAAGAACAGGACCCACACTCGGAAGCCGGCGTTGTTTTTAATGGCCTGGGGGGGGGGGGCAGTAGTGCAGGGATTTGTGTCACACAGGATTTTGGTTTCAAAAGCCCTCCAACACTCCACCCGTCTGCATGCACGCTCCCTCCACTGGGCTCTACCAGGGTATTGCTGGAGCCTTGCTTACCGTAAGGATGAGGAAAACCCCAGAGTGGGTTTAGAATCCCTCAGCAAACAGCTATTTCCCCTACTGGCTGGCCCTGATTCAGAGGTCCTGCACCTTCCTCCCAGGAAACACCCCACGTGTGTCCCAGGGTTAAAGCCACACACACGGACCTACAGAGCCACAGCTGGCCCAGCTGTGGTCCCCCAGCAGGATAATGACAGTGGTGGCCCCACGTCAACCCAGCCCAACCACTGCACTCAGAGGACCAAGTCCACTTAACAGAGTCCACTGTGGTGGCCCCAATACACAGGGACTCTGGCCCTTGGGGGGCGGGGGGGTCAATAAGCTTCCCCAGTGGTGCCCACCCCTGGATCAGGGAGCTGGTCTGGCCCTTGCCAAGAGTGACCTCACATGCCTCACACCACTCCTTTGGAAGGCAGTGAGTCATGGCTCTTGGTAACAGCGGGGGTCCGGGGTTTGGCGGGGATCAAAATGTGACTGTCCAGCGCCATCAGGAGGCGAGCCCTGGGGGCTGGGCCACAGCAAGGCGCTCGTGCCTCCTTGCCAGCAAGACGACCGCTGCTGCCTGGACTCGGTGCCACACTGGGGAGGCCCGGGGGGCCCGAGAGTACTCACCTCTCTGATGTCTTCATTACCCTCCTTGATATTCTCAGTTGCTCCGACAACTAACTGGTGAATGCTGTCGATCTCGGCTTCCTGTGGAAGGACAGCGACAGGTAGACCCAACCACTGTCTCCTTCCCCAAGCGTACAGACATCAGAAGCCAGCAGCTGCCACTTAGGAAGGGCCAGGACTTTACAAACATGAACCTGTGAGTCCTTGTGGCGCCCCGAGAGATAGGCAGCAGCCCCATTTTGCAAGAGAGAAACTTAGGGTTCAGAGAAGTTTAGTGACTTGCCCAAAGTCACACAGCAACCACGTGGCAGGACCAGGACTGGAACCCAGTGCCCGTGCCCCTTCCAGCCCCAGGTGCCACCCACTGTGCCACCTGCCGGGCAAGAAGGGACACAGGCGAGAGCTGCCGACTACACAGCACCCGCCACAGGCCGGGGGCTCTCCCTCTGGTCTCTCCTCTACTCTTTATGGCGTCCAGAGACGAAAGCTCCAAAGGCGTGTGCTTTAAAACCCATGCTAGCTTCAGGAAAGGGCCTTGTGCGTCACCGTTCTGTGTGTCTCTTAAAGAAAGGGCTAAAATGTACGAACATGAGCTGCCACGTCCTGAGCAGCTGGATAAGCCAGGCGTGTCAGGCTCCTCTACGCCAGCTCAGACGGCGAGGCAGGGGACACCGGCCCCGTTCCATGGAGGGCGGCGCAGCTCAGGGCACCCAGGGTCGGAGCCCGTCTGTCGGACTCCCCGGCCCCCGAGCTCTCCTACCGTGCCGAGCCGCCTCGAGCACAAGGCGTGTGCTCCGACAGGGCAGCTGACCTCGCCGTTGTGTGTCCGGAGGCTTCTATGCGAAGGCTCAGCATAGACGTGCCTGAGCAGTTCCTTAAACATGCTATTAAAAAGGCATCATGTACCTAATTTACAGTGATTTGACTCTGGCTGTGAGGTTTAGGGCAGGTTTTGTGAGGGGGGGTATCTTAAGCCAACTAGCCCAGTTTCACACAACAGAGCAGAATGGTTTTGTCTTGGACACCCTTCCACGGTCTGTGGATGCTACAAACAAGAGGACAAATTGATCAGGTCTGTAAAAGTGTTGCCAGTTACTGGCCAGAAGAATTTTAGACGGGGAGGCAGGTAACATGAAAAATCCTCTTACGAGAACAATCCTGTTTGTTGTGTGGACGTGACACCTGAGGTGGCACGGACCTGGCACCGCGGGAGGGACGAGTCTGGGCTCTCTAACAGTCGACTGAGAAGCGACTACCCAGCAGGCCACCCAGGAAGCGCTGGGGGCTCCCTGTGGGTTCTCTCTGAGCCCTACAACAGCCCTGCAAGGTCACTCCATTTCATAGACGCCACCTTGGTGACCGGAGGGCATCCAGAAAGAAGAGCTACCTGACTCCCTCCGCCATGTGCTCCACTGCACGCCGGGGAGGCCGCCAGCGGGTCCAGAGCAGAGGGCCCCCGCCACGAACAGCAGCTGCACCAGGGGACAAGAGGCCCGCACCCGAGGAGCCCTGAGTGCACCTGGCCAAAAGCACACGGCTCTGGACACTCGCTGCCCCAGAAATCAGGCAACCTCACGGGAAATATCCAGACTTCACAGTATACTCTTTTAAGCTAAAACTTTAAACGATGATTTTTTTCTTTCTTACCTGTTGTAAAACCTTCTCTGTGAATATCTCTTGGAGTCTGGAAATTTCAACCACTCTCCCTTCAATTTGCCTTCATTAAAAAAAAAAAAAAAAAAAAAAAGGTTACAGACAACCATTAGTACTTCGTAGTCCTAACGAGAATGCTACACATTTCTAAAGGATCGTCTAAGTGAGAAATGGAGGGGACACCACCACAGCCCCCAGAGAGGGAGAGGGACACGCGTCATCCATGAAAGCACCACGTTGGGCTTGGGAAAGGAGACAGCACTGTACTTCCTGGCTCTCCTCCGAAGTCTCTCAGCTTAGGAGAGTATACTGCCCTCCCCTGTAGCTGACCCGCAGTGCCCCTGCCTTGGAGTCCACGCCCCTGGTTACAAAAGGCAGTCTTCTAGAAGGCCTGTACCCAGTCTAGTAACCACAGTAACATGGTGGGGGTTCAACACAAAACACCAGAATGTGCTGACAGCTCGACTTTGTTACTGCTCAGTAGGTTAGGGAAAGTGTATTTGCCACTCAAACCAACTTCCTGTTGAAAGGAAAAACTCAAATTCCATCTGAAAAATATATCTGGGTTCAGGCAACCAAGTGTTTGCGCTTCTCCCTGTTTCAGGGGCAGCAAGAGTGCCCTGGGGGCGGGCTGGGGGCTGGAGTAGAGCTAGAAATGGAGACAGCAGGGGCTGAGCTCCCAGCCCAGGAGGCCCACCCTCCCAGGGCTTCTAGGCATGAAGGGATAGCGAGGCGAATGGAGGCAGGGATGGTGAGGGCAGAGTCTCAGAGCAAGGACCAGGAGGCCCACAGAAGGGTGAAGGCCACAGAAGAGCACGGGTGCTGTCAGAGGGAAACGCCTGAACGCGGAGTCCCCAGGGCTGCGTGGGTACAGCGCCGGGATGTTTTCTTTTGGTATGAGCCCACAATGCAGCAGGATTTCTGTGCCCAGCAAAAGCCCAGGCCTCCTGTTCGGACGCTTCAAACATTCTCAGGGCAACAGGCCCCACGTGCCTCCCCTAGGGGACCAGCCAGCCATGGCTCACATGGGCGAAAAGTCACTTGCCTTTGGTGCTGCTGACCCCTTTGCTGAGGGAGCAGACAGAGCCTGGCAGAGCGAAGTGCGGAGGCCGCCCTGACCAGCTGGTCTTCACAAGCCCCCATCTTGCCGGGGTGTCATGAGGTGCAAACAGCTCCCACATGGGGGCGCTCACAGTACCTGGTGCAATCTGCCGTGACTGGGAGCAACACATAGGTGGTGACCTCCCATGGCCCCACAAGTTGAGGGGAGTCGGTAAAGTCAGGCAGCTGCCTTGACCCCCGAATGGCTCGGGGTCGGGGGTGCACGTGGCCAGGGTCACAAGTGGATGCCGAGGCACCAAAGTAAATTAATCAAGTTCCCAGTTTCTGAGAAAGCGATCACGTAGGCCTTCAGCCCAAGAACCCACATACACACCTCACTTCATCAAACAGGCTGTTCATTTCACCGATCAGGCGCTGGTTTTCTTGTTCAAACTGTGAGGAAACAAACACATTAAAGGGTGGTGTCACACAACAAGACAGCCAAAGGCAAGCATCTAGCAAGGCTGCCGGGCAGAAATCTTTGATCGGCCCTCCAAGGATCGCCACCAAGTGCCTCCTTCTGGCATCAGTGTGACAACATCCCCATGGCTGGACTTGTGCCTGCCTGCAAGCCACCCTGATGCCACGGAGGTACAGGGCCGCCTGTCATTCCTGCTCTCTTCTGGTTCCCACGGGCCTGTGCTATCTGCCTCTGGGCCCATCTGTTTTAGGGGGAGTAGTGAGTCTGGCAGCTTCGCTGAGAGCAGGGCAGTGTGATTTCAGAGCCATGCTTTGGCCAACCCACCGTGACAGGCACACAGGCCCAGGAGCCAGAGGAGCTGCATTCCCGGGGCTCAGGCTGGGTACGGATGCCCCCCTGACACGCAGAAGCTCGTCAGAGCCGAGCTGACTCTGGAGCAGACAGTGGCTCCCCCGGTCATCCTTGCCGACTTGACTCTGGGCGAACAAAAGGATGGCGTGTCTGAAGCTTCGCCATGGTGTGGGGCCAGACGACCTCTTCCCCCTCCCCCACAGGACCAAGCACCCCGCCTTCGCATGCCCACTCAGCTCCCTGAATGCACAGACAGCTCCGGGCGGGGTCCTCCAGCTCCTCGCCCACGTCCCACAAACCCGGCTCAAAGGCCACCTTCTCCATGACCCGGGCCCCCGAGCTTGAAGCTATTTCTCATTTTTCTAACCTTGGCCTAGCACCTTCTGAATCTCTCTTAGGATATTTTAGGCCTTGTCATAAGCTGTGTGTGCCCCAAACTCTGTGTGTGACTCCAAGCTGCCTGAGGGTGGGAAGTGCGTCAAACCCGACTCTGGAAAGGCCGCACACCCGTTCCTCCTTTCACATCTGTTAAAGCTGCAGCCGTGACTGCAGGTAACTTTCTGAGGCACTGTCTGTGGCACAAATGCAAGCAAGCTCTCGCTGACCAGACGCTTTGCCATCCGACTGAAGATGTGGCCACCCCTTGCTCAGTAAAACAACGGACGGAAGAGATCATACTTATAGAAATCACAACAGTCACCACGGCCATGCTGAGCATGTCACACACGGGGACTCACGGTCTCCCTGCCTCCTGTCTGGCTCCCACTTCACGGGGAGGGAAGGAGCTGCGCTCACTCGCCTCTGCACCTGCCCATGCTGCTCCCTTCGCCACGCCTCCTCACCCCTCCCTGTGCTTCCCTGTCCTCCCCTGGTGCCTTGCTCACTCCCACTCACTGGCGACACGGTCAGGGGGTCACTTCCTCCGGGCAGGGCCTCTTAAGGGTCCTCTGCTCACGTCCCCCCAGCCTTCCATGCGGGTGCCCTCCGTCCCATCTGCCACACCCTTGCTGCACCCCATTCCTTCCCTGGCACCCAAGCTCTGCCCTCATAATCTTTCAGGCTCCTCCAGTCTGTCCCCCACTCCTCGGTCAGAGCGACCTAAGATGCCAGTCATGTCACACGGCACCACGCCGGCCCTGTCCCGTGGCCCTGCCCATCAGTGCAGAGGCACAGCCTTCTCCTGTGGCCTGTCGCCCCACCTCCGCACAGGCCGAGAGGTGATGGGAGTCCCCCAGCTGCTCCCTCGAAAGCCGGCCTAGGCACCTTCTAGGGACCAGACACACCGGCAGAATTAACCACCTTCCTCCACCTCCTCTTGTAACAAGCTCCTCCGCACTTGGCTGGCCCATCGCGGCACTTCTCGCCTCGGTTCAGGTGTCTTCCCTCCTGGGGCGGGGCTTTCTCCTCTGGCCCGCAGGGCAGGGCCTGCCACACTCCAGGGGCCCGGTCCCCAGCCCCGCTGCTCGTCCAAACACAAAGAGGACACCGCTCCTCCGCAGACCCACTGGGTCAGAAGATGGGTGGGCTGGGTCAGCTTCCCGAGGGGCAGGAATGGCGACGGGCTGCCCTGCTTGCTGCTGACACGGTGCCCAGCCCGCCCTTCTCATTGTGCACGGAGCAGGCTATTTAAGGGATTAAAAACTTCACTTCTGACTTCAAAAGTATCAGCTCTGTTCACTCTCAACAGTTACTTAAGAGTCCAGTATTTGAGGAAAAATACAATTACTTGAGCATGTAGGTGCTCATTTACTTTCAATAATTCTCCCAGGTACTACTCAGGGTTTTTGTTTGTTTGTTTTTTGCAGGGGGCATTTTCTTATTTTTCTAATGACAAAATATGGCTCTGTCATTTTAAATCCTCAGCCCTTTTATGCTTTTTAAACTGTTCCTAAGCAAGATTAACTAGGGGTTTGTGAACAAAGCTCTTTCCTCCCCAACTCCAGGGCATGTGGCCCCTGCCGCACCTCCTTTTTGGCCTCCTGTCAGCAGCGGTCAGGAGTGGGATCGGATTCTGGCTCTGATTTCCTTCAACCCCTGGGTTCTTAAGGCCACCGAGAGGTACCCAGGCCCTGCAGTAAGTGAGAGAAACAAATGCCTCAAGGGATCAAGGGCGATAGGGTGAGGAGAGAGGTTTGCCGAGGCTAAGCACTTCATGGAAAACGGCCTCCATTTGGGGGCGGGAGTTACAATGACACTGTGTTCAGGAACAACAAAACCTGTTTCCCACAGCCAAGTGCAAGGTAGTCACCTCATGAGACCTGGCTGGGCTGCCGACAACACTCACTTGCACCGGATCTCAGGGTGGTCTCCGATGCTGCGCGGCGGCAAAGCCGCGCACCTCACCTCAGCTGCTGAGTAAGACAAGGAGCAGCAAATGCTGGCCGGAAGGGGCAGGTGGTGGACACGCCTGGGACTTCAGCGAGCCAGCCCCGGTGGCCACGTGGCAACTCCTTGGATGACCCTGGACCAGTCACTGGCTTCTGTCTGGCCTGTCATGTGACAGGACCTCTTTGTAAACAGAGGTGGTGGTGACACCGAGGGTGGGGAGGGATGGCTCCTTTACTTTCTAAGCTGTATGCCCTTGGGCAGATAACTTTTCTGTGCCTCTGTCTTCGCCACTAAAATGGGATGATAACAGTACTTAATTAGCAGTTGTTAAGAGGAAGATGTGCTAATACATGTAAGTTGCTTACCAAGTGCACGGCACACAGGAAGCCCTAAGTGCTAATTATTATTATTTAATCTCTCTGGGAGTGAGATTCCAGATACACAAAGTGAGTCATGAAATGCTCTGAAGGCCCTTCCACCTCTCTGGTTTCAAACTTCAGAGGGCTGCTGTGACTCAAGGTCGTCTCACTCTCTCCAGCATGAGAAACGCTCACACAACATTCACTAGGGCTCGCTGGCAGCTGCTGGCATCTGTCTGCCACGGGGACGGGGACTTCACAAGGTGCAGTACCCAACGAGGCCTGGGCTCCGTGGTCAGCACCAAGGACAGGGGTACCCATAGGCCCTGGGAAGGCAAACCCAAGGACACTGTGAGGCACTGGAAGCACTGGAAAGGGGGACGTGAGACCTGCATGATGCGAGAGATGGACAAGAAGGGCCTGAGAGGCAAGACAGCAACCAAGCTGTCTTTGTGGGCATCCTGCCATGGCTTCTTCCATCTCTATACTGTTTGCTCTCAGCACAGACCCGATGCCCCCAGCAACCTCCCCCTGACCCCTCAACCACAGTGGTAGGCACCACATTTAAAGGTCTAGGACTTGGGAGCTCTCCAGAAAATGGGGCCTGCCACAGTCCCTACCACATGGGGTGGCATGCATTAATAAACGCTGAAGTGCTCAGAGCAGTACTTGGCATATGGTGTGTGTTACATGCGTGTTAGGCAGTATTATTTAACTGCTTTATTCCATTTAGAAGTCAGTTAGACTTCCAAATAGGGGGCCCAAAAGGGTTTATAATCTGGTTTAAAGGACACAAATCCACATTGTGAATACACTGTTACAGAAATTCTTTTCTAATCTAATCCTCTTTATTATAGTTTTAAAAAGAAAATCACTCCTACAAAGGCCTTTGAGTATAAAATGAGGCCAGAAGAGGTTATTTGCATTGCAAAGAAGCAAGAGCAGCTAACTGAACCAAAGACTAGGAACCAACCCACAGGGGCTGGAACCCACGGGGGCTCAGCCTAAAAAGCAGTCTACCCCTGGCGCAGGACCTCTTGGGTCTCTTCCAGATGTGATTCATCTGTGCCAAAGAGCTTCACACTCATGGCTCTGTGGCCCTCACCTCCATCCCCACCTCTGCCCCTGTGAATCTGAAATGTCCCCAGGGTGTGGACCTGGGCTTTTAGCTGTGTGGTGGCCAGATTCTGCCTCTTGCCATGAGCACGGCCACAGATCACAAGCCCTACCGGCCGGCCGCCTGGTGCTTCCAGGAGCCTACCACAGGGGACAGGGGCTAGGGACACCTTTCATGCAGATTTCAGAACAGAAGTCATATGCACGTCTTTAAAATTATGCTAAGGAATACATCAGTAAATGCAGGTGGTTTCACTTGAGGCAAGTAGAATGAATGCAGGCTTAGAAAAGGAGGTATTTTCTCTATGTAACATCAGAAAACAATTTGGTTTCACTCAGCCTGACCACAAAACATCTGCTTATATTAACTCAAACGTTAATATACCTGCATCATGGGTTATAAATGGAAATTTACTGTGCAAATCATATAACACTCTTGCAACCATCTTGGAACACGTAACAACTGTTCCTATGGGTGAAATAATGAATTAAATTGGTATTATTAGGGCTTAATTCACTATTTTACCCCGAGGAAAAATTCCAAAACAGTGATTATGAATTATGACTCCAATTTGCTACAACACTTTCCAATTTAAAACCAATAATGCGCTACTTCTTTCTCTTCACATTCAGGGGTGAGCCCGTCAAGATGTGGGTTAGCCAGACTATAAGCTATGGCACTTAGCTATCAATCCCAATTAAGAGAGAGGTTAGCTGAACATTAAGTAGGCGGCCATCAAAGTTCTGAACATCACATCCTTCTGCCCAATCCACTTGCAGGAACACATTACAAATTAGGGAGGTCTTGCCAGTTCCAATGGCTCCAGTCCCTGATACTGGGACCCTGAAATAACCAGCATCATTGGGCATGGTCAGTAGCATGTTTACAGACAGCGACTCAGGACGGGACAAGGAAGGGGAAGCACAGGGCATCAGCAGTCATTATGCACAGAAAAGCCTAATGACGGGAACCTTTATTCTTCATCTACCTTGGCTAAACCCCGTTCTGGAGATGTGCCGTGACTGCATGTGTGCACGGGGGCCGAGACCGGCTGAGCAGCTCCCGTGGGCCCTGCATGCGGCTGGGAACTCTTCCACACGCTACTGCATTCCCAACAATTCTGTGGGGTGGTGATTCTTGCCACACTCAAGTTCAGTGAGGCTAATTTTCTTGCCCCAAATTACACACACAGTAGGTGATATAAAGAGGATTTGTAACTGACTCTGTCGAGTCCCCGAGCCCATGTACTTTCATCATCTCTCACTGGGATGGGGCATCAGTTGATTACAGACATCGTTGCTGCCAGCCTTCCTCTGGTCCACCCCAGCATGCGTCCAGAGGCTTCTAAAGGTCATGCATTAGCAAAGGTTAACAAACCCCTACTGCTCACCACTACCTACAGGAGAAAGGCAAACTTCTCTGGCAAACAACGGACTCTTATTTATGAAGTGTATAAAAGGGGGAAAAAAAAAGCCTTAAACAGAAGGTAAATTCTGCTTACGTACAAATCATTCAAAAGACAGAGCTATGCATATTTTTTCTCCAGGGAAGAAATGCGGGTACTCTTACATTATTTAGGGGAACATGAAATCAGTATTTTCATTAATAAAATCCTGTACAAACTGAAGAAAAACTGAGATTTTAAGAAACTTCTCCCATCACTTGGCTGTAAGAAGGGAGTATGATCTAACTGTCCTTCACTTTCATTGGCTGGCTCCTCCGCCCCAGCCTGCCCCCCGCGGAGCACCCCCAGGGCCATGTCCTCTGCCTCGCTCCTCTCTCGCCACTATGCACTGCTTCAAACAGCAGCAGCAGGACTTCTCCCACATGCATGCACGTCTCTAGCCTGAGCCTCGAGCCCCACTGCCCACCAGACACTTCCCCTGCATGTCCCAGAGGCGCCTCACACACACAGCTGTCCAAAATGAAATTCGGCAGCCCCTGCCCTGCCCAGCCTGCTCTCCCTTCTGACTACCAGCATCGTTTTCCCAAGTCAGAAAGCTCCAGGCTCCTCTCCCAGTCCAACCCAGTCCACTTCCCCCGCACCTCGCTCATCCCTGCCTCCACGGCCGCGCCCCGACCAACCCCTCGTCACCTCCCGACTAGCTGGAATCCACACTGCAGTCTTTCCCTAGCCACCCTCCACGTTCGAACTTCTGGCTCCCACGTCTGCTGGGCCTGGGGAGCGCAGAGCATCTACTCAAAGTCAGAGGGTGCATCCTGGAACCCGAGAGAACCTGGAGGAAGGCAGGGGCCTGGCAAGCCACTGAAGTTGTTTGACTTAGTCCCTGAACTCAGAATTATTTTTGCCTGTAAAGAACAAAGAGAGCTCTGCTTATTATTCCAAAGCAAATCCCACAGGCTCTGAGGGAACACCCCAAAGCAAGTCCTAGGAAAGTCACGGCTAATAGTACCATCCCTGGAATCAGTTTTGCGCTTCTAAGGTGATGATTTTAAAGAGGAAACCACTTGTCTAGGGGGGTAAATGTTTGTGAAACTGTACTGTGTATAAAATACACATGAAATGCCATTGAGCTCCAGCTGCCACCTGCATGACCCCGTGATGCTGCTGTGAGTGTGGCAGGCACACCTCAGTCCTTTCTGCACACGTGCAGCTGTGACCCAAGAGCCTGCGCACTGCCCAGTGTCTTCCACCCCGTGTGGCAGAGAGAGATGTCCTGCCACTCCGAAGGGGAAAGGCAGAGGCACTTGTGAGTACCTGCTGTGTGCCAGGCACCGTGATGCACGACCCTCCTGGTCAGCTCACTCAGTCATTAGCCCTGCCGTGGGGTGACCGGGCAGCGGGTCACAGCTGCACGTGTGCAGAGAGGACTGAGGTGTGCCTGCCACAATCACAGCAGGTCACCAGGTGACCCCCCCCCCCCAACTGTGGGTCAGTCCTTTATTCAGTCTTGGAGAAGAAACAGGAAGTCTGGAGAACAAGAAGATCCTGAGCCAATGCTCTGCTCCTGGCAGCCGATGTTCAAGAGAGCGGACCCGCGCACCCGGCCACCTTCACGGGGCCCGGCCCACAGACCTGGGCACGTAACCCCACTCAGTGGACCCCGGGAGGATGACTCTTTTTTTTTTTTTTTTTTAAGATTGTATTTATGTGACAGAGAGACAGCCAGCAAGAGAGGGAACACAGCAGGGAAGTGGGAGAGGAAGAAGCAGGCTCCCAGCAGAGGAGCCTGATGTGGGACCTGATCCCGGAACGCCGGGATCACGCCCTGAGCCAAAGACAGACACTTAACGACTGCGCTACCCAGGCGCCCAGGAGGATGACTCTTCTGCCAGGCTGCCCGAGTCAGTTTGCTACACGGCTCCAATACAGGCTACACTCCCTTAGACCACCAGATCCCCCCCCCGGGACTCCCATGAACTCTGATAGGGGAAAGAGTGCAGGGTCTGGAGCCAGGGCTTGGGGCACAGGATGTGGCTTGGCTGCTCTACTGACCCTGTGACCTTGGAGGGCATTAGAGGTTTTGTGCCTTATTTTTTTCAAATATACAGAGGGATGTTCCTACTTCACTGGACTGTTGCAAAGATTAAATAGGACAACATATGTAAAAGGCTTGGCATATAGGGGGTGCTCATGAGTACATAATAACAGTAATAACTTATAGAATGTTCTAGTAATGCTTACTGATGATACTGCCCATAGCTTTTACATTACACTTATCAAAGGCACTCATCATTCGAACACCGTTCTAGGCTCTGGGAATATGGGCACAAAAGAAGACAAGGTCCTGCTCTCATGGCCCTTATATTCTAGTGGAGGGATGAGGGAATAAAGCAGGGTACACGGACAGAGTGGCTGGGGGCCACTGCAGGTTGGGTGGTTGGGAAGGCCTCTCTGAGGACCTAACAGTTGAGACCTGCAAGCTATGAAGACAACAGAAGAGAAAGAAGAGCCTGGCCACACAAACACCTGGACCCCTTTCTCATTTGACAGAGCTTTGGCTCAGAGCTCCACTACCCATCTTCTGGAACAGGAGACTTAGGTCAGAAATCTGGGAAGTGAGGATTAGTCAGCTCTACCACTAACTAACTAGAGGACTTTGGGCAAGACACTGGACTGCTTTTTGCCCACGTTGAAAGGAGATGGTGATGGGCCACCACCCCTGAGCACGACTATTGAGAGCATCATGGAGAAAAAGGGGACCAGCAGAGTTCCGTCCCCCGTCAAGTGCCGCACAAGTCAGGTGCGGCCACTGAAAGCGTGCCATGTGGGGGCCAGGTTAGCTCTGTAGACAGAGGACAGTGTTGCGCCAGGACCAAGCTAGGAAACACCTGCTCCCCGCCCCAGGAAGATGGATTCCATTTGGCTCGGTCACGCCAGCGTCCGGACGAAATAGACACAGACACTGCTGTAAAGGAGCTGGCAGGGGCTCGTGCCAGAGCGATCAGTTTCCTTTTGAAACTCATCCAGAGAGGACGGCCTGCAACTGGCAACTAGACCTTAGCAGCTAAGCTGTTACTCGTCCTTTTTCAGTCATTACTCACGCTTTCTCCACATTAGCATAACACCAGCAACTCAAACAATTGAAAAGCACCACAGCAGTAATTACAAAAGACCCATTTAGTCTAGAGGACTATTTTATTGAAGCTGAAGTCTAATATTAGTAAAATTATTCTAAGGCAATTTCTTCTTTAATTACGCTACTACAATTTTAAAACTTATGAAAAGCATATTAAGGATTAGGAAATCAAGTGCAAAAGTTGTACCTAAAATATTTACTTATAACTTTTAAAACTCGGTATAGCAATCAGGGCAAGGGCATTTAGGATGACCTCCTAACTAACACCAGTTAGCAACACCAGACGGCAGAGAATAGCCTTACCATTTGTATTTCTTCTGGGGATAATTCATCGTCACCTTTGCCATCTCCCCAGGTGCCCAGTTCAGGTTGCGATTCAGCTGGAACCTTTTCTGTTTAAAAAAAAAGAAGAAGAAGAAGAAAAGCAGAAGGCAAAATAATTCATTTTAGAAGAGGCCGGCTTCGGATGCAGGCATGGTGCGCACATGGTGTGGAATGGGGTCTTCCAGCTCTGTCCACATCCGGTGACTGAGGCGCCGCCCCACAGTTCTCCCACCATGCTTAGACACGTGTACATGTGTGTGTGTGGACATGTGTGTGCCCGGGTGTGCAGGGGGAGAAGGCACCTCATGCAGTTTCAGTGCCACGGTGATCTCAGCAATGTTGCAAACCAAAGGGACAATCTTCAAAACCAGTCTTCAAGTGTATTTTGCCTCAAAACACAAACTCACACACTCATGCCCTCCCTCTGCTTTCTAAATACTGCTGAATATATGCGTATTTTCGTAAAAAAAAAAAAAATACAGGAAACGACATTCCACTCCCAAATCCTATTCCTCTCCTAGAAGTCACCATGTCAGCACTTGGCTGTAGCCTCACAGACCTGACCTAGCGTGTTCACATACACACAGCTGGAACTCCCTGCCTGGCGCCACGCCTCAATCCAGAAATTAAATAGAGAGCTGTGTGTGTGGTGCTTCACTTTTAGCATACTGTTCTGAAACCTGCTGTTTAGGACTTCACCGTATCTCGGGAGATCGTCCTACGTCGGTCACACAGCTCTGCTTCGCTCTTTTAAGCCGCGTGACACTGCATTGTAAGGCTGCGCCGTTCTTCCGTAGCTGACCTCCCGGGGAGACCTTCGGTAGTCTGGACTTCTCATCAGTGTCATGGTGCCGTGTGCCAGGCCACCCTGCGAGCACTCTTTGGTGTACTCCAGGACAGACACCTGAGCACGAACTGCTGACTGGAGGTGCGGGAACATTTTAGGGAGCTTTTTGACTGTAATCACACAAACGGGTGATGGACACTTGATGAAGTAAACCAGCGGCTCAGGCTCCTAGGAAGGGCTGTACCACCCAGGACCACGCTAGAGAGGCCGGCCTGCCTGGCTCAACGGGGGTGCGGAGGACACGGGAAATATATGGAAGGCATCTGCCCCTGGTGGACACCATAATGGGGTCTCTCTCTTTTTTTTTTTTTTTAAGATTTTATTTATTTATTTGACAGAGAGAGACAGTGAGAGAGGGAACACAGGCAAGGGGAGTGTGAGAGGGAGAAGCAGGCTTCCCGCCAAGCAGGGAGCCCGATGTGGGGCTCGATCCCAGGACACTGGGATCGTGACCTGAGCCGAAGACAGACGCTTAATGGCTGAGCCACCCAGGCACCCCAAGGTGGGGGGGGGGGGTCTCTCTTTCTAAAGGTGACTTTGCGTCTGGTGTCTCAGTGGGGCCTCTAGGCTTGTCAGGGGCTGCCAAGTACTGCTTCTTTTTCTTTTCTTCCTCAGCCTCAGGAAATTTCCCAGAGCTGATC
Organism: Ursus maritimus; assembly: GCF_017311325.1. Taxonomy (NCBI): domain Eukaryota; kingdom Metazoa; phylum Chordata; class Mammalia; order Carnivora; family Ursidae; genus Ursus; species Ursus maritimus. The sequence goes on from NW_024426996.1 coordinate 75,995,313, forward strand.
TCAGCTCCACGAGATGGGGAAAAGTCCAGAGTTTTTGTTTTGAGACTGATAAGGGAAAAGACATATGATAGCACCAATTTAGAGAAAGTTTAGGCAGACCCTGTATACAAGGTATTATCATTCCAGACGCATCATCACAAAACCCTCCATGTCACCTAGAACACTGTGCAAGTTTAAAATAAATGGCTGTTTTTGCTAGAACTATATTTATAAAAGACATTTCTATATAATTTATATATAATAAATATACATGCAAATATAATAAACATATATAACACATATAAAAGAAAGGCTGAAAGTATGTGTAGGAACCAGTGAGCTGTTTCTCAGAGAGGACACCTTCAGGTAGGAGCCTCTGCACTTCTAACTCACCCCACCTCCACCCCTAGAGCCGCTGTTTCCAACATGACCTCATTATGGTATCCACGTCAAGCTTCTACTCTGATGTCAAGGGTAAGAACACCACAATTAGAAACACAGAAACATCAGTGACATCGGCTCCGAGGATAAATGAGCTCTGAGCTGGAACGAACTATCTGCTGAGAGGATGCGCGCTCTACAAGCCGCTCCCCTCGGTAGCCGTCGGGCGCCACCCTGACCTGCTGCCGCAAGGGTCTTCACGCCGTCCTCTGCGCAGCCCACCCGCAGCCCAGCGCCAGGACCCATGCCCAGGCCCCTCTGCCTGGCCGGGCCCCACCCGCCTTGCCCACTGGAGTCTCCACACCCCTGCTCTTTCCATGCGCCGTCCTGCCTACGTCCCATTCCACTCCGTGCTTTGTGACCTCTGCGTATTTACACACACTGTTCCCTCTGCCTAAGATAGTTTCCATTTTAGGTCCAGACTCATTTCTCCAGGCACTTCCTCCTGAAGTCCCCTCTGAGTGAACTCTGTTTTTCCCACCTGTGCCCTTTCTTAGGGCACTACTCACTTTCTCAGGGGCTGGCATCTTGTCCTGCCCATCAATTGTGAGCTCCCTGAGGGCAGGAGCCATGGCTCATTCAAGAAGTGTAGCAAGTATTCACTAAAACCAGGCCCATCTTAATGCTAAGGGACACCAGTGTAAGGACACAAACTGTAGATGGGTACATGAAGGGACGCCTGGATGGCTCAGTCAGCTGAGTGTCTGACTCTGATTGCAGCTCAAATCATGATCTCAGGGTCATGAGATCAAGCGCCCGTTGGGCTCCGCACTAGGTGGGCAGTCTGCTTCAGATTCTCTCTCTCTGCTCCTCCCCTATGCCCAGGTAGTTCGCTCTAAAATAAATAAAATCTTAAAAAACAAAAACCAACAGGTCCATGCAGACCTCATGCTGGCATAGCCAGAATATGGAAGAAGGCGGCCTAAACATCGACGAGGACAGAAGGGCTGCATGACGACAGAGCTGACTAAGTGCAGACTGGTGGCTTTTTTAAAAATCAGGAGCGTGGCAGGCTCTGCCTAGAACTATACCACCCAGCCCTCTCCTGAACTATGTTTTGTCTAAGTTACAGCTCACGTTTCTAAAAGAGAAATGACAGCCTGAACAGCTAAGCTGAAGGTTTCCACATAGCCCAGGCTTAAGGAGTCCTTCTGCAAACTGCAGACACACTTAGCGCAATGCCCACAGGCAGGTGTAATCCCGTAGGGGGAGCAGCTGGGGCTGGGGGACCGAGACTGACCTGCCAGCATCAAGGTCAGGATGGACGAAATGTCAAAGGCCCCCACACGACAGGGCAGAAGCACAGAGGTGGGCGCACACAGGCCTGGGGCTCCGCGTGGCCTATCCCCACGACTCCCAAGTGTCTCCAGCCCTGAGGCCCTCCCTGGGCTCTAGGCTCACTCCGACCACCGGCTCACCGTCTCCACCCGAAAATCCATCAGGTGTCCCAGCCCTAGCATGTGGACACGAGCATTCTGGTGCTGCCCCCGCCGCTCCCCCCAGCCTTGCTGCCAGACTCCTCTCCTCCTGCCCTCCTCCTCGCAGTCCGCCGGGCTGCTCAAGCCCCAAGCCTGGGTGCTCCGTCCCTCTGTCCCTCACATCTCCCGTCCCACCTACGAGCTCATCTGCAGCTCCAAGCTACGGCTGGAGTTGGAGCGCTTCTCTCTCTCGAAGAAGCCTCCACCTCCACCACTGTCTGACGGGCGACGCTGTCACCTGGCGCCCGGACTGCCGCAGATCCCGAGGCCACTGCGGCCACTTCTTCCTCACTCGGCTCCGCTCCACGCAGCAAAGAGGCTTAGACTGTGCACCAGACCTGCCACTCTCAGCCTGAAAACCTCCAGGGGCTTCTGGCCACACGCAGAATCAAAGGCAAACCTTGACCATGGCCTGTAAGGCCTGTACACGCAGGCCTCGGGCTCCATCCGCCTGTCCCTGTGCCGTCCTCACTACCGCCTCCGCCTGTGAGCTCACATGCGCGTTTCCACGTGCCAAGCTCATTTTCCCCCACACCTCTCCGCGGCTGGGTCCTCTGCCTGGAGAACTCGCACCCGAATGAAGGTTCTGATTCGCCACATCCCTTGTTGTACTGCACTTCCCTTTATCGCGCTTCGCAGACACTGCATTCTGTCAAAGTGATGCTTTGTGGCAACCCTGGGTCAAGCAAGTCTACTGGCGCCATTTTCCCAACAGCGTTTGCTCACTTCATGTCTGTATGTCGGTCAATTTGGGGTATACTGCCATTTTAATAACATTAATTTTTCTCATCCACCAACTTGGGATGCTTTTTCCATTTATTTGGGTCATCTCTAATTTCTTTCAACAATATTTTATAATTTTCAAAACGTAAGTTTTACACTTTGGTTGAACTTATTCCCCACATACTTTATTCTTTTTGGTGCTATAAGGGAGTTGTTGCTTTTTAAGTTTCATTTTTGGATTATTCACAGCCATATACAAACTAACGGAAGATGGGTGGTTTGTGGAACAGCGACTGCACACGCCAGCCACTGCTAGGCCCTTCATATGCTAGCTCATGTGACAGTCTCAGCAAACCACGGCCACATGATGCCACAAGAAAGTGCAGGCTCAGACTCTGTGTAACTTGTCCAGGGTCACAGCTCAGGACAGAGGCCAGGCTGAGAAACCAGGTTAGTCTGACTCCGAAATCGCTTCTGTGACTCCATGCTGCAGCCTTGTTTCTTGCCTTCCCTTACAGACCCACAAACAGGAACAAAGGTGGGATACACAATGGTAAGAGCTTTCTTTTGGGGAAAAAACAACAAAATGAAGTACTTAAAAGTCTGTTCTACACGCAGGAATGTGTACAGACAGGAAATTGTGTACATTTTTCATATTCAGATTTCACTAGTCTTTGGGATCCCATGTAAGTAAGGAAGAGAGGACTACATAACGAGCATCGCCAAATGACTGAAGGAGAGGGAGGTCTGAGGAGTTGGGGGGACAGTGAGGCTGAGCCGGTGGAAGCAGGCAGGCGTCAGGGTGCAGGGGAAAAGGCAGGAGACGATGGCCACAGGGGATCTCAGAGACATCCCAGGACCAAGATGGGGGTGGGGGAGTGTCTCAAGATGCAAAGATACCAGACAGCAAAGGCAACACCAATGACAACTTCCCGCCCTCCTCCCCATCCCTCTAAAAGGTAGGTATCATTACCCCCATTTTAAAAATGGAGGAACTGGTGCTCAGAAGTGCCAGGTGGTGCTAGAGCTGGGACTGTGGCGGCCTCAGAAGAGACACTCTTCCTACCATCCTGTCTCCTATGCGGGGGACAGGAGCTAAACTGGAGAGTTCACCCTTAACATCTGGCACGCTGGCTGAGTCTGGCGAGAACCTCGTGATTATAAAACAACAAATACGGACTTTAAAATGAAAATATAAACTGTGAGGAAGAGGGTTCTTTCACTCCTACGATGTACCTCCCATTGCCCAGAGGCATCCTCCTTTCACATCAGGAAACACTCCCACAGCAACTAACAGCCGTCAATGCTCCCGATCACCCTCTTCCCTCCTTTCGTGGTTTTCAGTGATGTACTGTTTCGAAGATTTATTGAGCACCCTCTATATGTCAGGCGCTGTTCTGGGTGCCAATGTTAGAGCAGTGAACAAACACAGAAATTCCTGTCCTCACGGAACCTACACTTTAGTAGGAGAGACAGATCGTCAAGAACATACACGAGTAAAACAAACAGAAGGATGGTGGCATGTCAGGGAGAAGGATAAAGCAGGGAAGACAGGAAGTGCTGGGAGGCCTCAGGCCTTCATGCTTTCTTTACTCACCCTCACTTGGGGAGGGGGGTGGATCCCAGCCTGTCTCAAGGGATCGATGCTGCCTACAGACCCTGCCCCCTGACCTCCAGACTCATAAACCCAACTCCCTACTCAACAACTCTGCCAGGCATCTCAAAATTAACATGCCTGACACCGGGTTCCTGAGCAAACCAATCTCCCGCATTGCAGTGAAGGACAGCAAACTTCTCCCTTGTCAAAACCACCACGATCTTCCTTGAGCCCTCCTTCCTGCCTGTCCCACATACAGGAAGCAAATGTTGTGGCTCTACTTTAAAACCTATCCAGAATTCCAGCACCTTCCCCCCACCCCTCTACAACCATGAGTATGCTCTACCATTATCTTGTTTCTGGGTGACTCTAGCAACCTCTTCATGTCCCTATTTCTCTTCTTCAATAGAGCCACCGCAGGGGCCCTGCTCCGACACAGATGGGTGTAACAGTGCTCCGTGCAGACCTCCCGCACATCTGCTTTCCCCGGCCTGTGACGCTCTTGCCCCAGAGAGACACAGGCTTCACTCCTCACTGCCCTTGGGTCTCTACTGAAATAGCAAGCTCTCCGACCTCTCAGACAGGCCTGATCTCTCCTACGACCAGGACCCTCTATTGCAGAGCGCATACAATGACTGTATACTACGCCGGTGCGATTATTCCATTAACATCTGTTTCCTGCTGGCCTGTAAGCGGAGGGGTCGTATTTTCTACTCACTACTGTCCCCAGCACAGTGCCTAGCACGGCAACACTCCGTGTGGGCTCAGGGCTGAGCAAGGGCAGACAGCTCTTCACCAGAGATCTACCCTCTCAGCTGGGCCCCAAGAATCCGTACTGGCTTCTCCCCACTCTCATCAGCCCTACAGTATTTCTTGAATGAATGAGGGATTGAATGAGTATGCTGTGTCTGGCATGAGTAAATTTAGACATGATATCCTATATGTTGTCTTTGAAAAGCTGGGCCTTGTTAGCTCATGAGTGATGCTGGGGTTTCCTTCATTAGGGACCACTGGAGATGGGAGGTATGCAAGGCCTCCGGCCTAGCGGGTCAAGGCAGCCGCCAGAGAGGACAGGCTCAGGCTCTATAAAGAGTGATCCGGGTGCTGCCCCTTTCTTGGTTTTGACTCTGGACGGGTTATATAATTTCTTCAAACCTCGATTTCCTCACACATAAAATGATGACAGCACCACCTCAAAAGATCCAATGAGACTCGATCTGTTGACGGCCCAGCATGAGCCCAGCACAGTGGAGGGCTCACTAGGTGCTGGTCTCCCCAGTGACACTATTTCCAACCACAGAAGTGGCCCCTGAAATTTTTCAGGTGCTCATTCCCACACTGCATTCTGAATTCCCCCTCTTGTACGATGCAGGGAGTAAATCAGATGGAAAGGCAGCAGAGCTCGGCACATATATCCTGAGTCTACCACTTACGAGTTTTTAAGTTTCCCAGTCTCTCACAAGGCTCATCTCAAAAACAGGTCCACAAAACCCATCCCAGAGGGCTGCTCTAAGAATGGTGGTGGTATCTGTAAAGATTCAGGGCAGTGCCTGGCATCCGGGAGATGCACAGGAAATGCCAACCACTGTAATAACACAGACGAGGGGACTGAGCAAGACACCCAGCCCCCAGGGCCTCAGCGCACCAACATCCTGGGATTCGTGCAAAGCAAAAATCCCACCCCTGCTATACTTGAGACACAGCAGACTAGGCATGCATTGTCTACACGGGGTGGCCACACAGGGTCAGTGCTAAGAGGATGCTGAGATTACGGGACAGGGCACCAGGTGGGGGCAGGGGAGGCAGTGCCCCACCTTTCCTGACACTGGAGGGCAAGATTCCTTGAGCAGAGAGATCTTACATTCCTCCCGGTTCTGAGCCTCCAGCTCCCACCCTGGTGGTGCACCGCAACTCGGGCCCTTTCCCTGGACACTGCCAGTTCCCGGGTGACTGGAGGAATCCTCCTGCCCTGCCCCAACAGGCATCAACTCCAACTGGGACAGAAGAAGAGGCTGCCCCTTCTGTGTTTCCTTTGCTTTATGCAAGTACACACACCACAAGATATCTAGGACTGTGTTCCTTTTTCCGCTCTGTATTCCTGCCAACACGTAAGGAAGAGATGCAAGGCAGGACTCTGGTTTCAATTCATACCTGGATGTTCTTCGGTGACAGGCTTTTCTTCAGAGTCTTCTGAAGGATTCCGTGAAACTTTCTCAGAAGACGTGGATTCTCTTGTCTTTGTACTTGGCTCTGGTTCCAGCTTAGATCTAAATAAATAATGAGCAATCATATCATTTGCTGACACAACAAGGTTCTGTTCTGACCACAGAGGGAGTCACGTGACCCCTGCACACGTGTTCTGTGCCCTCCGTCGGAGAGCAGGGTGGCTAAGCAGCAGCCACACCAGCGCACCTGTAGCGGGGCACTTACTACAAGGGACCAGGGTCACTGCCTGCAGGGGGAGGACTGGGCACCCCCACCAAAGCTCACGGGGGGAAGAACACAGGCCGTAGGTGCTGAAGGAAAGGACGCACAAACCTGGCCCACATACGGACACCGCGCTCAACGTGTGTGGTGAAGGCTGACTGATCCACAAACCCAGGACACTGGCTGCTTCACACCAGTGCGAAAGTGTTGCTAAATACGCACACACACACACACACACACACGCGCGCGCGCGCGCCTACACATCACGTAGTATATGTAAGGAGTATCTTGAATAGGTTAACTATAAAAACATAAGCGCCTTGTCTCAGGAACCAAGGCCTCTGCACTTGGCGTCTGCCTCCGGGCTCCTCCTACGCCTGTACTGTTTTACCACTTTCAGGGCAGGGCTCGACCTCACCTACTCCTAGAGGCCTACCCTGACTCTCGGATCTCAAGCACACTCCACATGGCACACCGTGCCACAGCCCTAGTCTTCTTCACAGGCAGTCACCAGCATCCAGGATGACCCCCCCTAGTTCACTTGTTTATTGCCTGCCTCGCTCCGCCGGAGGCCACGCTCTCAGAGCAGGGTCCTGGGCTGTCGGCCACAGTTGCTGAGCAGCCCTGGGTCCCCGATGAGTGCCTGGCATTCAGTGTTTAATAAATACAGGTTGAATGAATGGATACCTTATAACAGCCAGTCATTAGCTAGGAGGAGAAAATACTTGTTGATTATGAAACAAGCCTTGGACTAGCTTTCCTAGAATCCACACAGCACTGCAAAAATTAAGGATAGACTGCTAAAAAGATCCATGATGAATTCCATGTTACTAGCCAGAAAGACTACACATAAAAGGAACAATGTAAATACATATACGGATGATTTTGTTAATGCCAGCTAACATTTCCTGGGGGCTTATTATGTATTGGGCATTTTTCTAAGCACGCTATATGGATAAATGTGTTTAATGCCCTACATCCCTGTAAGGTAGGTAATGATACTAACAAGCTTCTTACAGAGGAGGAAACTGAAGTATATGGAAGCGAGGAAACTCGCCGGGTCAAACACTTAGTACCTGGCTGGGCTGGGGTGTGACTTCAGGAACCTGCCTCAGAGGCACGCTCTTAACAGCTGCTCCATGAAGCATAGAGTCCACTCACCATGTTCCATGAAAAGGGGCTTCTGGTCAAATGAATCTGAGAAAACGGAGTCAAAGCTAGATGGGTATTTTAGTCTACAACTTTTTAGAGCCTTTAATAATGCTAAAATACATTTTGAATTTCCAAAAGGGATGTCTTTTCCAAATAACCTGACCGCAGAGACCATTTTCACGGGGCTTCTGGAAAAGACCAGTGCGCTAAGAAAGGCTGTTTAGGAAACGCTCTTCTACAACATTCCTAAAAGAATTTTCAAAAGTAACTATAACATCAACCTTCCTAAACATCCAGTGACGACGGCTGAGGACGTCTAGAGCTTAGTCCCTTGAAACAGCAATAATGATTTACCATCCATCAGTGTTTCTGGGGCCAGAAATTTGGGAGTGGCTTGGCAGGGCGGGGCAAGTTCTGACTCCAGGTCCTTCCTAAGGGTCCCAGCCAGATGCCCGCTGGGGCTGCATCACCCAAAGGCTTGCCACAGGCAGGAGGCTTCCCTTCCAAGGAGGCTCCTTCCCATGGTTGCCAAGCAGGTGATGGCCAGGAGCCTCGTTCCCTGTCAGGGGTCCATGGGAGTGTCACTGTCTCCCCAGGGCAAGCATTCTCTGAGACTATGGCAGACGCATCAGTGCCTTTTATAACAGCCCAGAAGTCACACACTGTCATTTCTGCCCTCCTCCACGGCCCCGGCAGTTACAATGGTCCCCTCAGGCTCAAGGGGAGGGGACACAGACCTCACATCTCCCTCCCAATGGAGCAGTGACAAAACTGATTTTAATAAGACCACGTGGGATGGGATATGTTTGGATGCAGCCATCTTTGGAAAATACACCTGCTACTCGAAGGATCACAAATACACACAGATATAGTTTTAAATATATTGATCACAGCACTACTTGTAATAACAGTGACTTAAATTTTCATCAAAAAGGTTGACAGTGAGAAGACTGAGGGAAAGAGAAAACCCCATTTGCAATAGCCAAAGCAAAAGATAAAAAACTAACAACGACAACAAATACCACAGCATAAATTTAACAAGAAAAGCCCAAACCCATGTGTGAAAGACTGAAAGATTTTCCTGAAAGATACAAATATATCCTATAACAAATGGAAAGAGATACCATGTTCTTAGATGGGAAGAAGAAATATCATAAAGAGGTCAGTTCTCGTGGAATTTAAGAAACGAAACAGATGAACATGGAGGGAGGAAGAGAGAGAGAGGTAAACCATAAAGCAGACTCTTAACAATAGAGAACACCCTGAGGGCTGCTGGAGGGGAGGTGGGAGGGGGACGGGCTAAATGGGTGATGGGGATTGAGGAGGGCACTTGTTGAGACCAGACTGGGTGTTGTATGGAAGTGATCACTCAATTCTACTCTGGAAAGTCCAGGAGAAACCTAGCCGCAAGCTTCCAGCTGTCTTCTCCCAGGGAAACAGGACAGACAGCACCTAACTCTCCCAGCAAGGAGAACGTGTGCGCATACAGAGTGCTGTCAACCCGGGAAGCTCCCTGGGGCCTTGGCATCCAGTGTTTTCACTGGGAGTCAGCCCAGGAGCATGGAGCACCCAAGGAGCTAAACATACTCAGTCTCCAGTTCCTCCAGAGGTCAAATTCAAATAGTTTGGTCCAAGGCCCCGTCATAAATCACACTGTTAGCATAAACTCTCTGGTGTGACGGTCCAAGGCTCCAGGTATACAAAAACAAAACACACTCTTATCAGCCAAGAGCTCGGAGGTTATCTTCCAAGAACTGACCCAGAGCCAGTTTCTTCATAATGTGCACAGTTGGGACACCCTAATCCTGCGGCTGAGTGAACCTTCTCCTGCACACCATCTAGTCCGAGTTTGCTGAAGGTTTTTATCATGAAGGCTTTATAATTTCTTGAGAAAGAAATTCTCTTGAGAAAGAAGTAACATTTTGCCAGGCACAGAAGGGCAGGAAGGGTATGGTAGGCCCAGGGAAGCTAGGAATGGGGCCACTGGGTCACAGGGTGGTCCCTGCACTCCGGAGAATTATTTGGTTATTTTAATAAAGAATTATTTTATATTTCCACAAGCCATGGATCAGAGTTCCAGTTGTGGCGCATCTGTCCCCCAACATGTCATTTTTATTTTAGCCATTCTAATAAATATGAGATGGTATCTTGTCGTTTATTTGTTTTGTCGTGAAACAATCACATGCAGAAAGATCTTACGTAAGTCCAAAGAACCCCTTCTCCCGAACCATCAGAGAGTAAGTTGCTAAGCTGATCCCCTTTCACCACTGAGTATTTCAGGATTCCCTGAAAACAAGAGCATTCTCTGATACAATCATCAAAATCAGCAATTTCACGTCACTACACAACTTCCAGCCTTTCCCTGGACCCCATTCTATTTTGCCTAGCTGTCAGTGATTCCCTAACAAAGGTCCAGTTCAGACTCACTCACGGCATCTGGTTGTCACTTGTCTTCAGGCTCCTTTGGTTTAAACAGCTCCACAGTCTCGCCCTGAGTTTCATGACCTTGATACATGATGATGTGCCAGTTATCGTAGAAGACATCCCCGAATTTGAGTGTGCCTGACCTTCCTCACAGCTGGATTCAGGTTACACATCTTTGGCATAAAAAAGTGATATTCTACTTATGTTCTTCTCAGTGCATCCCATCAGGTTGTCCGTGATTGCACTTTGATCACTCGCTGAGGTGGTGGCTGCCAGGCTTCCCCACTGCAAAGTTACTCTAAGTTACAGGGAAGGGAGTGCTTTGATACTATGTGATTATCAATTTCAAATCTTCAATGTACTCACTAACCCATTCCTACCTAGATGGACTCATGATGTCCTATTTTATTCAGTGGGTTATCATCTGCTACTATCTTTTATTTAATGCTCAAACTGTCTCTTATTTGGCCAGTGAAAACCCCTTCATACTGACTTGTGTCCTCCTCCCATGTTCCCATCATCCTCTGAGCCCTTCCTTACTGTCTGCTGTGACAAAATGCTCCAGGTTCATGTTCTACTTTCCCGCCCCAGCCCCAGACTTAGCCGTTTCCACAAGGAGCCCTGGTTCCTGGAAGCTGAACTGGCTACGTGGAAGCCAAGATCTGAGTGTTAAGCAGGCTTGTCACTACTGGGGTGTCCCTGCTTCCAGGCCCATTTGCATACCCACACATACATACTCATTTACAACCATATTTATTTCTATTTCCACCTATGCAAACTGCAAGCCAGGAGTTCACACGGGTCCTTTCCTTTCAACCCAACACCGCAGGGTTCATTCTGCCTTCTTCCCTTCCGCTTTCCCGACTATGTGAAACCTGGCTTCCACCATCCTTGTATATTTCCTTATTTGACCAATCCCCCTACATAACCAACCTGTCGTCTCCACTGCCACTCTTCCCCCCACAGGAGTGCACCCCTCTCCTTACTCAGGCTGTGACCTGCCCTAGGAAACGGTGGCTCCTGCACTCACCCACCCTGCTCTGCCCCAGGCCATGGCTGCAGGACTCAACTGTTGAGGAAGAAGGGCTTAATTGACTTTTGAATAAAGGGTTCCTGTAATGTCTGTAATCTTGTGTCGAGAGTATGCTAATGTACCAGTTTTCAATTTAAAATGAATAAAAGACTGCAATGCAGTAGACAGACAAAGTCAAGAGCTTTTTTTTTTAAGTGATAAAAACAGATCTCATTATACACAGAATGTCTATTGCGATCCACAGGGAAATTACAAATTAACTAGTTGAAGGCACTTTGAAAAAAGCAATTTTTAAAAAGTCATCAGAAAGATCAGTTTATGCCCCATGATTTATTTAAATTGATTTCTCTAACTGAAGGCTGAGCATTTCATAGCCATAATCAACACAGTTTCCACCTGGGCAACATCTGTTTCCAGGTCCCTTATTTGAAAACCTTGGGATTCTATTTAAAATTTAAGAAGAATAGAAAGAAACAGAACGAGGGAGGGAATCAGACTTTTCAGTTATGAAACAAGAAAATATGTAATAGAAATTCTTCACCTTATACAAAAGTTAAGAGAAAAGTGATTATTAATATTCCAGGGTTAAGTATGGCTCTTACACTTCTTTTCTGCTCCCAATCAAGGCTCTTGGTAGAAAGAAGATATTTTTGGTACAGAATATCATAGTACCATCATTTCAAAAGCGGCTTTCAGACTCAGGTGTCTGCTCTGGCACAGGCACTGTGCACTCCCACAGAGCTGGAAATGCCTCGCACCACCGTGAGCAAGCCATCCGCACACCCACATGGATATCTACTGGACATCAAGCCCCCGCTGCACCAACTGTGGTCCACAGGCCGGTACCAGACTACAAACGGTTTGTCACTGGTCTGCTACAGGAGAAGTGCAAAAACCAAGAGCAAGCACGTAGAGAGGTTTATGGCAATCTGACTGCCACACAGTCAGAAACACACCTGCTGAGCAGGGTACATAGACAGATCAGCTGAACGCCGGGGGCGGGTCACCTGCAGCGTGGGCTGGGAACCTGACCTGCGCAGTGGGGTCCGCACCTGTCCACGATGGACTGCAAACAACACACAACAAAAAAGCGGTCCCTCACCTCAGAAAGCCTGTTGTGAGCCAAGGGTCAGCACACTTTTTCTGTAAAGGACCAGATGGTAACTATTTTAGGCTTTGTAGAACATACATGATCTCCATCTTGTATTCTTTTTTCCTTTTTTGTTTTACAAACCTTTAAAAACGTAACAACCATGTTCAGCTCGAGGGCTGCACGAAAACGAGCAAAGGCTAGACTTGGCCCACAGGCCATGACGTGCTGATGCCCTGTTCCAGAGAGTGAGTATGACCAAATCACGGATGGGGAGACAGGGAGAGGCTGGGAAGAGGGCACAAGCTTTCAGCTCAAGGATGAATAAGATCTGAGGATCTCATGTAGAACATGGTGACTACGGTGGATAATACCGTACTGTACAACTGAAACTGGCTGAGAGAGTAGAACTTAAACAATCTCACCCAAAAAAAGAAGAAAAAAAGACAAATATGTGAGGTGACGGGCGTGCTCCTGAACGAGACGAGCAGGAGACGTTCCACAGCGTGCCCGTATCTCAGATCACCACAGTGCACACGGTCAGGGTCTTACGGTGTCACGTCACTTATACCTCGGGAAATCTGAAGGTTGCAAAAGGGACAAATTCACATCGCATCGCATCACTTCGTGTCTTCCTTCGTCTTTGTCGTCCTCCTCCCTATCCCCCCCATCACTGGCAAAATTTATTGAGCTCTTACTACGTGCAGGGTCCTGGGTTAGGGGCTGGATTTTAAGAGGTAAAAGGCACAAGGCTGCACTCGCCAAGCTTCCAATCTGGTTGGGACTAGATAATAACACGAGCACCCTCGGCAAGGATCAAGTCAGTATGCGGAGTATGTGTCGCAAGAACGCCAGTGCCTTTTTTCAAAAAGGGGGAGGAAAAATGGAATGTAGTGAAATTTTGATCTTTTGTACCAGCTTAAGGGAGTAAATAATAAATTTACGGTCATGCACCCAGCCATGGGATTAGGCAGTATTTCCTGAAGTGCGTCTGCCCGTGATTCAAGAGAGAAGGCTCCACAGTGAGCAGGGCTTAGGAAAATGTAATCACGGCACGTGGCAACGTACAGACCTGAAGAACTCTGTACACTCAGTGTTCCTCAGGCTTGTTTGACCACGGAAACTGTTTTTAGAGTAACACTTACTTAGGTCACCAGGATCTCCTCTGACACCTTAGGAAGTTCTCGCTTACGCTATCTTTCACTAGAATTAACAGTAGGATCTGCTGATATTCTGGAAATTAACTTCGAGCTCCATGGGGAAACACAGAAGGTGCCTCGGCCTCCTTCCGTAATGTTTCATATCAGCCAATGTGAGAAGGAACCACCATCTTTCAGACAGTAAGTTTGATCCTGCTCAAATCTCCCTTGAGACGGGAGAAAAGAGCCAAAAGTTCCCACTCTAAGAACACCCTTGTACTAGTTAAAGTGATGTGTTCAAATCTGAGCCCAAACCAGCAAACTTTAAAGCCAGGTCACCATGGGTAAATGACTCACCCTGGATAAGAAAGAAATAGCACTTTAAAGAGACAGGCCTAATATTTTAAGTTCAATCTGTTCCGGGACTCCTATCTAGTCTATTGTGGCCCCCCAGACAATCCTCTGAACTCGCAGAAAAGAATATCAGAGGTCTGTTCTGATTTCTAGATAGCCACCTTAAACCTCTTCCCCAAGAAAAAGCCAATCATATAGAACCTGATTACTTTGTGAAAAGGGGAAATGTTTGATTAATTCAAATAGCTTTTAGAGTGTATTCCCGGGAGGGCATGTGATAGCTCGGTTACAACTAAAATATTAGTGCTTCAAGGTGGTTAGGAGGATAATGGGCATATTTCAAACCCTTTTGGGATGACAAGGCCACTTGTGCCAATGCTGCGTCTAATAGTGGCCCACAACCTTCCCAACTTACAAGCTCTCACGTGTAGACCTGAGGAGCCAGGCATGAGTGACTACGCTGCATTCCTTCCTTCATTCAAGAACCATTAACTGAGCACCTACTTTGTGGCAGGCTCTGATCAAGGAGCTGGCATCACAGAGATGGAAGACACAGTGTCCCTGCCTTCAAAGGACTCACCGTCTCAGAGCAGGAGAAAGAAGAGACATGAGACCGCAGTAAAAGTTCTCCCCAGCCCTCACGTCCAGCAGAAGACAACTGGCAGCAAGTGCCACTGTCAACTCAGAGAGGACAGCTGCTAGGGGAACGGGAGAAAATGTCACACTTAACAACGGCGCTACCCTTCTAAGAAAACAGAGAGAATGGCAGAAAGATCAGCCGAGACTGCTTCTGGCTTAATGAGCAAAACATTTCACCCATTTTGGAATAAGCACCCTTTGCTATGAGAGATCAGCGTGTTATCACGACCCTGTATGAAAATAAATACCAGCAGAGAGTATCTTTTTTCCTATACTACGAAAGATTTAAAATGAACAATCAGACGGTTCCTTCACTAACAAATACGCTTTACTTCTGCCAAGAACAAAAGCAGCATGACACTAGCAACCCTGCCATAAAACAGGAGCATTTGGGTTTCTCGAATCTAGTTTATGAGAATGATTTTTCTCAATAACTATCACCAATCAAAACAAAATAGTACAAAAACAACCCACAAATCCAACTTGACAATAAACCTCTGAGAGTCAGCTTATCTCCAGGCAAGCAGTCATTCACTCACTCAACAGCCCTCGGTGAGTGGCGTCCCCAGACCAGGACAGCATCGTGCTGCATGAGGGACTCGGGAGGTCCAACAGCAGCTCTCCAGGAGCGTATGTGTTACACCGTCCATGACAGTGTGCAGAGAACCCACACAGAAAGGAGCCACCAGCACGGCCCGCGGGGCCGGGAAGTCTTTACAGAGCAAGCAACATCTTAATTGGGGCTGGAAGGATAAACAGGAGTTTGCTTGCCAGAGGAATGGGGGGGAGAAGGACAGAAAGTATAAGGATACGTGAAGGGCATTCTGGACAGAGAAATCAGCAAGGATTAAGGCATGAGCGTTCCAAGAACAAGGCCTCTTTAGAACACAAAGTCACATATGGTCAGGGCAGAGATCCACAGGGACCGAGTAAGAAGCAAAGGCTGCCATCTGATCATTGCAGGCCTTGAATGCCATGCTATGAAGTTGAGCTTTTGTAAGACACGGGAAGCGAGGGAGTGGTAAAATTATATGTATGTTTTAGGCAGTCGTCTTCTGGGACAAGGTGAGGAAAGAACTAGGAGGAGGCTGGACTATATTGTGTGGGTCACAGAGTTACTTCCCTCAAGGTCTTTTGCTCAAAGTAATTGGCACAGGTCAGCTATGCAGCAGGAGACAAGCCTATACTTGACTGTTGAAATGAGAACAACTCCCATCTGACTGATCTTAATTTGTCAAAACCTCTGCTGACAACTGGGAAGTGAGGAGGCAGCAGCAAAGCCTCTTCCCACTTTTACCTGGGGTACCTGCTAAGTCTCAGGAGTCAGGGTCCACTTGGGTGAGGAAGCAGCAACAGGTACCTCTCCTGCTGATGGGGGCAGGGGGCCAAGGGACTGCCACCCTGTGTGGATGGTAAGTCACTGGTGGCCAGGCCCACCCTTCTCCTCCAGGACGGCTCTGGGCACCCCTCCACCGGCACTCCTCCCCAAGCCGGGGTTGCTTTCTTCCTCTGTCAGCACTTTCCCAGACCCTCCTCTTTCCGCATCCAACACAAAGCCCATTGGTTTGAGAAGTCTGCCAAGTTACCCTGGCACTCAAACCTTGGTTCAGCCGTAACTCAGATTCTCCGGGCCTCCATGTCCTCAATAAAACCAGATACTAGTATTTATTATTAGCAGAGTAGTTGTGAGGCTCAAATGGAATTAACACACTGGCAAACACAGGGCGAATGCTCAATCGTAGATACCAGCCGAAATCAACATATGTTAACACTCAGAGCAAGCGCTTTACCTACCCCAGTGCATTTGTTCTCACGACCCAATAAGGGAGGTATTCTGAATTTTTCCATTTTACAAGGCAGGAAACAAAGGTGTAGAGAAGTCAAGCAATCTTCCCAGTCACACAGCTTGTAAGTGGCAGAGGCAGGCCTGGAACGCTGGCTGTCTGGCTATAGGGTGTGAGCGCCGAGGCGTGATGCCATGCTCCTCCACAGCTCCATTCTGCCCCCACCCCGCCCCCAGCCGGGGCCTAACTTGCTAACAGGCTAATTGCGACGTATCCTGATTAAGCTGGCTAATTTCTCATGTTTCTATAGCAACCCAGCCTGACTCTAAGCTCCTTGAGGGCAGAGACTTTATCTCTTACTCTCTCTGCCTATCCTCATCGCCTTGTTGTAATAAATAGTAATTATTTGCTAACAGATGACTTGACTCATCTACTTACTACCCCCCACAGATATTTCTATTTGCTGGCATTACAGTTTCAACCCTGTCTCACCAGTGCACACAAGAGTTAACACAGCAGGCCTGAGACTGCCCTCCTGAACAAGGCCCATGTGCAGGCTTGGCCCTGGGCTGGTGTCTGGGAATTGGGACTGTGGGAGGGTTCCCATAACCCTAATTGCTGAACTGTTGCACAGACAGTGTGGTTTATGCAGAAACACCTGCCTTCCTGCCGCAAGTCTGGAATTTGGGCATGTGCCAACTAGGAGGTGCCTCTGTGACCAGCTCCCAGTGAAATCCCTGGCCAGTGAGTTTCCACTGGGCATTTCACACAATTGTCACAGGTCACACCCTGTGTGACTCCACTGCGGGGGACCCTTGGAAGCCCACTCCCGGTTTCCTCTGCACGTCACCCATTTCCCTTTGCCGCTTGCTCTGCACCCTCTCACTCTAATAGATCTCAGGCGCGAGTTCCGCAGGTCCCCCCAGCGCACCACCTAACCTGGGGCTGGTGCTGGGGGTTCGACACAATCAGAATTAAGACAATTTGTCCCCAAGTAGTATGTACTGTTACCTTCTGAAAGAATGTCCTAAAATCTTTCCAAGGCCAGTTTAGAAGGGGTCAAGAGTTGAAGCCTGGACCTAGCACTCCCTGCTTATTTTAAGAAGCCTATCTCAGGCTGGCTGAGCAGCGGCAAGGGAAGCAGCTTTGAGTCCCTGTGCTCTAGAAGCTGGCGTGCACTCCTACGGGGAGGACAGACGGGGAACAGACACGTGCCACGGGAGATACTGAAGTCTGGCTCCGCTGCTTCCTGGCTGTGTGGCCTTGTGCAAGTCCTTTAACGTCCTCAGCTGCAAAAGGGGGTTGACAACAGCACATGGCATTGAGTGCTCTGTTAGAAGGGAGGTGCATGCTGCAGATGACCTGAGGAACACCTGACAGGGGAGCACTGGCTGCTGTGCTCCAGCTCTTGCCTCAGAAAAATACTTTGAGAGACAGCAAGGAAAGGCACTGGGGGCAAAGAGAAAGAGGTAAGATGGCAAAAACTGTGCCAACCACACGGGGTTCTTAACACAAGATGAGCTTGAGCATGAATTCTGAACCAACAAAGAGCCTGGGCTCAAAGCACAGCTCTGCCACCTCCTGGCTATGGGACCTTGGGTGAGTTAGCCAGCTTCGCGAGCGGCAGCCTCCCCATCTGGAAAATGAGGATAAGAACGGTACGTGCCCCACAAGGTGGCTGTGCGCTAATAACGAGTCTAGTACAGAGCCTGGCACAGCAGTCGGGGCTCTGTAAGTACTAGCTATTGCATTTTGTGAAGAAATCCAAGCGCTGTACGTTGCAAAGCATAAGGACTCTACAAACATTAGTTGCTATCATTACTATGATTAATTAAGGAACCCCAGCAGAGACAATACTTACAGTCTTTTCTTATCCACCACTCGTTTAACTCGGATGGCTCTCTGTTCTGAGTAAAGTTTACAAACTCCTGTTGTAGGGAAAACACCAGAACAGAGACCATTTAAAACCGCTTCACAGGCAAAGGTGTCATTAAGTATAAGGAGACACTACAGTCTTCAGCTAGCAAAGCTAAATTTTGCATCACGTCTATGGTGAAATGTCACTTTTGACCTTTAAGATAAAATGAAATACTTTTTAAGTAATCTTCGATGAAATCCAGAACCACGCCCCTGTGCTCCTTCACTTGCTGGGAGTGTATCTCCTTGTGAGCTGGAATAGAAAAGGACAGCAGTCAGGTCTCTGTGCTCGATTACATGGGGGAACAATTCATCGGCTTCCTCAGAACAGTTTCTTTATGGAAAGTATTTGTAAAAATACAGCGATAAAACAAGTCTCTGTCAAGTAACATTACATTTTTTAAAGAGGAAGATTTATTGGGCTTCGCAAGAGTAAAAGATTAAACCTGTAGAAAAACTACAGTCAAAGAATTTACGGTTTATTATAGCATGCAGGGATCGTACAGGAGGCGCCCCACTACTTGAGAGCTGACCCCGTTTGTCTTAACAGCGTCCGATGCTCAAGCTGACCTTCAAGTAACATGTATTTGAACCAAACTCAAGCCGCACACTACCCTGCCTGTCTGGGCTGTTTTTCAGCTTGGAATGCTCTGTCTTTGCCCTTCAGCCACTCCCATTCCGAGGGCCCCTTAGACATGGAGTCACACCTTCCTTCTCAAGGAAACCTTCCTCGACTCTCCTAGCCATAAGGATGCCTGGCTTCTGCAAACTATCACATCTGCTTCAGGTCCGTGCCATTCACTTTGGTAGGACAGCTCCCATCTTCTGAGAGGCTGAGTGCCTACCACATGCGGGCACTCTGATGGTACTGACACACACGACTGTGCGTGCGGAAGGCGATCTGGAGGCCTAGTTTCCACACAGAGAAACCAGCGAGGTTCAGAGTCAGTAAGAAGCCCAAGGTCACATGGTTTGGTACTTAATTGCTGGTTTTACTCATAATCATGTACTTCTAGGTTATTTCAATGACTGTTTAAGCCCTTACGGGTAGGGGACACGAATCATGTTTTTACTATTGCGCTGCTTAACCCAAGATTCACGTGAGGGATTCTGCGGATCCTGAGACTGTACACAAAATTCTGTGGGTATGGGTGTGTCTCTGGCAAGAACGTCTATAGCTTTCCTCAGACTCCGAGTGGCCCATCAGGGCAGTGACGGAAGCTTCCTAACACAAGCCGATGTCAAGCATTCAGCAGCATCTGGTCGCTCTGAGCTCTGTGCTGTTTAATGGAACCTGGATCTGCCTAAGCACATCACGAAAGGGTCAAGGAAGATCCATGGCTGGGGAAGCTGTCTCACGGCCCCAGTGAGAATGAGACATCAGTGAAGACGACGTGCTACTAACAACCCTGGTGCCGGCCATGGCGCTAAGCATGCGCTGAACTCAACTGAATTCCCCTAACAGCCCTAAGAGATACACCCTATAACTGTCTCCACTTTACAGCCAAAGAAACTGAGGCCCACGGCAATTGAGTGACTTGCCCCAAGCTGTATGGGTAGAACGCGGGTGGAGCTGAGGAGGGCACCAGAGTAGAGAGCTGAGAGCGCCCTCTTCTGTCCCTGTCCACACGCCGTTGACCACTGACCCCCTAAGTGCCACACAGAGCACAGGCGTGTGCACAATCTGTCTGCTTGTGCCCTTAGGAAATGTCTGGTTGTGCGTGGAGAGGTCCTTCTCACCTCCCTCCTCCCACCGTTTAATTTGAATCACAGCCTTTTTGTTACTTTTCACAGCTGATCAAGAAAAGAAGAATTTTAAAGTTTTGAAGCCTAAATCTGAATAGCAACACAAGAGAGAACTTGAGCTGGGCACGTCCTATGAATCCTGTCTGAGGCTTTGCAGAGTCAGGGCGGGCTGGCCACGTCTCTCAGAGCACCTCACCTTGAGTTCTCAGCTGCTGAATTGCTTCCGAGCAGGTCCTCATGAACGTCTGAGCATCCTGGTCTATCTGGTCCCGCTCTGTGTCTGTCATCCTTCCATATTCAGACATGGCGTAGCTAAAAAAAAAATAAAAAAAAAAAAGGTGGGACGGGGGACGAAATCTTAAAGCAGCAGCAAACGACCACAATGTTGTCTGGATGGCATGTGAAGGGAAGAGAAAGCTTTCCTATTGACGCGACATTTAAGCCGAGCCCACATGGAGAGGAACTGGCCAGGCTAAGAGGCGGGAGAACACCCTACCTAGCAGAACCAACAGACATGAAGGCCGTTAGGTAGAAAAAGCTTCCTGTGGAGACCGAACTGGAGCAGCCAGTCCAGCGACGGTGAGGGGAGCAGGGAGTAGGGTCGGGGCGGCGGCATAGGCCTGAGGAGGAATGTGGGCTTTGACTGTGAGAACGACAGGGCAGCTACTGAAGGCTCTCACGTCACACGATGACAGAACCTGACACACATGAGGCACCCTGGGTGCTGCACGAAGAATCACGGGGGGCTACTGTCGGGAGGGCTTGAGATATATGTGGAAAACTGTTCCAGGCTGCCACTTTCTCCATGTTGACAAGCAGTCTTCAAGACTCACAACAGAAGAGCTTTTGGAAGTTTCGTCTCCCCCGAGCGTGACTGAGCTCGAGAGGGTGCTCGCCTACGCTGACGCAGCACCCGAAGCTCAGGGTATCACAGTCAGAGAGCCGTGCTCATCTTCCCAAGAGCTGGGGGGGGGGGGGGGGCGCATTATTATTAACAGTGATGCTAGCGAGCCTAATTAAACACTCCGGACATTACAACTGAAGTTTAGCAACACAAAATATCAAGTTCAAAGGGACCTCAGATAATGCACAGACGCAACTCATTCCATTCCCATCCACTAGCCCTGCCAGCCCCACATCCTGAGACTAAAATACGAAGTCCTGATCGCCCCGACCCGACGTGTGACCTGCTTCCTGACACTCAGCCTCCTGCCCTGCATGCCGGCGACATTGGCTGCCTTGCTGCCCACGATCGGCCACGCGTGCTCCTGACCCTGCTGCAGCCTGGAATGTCTTCCAGCTGATGCTCTTCCAACAGATGTGCACATGCTTCCTCCTCATTCGGATCTCTGATCACAGCCAGCTTCCCTGACCACCCCCTGCACGGGCCACTGTCGCTGGTTCTTAAATGCCTATGCCGGATATTATAGTACTGTCTCTGAGATCCAAAGTCCCCTTCTACTCTGCTCTGCGGTACGGGGCTGGGGCACTCCAGATCATACTGCTGCTCTACGGCCATCCGTTCCTCGCCCGGCCTCGTTTTCCTTACAGCACTTAGCACTCCCTAAAATACGGATGTCGATCTCCTCCCAGGAGCACATAAGCTTCAGGAAAGCAGGGATTCTGTCCCTTTTCCTTTGTTTCCACAAAACCTAAAACAGTGTCCAGCACATAGTAGGTGTGCTAACAGTAGCTGAGCACTTAGGTGCACCAGACACTACCCTCAGTGCCTTACATGTACTTCATGGACTCACTTCAGCCTTACTCCATCCACTCATCCACTTCTACACAAACCCCCATACGTCAGGCACCGTGGCAGGGGCGGGTGGGGGGTCCACAGCTGGAACAAGGCTTACTTCTGATCCCCGCAGAGGGTGGGTACCAAACCACAGGGGCACTGACATAGAAACAAGGGGCACAAGGAACTGTCTGGATGGTGTTGGGCTGCAAGTGGACAGGGGGACCCACGGGGAGAGAGGTCAGTGTGTGCGGGGGAGATGTCAGGCAGGCAGAGAGGGAGACGCTCCCCACAGAGGACAGCGACTTACTACAAATGCCCGACCTGCAGGTCACTGTTGGAATGACCGTACGCCGTATGGTCCCCGTGAGGATAATCCTGAGTGTGAAAGGGAAAACAGGAGCGCACCAGGGGCTCCCTGCACACCGGGCATCCGGGCCGTGGAGCTCTCCGGGCTTCGCATCACTGCGAGGGGCAGCCTGCCGCCACCCGCACACAGTCAACGTCTCCACAGTGAGCGTCTAGCATATGTCTACTCTAGTTTTCAAAGGAACGTAGATGCTATTATGATAAATATACATTTATTTAAAACTGTACTGAATCTGCAAGAGCTGTTTCTCCAGTATCGCTAGGTTTCCCCAAAATACGATCATACGAATACTCCACTATCAACTGGAGAGGAGCCCTCGAGGTACAGAAGTTGGGGACGGCTGGCGTAGCCACTGAAGGATGAGGAACAGAGAGTCTGCGTTTTGCATGGGGTCGTCTGTGGTGGCTGGCCTGGGCGCAGATGCAAGAACCTGGGTGGTCTGGGTCACAGTTAAGGGAAGAGGCAAAGAGACTCTGGGCCGAGGCCAGGTCAGTGGGTAGGAGGCCAGTGGATCCGAGGAAGATTTACTAGGCGACGAGGACTGGCTGGCTGAGGAGGGAAAGGAGGAGGGCCCGGGGTCCAGGGCACGGCAGGCACAGGTGTGGAAGGACAGATGTTCCGGCGTCGGGTCAAAGACAGCACGGAAGTTTAGGACATGACAGATGAGGAGACGGAGCAACTTGAAAGAATTCAAACTCTTACTTTTCTGTGAGAATTTAAAAACAGCACCAGCTATATAATGGGCATTTGAAACATACTCATCAAAAGTAAGGAAGGCCTGCTGGTGACAGAGCCCCAAATTAAGTATCACAATAACAAAATTATTACTGTGTTGAAAAGGTTAACTATCTGGCAAATAAATTCCAAAAAAATATATTCTCATAGGACACGCATACAGAAATTCATCAAACTTTAATTTTATTTCCTTTATGAGGTACAGAGGGGTAATTTTATTACAGACCTCAATTTACCAAAATATTAGATTCAATTAAAGGAGACCAAGTTAGGTATAGGTCTGGATTAATCAATTTACTTCAAGGAAAAAGGAGGGGTAAAAATGGGTAGTAAGTTTATTTACTGGTTCAGAAATTCAAAGGAAGTTTTTTTTTTTTTAATTATTTGGTTGGTCAGTATAAAGGGGCAAGTTCAAAATTACAAAATTTCATTGATCCTGTGCCTATTACTTTAATACGCAGTTAGATGTTTCCCGAGGATACAGAAGAGAGAGAATAGTGTACATGATTTTTTAAAAGAATTATTCATTTCAGAGAGAGAGAAAAAGAGAGCACGTGTGCAGGGGGAGGGGGGATGGAGGGTGGGCGGAGGGAGAGCAAGAATCTTGAGCGCACTCGCCCCTGAGCGTGGAGCCCAACGGGGCGCTCATTCTCATGACCCTGAGATCATGACCTGAGCAGAAATCAAGAGTCAAACACTTAAATGACTGAGCCACCCAGGTGCCCCAGTGTAAATGATTTTGTACTCTGTTTCAAAGGTTACTGAAAAGGTATGGACAAAAGTGAAAGGCTACAATCTTATTTTTGCTATAAATATTACATAGGGGCAAGTACAGGACCCTGTCCACAGTATATGCCCAACAGACAGCACAGATTACCCTACTAATGTCTGGGCTGCAGATATGAACAAATATAGACCCTGCTCTCAATAAACACATCACCAGACTTCTGTATGTGCGTTTACATCACAATGGCTAACAGTTACATAAAGCCTTCCGGGCGTTAACACTACTCACTGTGCTAAGCACTTCACATATATTTACCCATTTAATTCTTAAAACTCCATGAGGTGGATACTATTACAATTCTCACTTTATATAGGAGGCAACTGAGGCACAGAGAGGTTAAGTAACTTGCCTAGGTCACACAGCTAGTAATTAGCAGAGTTGTAATTCAAACTAAAGCATCCTGGCTCTGGAGTCTATGCTCTTAACCACCACCCACGGGACCTCTCATGTCACAAAAGGGAACAGAGTTTAGGAGAGAGGATGTTTTTTTCCCCTTAGTTGATGGAGAGGAAGGTGATCTATGAACCAAATCTTGAAAGCCAGGATGTGGCCATGGGGAGGCAAGAGTGGACACTCAGGAAGTAACAGAATGGAATCAGGAGAGAGCGAGCCTGTCTGGAGAAGAGTCAGTGGTTCAATGTGGCCGGCGCACAAGACAGGTGGAGCAATGAGTTCTTGGTGGGAATCCAGCACTAGTCAAAGGAGTTTCATTCTGTAGCCACTGGAAGGGCTGGGCCTGATGTAGATGAATACGGCAGTATCTCATTAGATGGAGGAGAGGGGGAAATGGGTTACCGAAACGAGGCAGAGAAGCCTGCCTTATTCCTCTCTGGCTCCTTAGTGCTGTGTAAGAGGGAGGTGCCAGTGCATTTCTGTTGGACTGAATTTTAAGAAAGGAGCAATGGCAGAGTGTAGGCGCTGGCAAGGACTGGAAAGAGGAGATGGATCTGAGAGGTGAAACTGTCAGGAAGAGCACAGCATCATCAGAGCCTGGATGAGCAGCAGACATTGATGGAAACAACACAGAAGGAAGAGAAAATGAGGTGGAAATATGAAAGAAACCACGATTAACACTTGTCCTTACAATGCAGTTTGAAAGGACAGAAGTAACGCTCTGGAGACCAAATGTTCCATGACTGACACTTTGTTTTGATAAAAGAAACCAGGGCGAATGGACTTTTAGAACCATTTGGTGATAAAATCTGGAGAAACTAAAGGAGATTTTTAAGTAACAAAGGATGGCTTTCTGAAGTTCTAGGATCTATAAGGAGAAAGGGGAGTCACTGGGACATTCAGTGCAGCGGCCACAGACTGAGGCAGGCCGGAGACTACAAACTGAAAGACAGGAAGACAGTGGCGCCATCTAAAACCCCAGGAACAGACTGCTTTCACGTGACGGGCACTCAAAAAATGCTTGCTTGCGTGGATCTTGTTGAATTGATCTGACCGTTTTAATCCTAATCTCCGGGAAGGAGGGAAGGAGGCCGGGAGTGGGAGGCCACAGGGCCGAACTGTTGCAGTCAGAGCCAGAGACGAAGGAGGACCAGCAGCTAACCACTCACTGTTATAGCTGAGTTTAGGAACAAGTGAGAATCAGAGACACAGAGATCAAAATATTGGCTTTATCCTGATGACTCGACTCAGGTGGTCCCCGAATGGTGCCTACAAGTGTGCTCCGTGTCCCCGCTGCATGAGCCTTCCCGAGCTCCTGGCCGGCTGTTCCTTCTCTTCGCCTGCTCCTCCAACTGCCAGCTCCTCGAGCCCGTCCGCAGGGGGAGGAGCAAGGGCTTTCTGCTTTCAGATCACGCCCCCGGGCTGTCCCCCATCTTCCTCTGGGCCCACAGACACCACCTTCTCTCGGCCTCCCTTCGGCCTCCCACAGGTGGAGGCCCACCTCCTAGCTCTGCCCCCCCCCGCACCCCCCAGCACCAGGGCGGCCCCTACAACACTCCTTCTCTCCCCTGCACCACGGACCTTTACAGAAGCATGGTGTGTACGCGGTGCCCAGAGAGCGCTGGCCCACAGTGAACCCTACTGTCACTAATGTATTAGTCACTAACAGCATTTTTTCCCTGTCTACTAGATCTTTCCCAGCAAATATGGTGTTATTTCTCCCAACTCGAACAAAACAAAACAAAACCTCTCAACTCCATGTCTCCTACCAGCTACTGCTAATCTCTCCCTTCATTTGGGTAAAACTTCTCCATGTTCCTGACCACCGCTTCCTGACTGCAATCCAGACAGGCTTTACTCTGCTCACTCCACCGCTGTCCTCGCTCGCCGGCTCAGCCCTGACCCAGTCCCTGTGCACACAGCGGACGGAGCCAATGACATCCCCTCCCTGACCTGGGCTCCTCCTCTGCCCTCCACGACTCCACTCCTGATTTCCTCCTACCACGCCCGGGGCTCATTTTCAGGCTTTTTGTGGACACCTCCTAGTGCCCCGAACACTAAAGATGGACAGCTCGCAGCTCGGTTCCTGCTTCTCTTCGCTGTCAACACTGCTCGCCGGATGAGTCAGTCTGGTCTTGTGGCTTTAGCAGCACAAATACCAGTTTTATGCTTGTAAGTCTCAAACTGCCGTCTCAGCCTGAACCTCTCCTAGAACTTGAGACCCAAGTACCTAACTGCCTGCTCAACAACTCCACCCGGATGTTGAATTCGCCTTGTGAACGCCCCACACGCAGCCTGCCCCCCCCCCCGGACAGCACTTCTGGTCCTTCCTGCCGCTCAGGTCCCACACCTCAAGTCCTCCCAACCCCTCTTTTTCTCTCCCAGCTCCCGTCTAATCCATCGACAAATCTCTTTGGCTCTACCTTCAGAGTATTTCCAGAATCTGAACTCTTGTTATCACATTCACGGCTACGTCTCTGGTCCACAGCACTGACATCCCTCGCCTGGACTGAGCTGTAGCCTCCCAGCATGTCTGCTGCTCCAGCCGATCCCCACGGACCTGCCATGCTGATCCTGTTTCAAAGGAAGTCATGTCCTATCGCTCCTCCACGCAAGACCTTCCCATGGCTTCCTACCCAGCAATAAAAACCAAGGTTCTTGCAAAAGCAACAAGATCCTTCAGCTGACCTACAAGAGCTGGCTCCTACAGTCTCTCTGGGCTCATCTTCAGCAATCCCTCATCCTTCCTGCTGCCATCACACCAGCCCCCTTGCTGCTCCTCCATCAGGATCTTTATACCTGCAGGCTGCCTTCTTCTGGAATGTTCTTTCCCCAGATATCTATATAAACTGATCCCTTACTCCTTTCAGGTGTTTACTGAATGTCCCCCTCTGAATGAGGCCTTCCCTAACCCTCCTTTATAAGACTGTTTCCTGACAGGTGCTATCTACTTCCCCACCCCCCTGAAAGCACTTATCCAGCTCTAACATTCTACACAGTGTACTTTTTAATTTTGTTTCTTCTCTGTCTTCCCCCACAAAAATATAAGTTCCACAAAGGCAAGGACTTTCGTCTGTCTGTTCACTGCTGTATCCCACCATCAAGAGCAACGCCTAGGATTTGGCGGGCTGATAAATCAGTAGATCGTAATCATTTTTTGAATGGCCTGACTCAGTGCATGCAGAACAGGCTTGACATACAGCTGCAGCTGTGCTCCTTAGAAGCCCCTCCCCCAGTTGATTTTATCCCACCCCCAAGATCTGCAGGCGCTTCCAGAGCCTTCCTTCCAGAGCCTTCCCCGGAAAAGCCACTGCCTCTATCCTCATGACAGGTCCCTCCCAAGAGAAAAGGGAGGAGTGAGCTCTGGGTTCTCAGTCCCAGCCACCAGGTAAGCCTCCTTTCCTCTCTGGATAAGGCACCTTCCTATTCCCCAACCCCAGCTTTCTGGGGGACAGTTGGAAGGACAGAAGGAAGCCCCTGGGTTCTTGGAAAACAGATGGCCCTACCCTCAGTGGAACTTGGAAGAGTGCGAGATGAGTGTTTTCCTATCCCAACACTCCCTAGCTTCTCGTTTGCTTACCTAGTTTGGCTTCACATGGTAATGCTAGGTAATGCTAACAGAATGTGCCCTACATAAGGCACGGGCTCCATCCCTCCACCCCAACCCCCCAGTCAAAGCAGGGGAGAGCGAGCGGGGAGAAGGGGGGCCTCCAGCCTTGGGCTCCTCCCTAACAGAAGCGATCTCATCAGAAATGGAGGCGAGAGGGGTCAGGGACAAGTAAACAAGAAAGGTACTTACTTCCAAGTGAACATGCACCCCGTGGGCGGAACGGACCTATAAATGACTAATTCCAAGAACATTAGATTAACATCCTCCTACTCTATATTTTGATTTAATAGAAACTCAGCTCAGTGAAACTGAAAAGGTCTAAAGGTTAATTTGATAAAACTGATCACTCAATTAAAAGGTGATGTTCCTTTAGAAACATTATACATTAACCTTTTAAGCTGGAAATTGACGAAACCAAAGAAGTTTTCCCCTCAAGTGGTATTGTTTTGTTGCCAAGACATTGCAGAAAAGGTACATCCACCAGAAGTGGAGACATTATTTTTAATTAAAATCATTCAAGAGATCCAGCCAGAGGCTACCTCCGTTGCATGCTGTTCTGCTCTAGTAAAATGTCATTACTAAAAAAAATTAAATGGGTCAATAAAGTCTGAGCTCTACATTATGGAAAAAATTACAGCTTCCTAATTATGTCAAACTAACATAGCTTTATGGGTCTGAAGGCAATTTTTCTTTCAATTCCACATTCGTACTCCATCCAAAATGTTCCCGGCCAAGGCCAGCACACTGCACTGGGAGGCAGGAGCAATGAACAGGCAGGCTGCAGACCGTCCACCATCGTCTGGAGGGGGACTTGATGGGAGCCAAGAAGGGCAGCCCTTCTCCATCCGGAGAGACGCAGATCACTGAGAGGATGCCTGCTCCCCAGTCCTCATGTTTCTGCATGAATCAGCTACCCCGGTGTGACCCCAAGTGCCTTCTTCAGCCCCCTGGCACGGAAGAAGGGGGACTTCTCTGATCGGTAAGCTGGCAGAGGGAACCAGGCACAGACAGGGACATGCACACGCACCCCGCCATGGCTCCCTGCTCACTCTCCTCTTCGAGATCTGCTTGCTTACAGGCCCTGCTGCCCTCCTCTCTCTCATATGCCAGAAAGGGGGCTGCCCCTGATCTCTGTGCTCCAGGGATTGCGACCGTTCAGTGGCAGGAACGGCTGAGTGAGTCTAATTCCAGAGCCTTCGATAAGGCTGCCCACTCTCAGACCTAAGCTCTGCCTGCCACCCTAGGTTTTACCGGTGATCAAGTTGGTCACTCGTCCATCTCCATCATGTTGATCTGACCCCTGCAATCCCACCTCTCTCCTCTCTCTCTCCTTCCCTCCCTTCCTCCCCCCACTCTCTGGCAGGTTGGAGAGGTGTGCTCTTTTCTAACTGCCCACCCCTATAACTTCATCATAGGTCACATGGGGTCCAGTCCGGTTACCCTTCACCAAGGGCCTTCTCTGTGTCAGGAACTTGCACACATCTCCTCTACTCCTCAGAAGAGCATCATCCACATTGAAAAAAGGAAACGAGCACGAGATGTGAAGTGAGCTCTAGACACTCACATCACTAATACCTGGCAGAAGTGAGGCTGAACTTTGGTGTGCCTGACCGCCCCCCCTCCCAAGCCCCTGCTCTGGCAAAGGGACCACAACAGGGACAGGAGTGGAATGCAGAATGCATGAGCTGGCAATGGGAAAAGGAGTAAAAGACTGAGTTTCCATAATGAGGTGACAGATTCGTCAAGACTCAGAAAGCCTCAGGAACTAGATTTCTACCTGATGCTCAAGCCACACAACCAGTAAGTGGCAGAGCGGGACCCGCCCCGGAGATCCCGCGCATCAGTCTGAGCGCCCGCTGCCCGTAGCTGGGAAACAGGAAGCCCTGGGCCAGCGGCCGGCTGTCCTGGGTGACATCAGGGAGAGGACTTGGAGTGCTCTGCAGGCACGGACACACAGTGTGTGGGAGCTGAGGAGAAGTACATGCCTGAATATCTCTATTCTAATCACAAGTTTGAAACTATGGCAAAGTTCCAGAACAGCACCCTTATACAATAATCTTATAAATGCATGGAAATGCATTGCATTTCAATGATACTGTCTTATGGGAATCTCTCAACTAGCTGGTGAGGGATTATCAACCCCTCTGTTTACAGCAGGACTCCGCAAGCTTTTTTTGCAAAGGGCCTGATAGTAAATACATTCAATTTTGCAGGCCATGTAGTCTGTCACAGCCATTTAGCTCTGCTGTTGTAGCGAAAAAGCAGCCAAAGAGAACATGTCAATGAATGGGTTTGGTGGTGTTCCAATAAACTTTATTTAGGGACACTCGAATGTGAATTTAAATTTAATTTTCATATGTGATGAAATCTTGTTCTTTTCCCCCCGCTGTTTAAAAACTATTCTTGGTTCACAGGCTGTACAAACACAGGCAGCAGGGTGGACTTGGCCTCCAGGTGGTAGTCTGTTGACCCCTGGTTTAGAGACGACACTGGGTTTTACAGATTGACTTTCTCAGGTTCACGAGGCCAATAAGGGAGTGGGGTGGCCTGAACTAACCAACATTTAACATTCGCCTTGTTGGATGCCTTTTCAAGGCCAAGGGAAGTGAACAATGGATTCCCATGAAGGGCCTCTACAAACACTCATGTAACCTAAGTTGTCGGGTACTCCAGAAAGGAGCTGGACAGAGGAGGTTTATGCCAGTTTTGTTAAGCTTTCCAAAATGTCTACATCTTCCATTTTTATGGACTATAAAATTAGTACTTGCTATCCATGTATACCTCTGGAAATGAAATTTACACTGCCATCTAGTGTTGAGCTATTATTTTAACTGAAAACTTAAAAATAAGGTCTTCTTGGTACTATTACTATGCACTAAGAGTAATTTACTACATTCCAAAATTATATGATGAAATACACTTAGAAGTGTAACATTGCCAATGATGACATTTCATATGCCCCACCGACCTTCTCATTAATTCACACAGGACACTTGAAGTGCAGTCCTATGGAAGACGGGCTGCGCCATCGCCAGGTGCAAATGGAGCTCAGGGAAGCGCAGGGGACAAGGCATCTGCACCGTAATGCCCCTGCATCTGCTGAGAGCTGGAGTCTACTCCAGAACCCATTTTGGAAGTCTCAGTCAAAATGCTTTCCTCCTTTGAAAAAGCAACCTAACCAAACCCTCTCTAGATGCAAGAGTTTACACGACTTGCATCGTTCCATCGTCTGTTCAATAGCATGTACTGAGAAACTGTCTCATTTGTGTCTACATGTTTCACAACATCCGTGGTACATACAGAGATACAAACATGTAGGAGCAACAGCACGGAAGATCACACTGGGGATATCGTGACCCCAAGGGCATGCAGGCTAGCAGAGCCTACCCTGGATACGAGAGCTCCCTCCTGCTCCGCAGACACCACCACCAAACTGATCCTCCCCAAGACAACTCTGAGTTAGTAAGTAAAAAGTAAGGACAAAAGGCTCAAAAGGAACATATGTATGGGAAAGAATTTAGTCACCGAAGCCACAGTAAAAAGTACGCGCTTACCTATATGCATTAATATAATCTTTCCTGTGTTCCAGAAGAAAATCTCTCAGTTTGCCAATGTGTGAAATCTAGAATAAAAGAAAGCAAAGAGTTTATATAGACAGATGTTACACTCACCTGCAATAAATTTTAAATTAATAGAGGATGGAATGCAGGTTGTAGACAAATTTTGAAGCTACACATTGGACAACTTCAGTTTTGGGTTCTCATATATAGCTGAGCCTTGAACATCAAGGCAGGGGTAAGGGTGCCGACACCCCCCCCCAGAAAATCCTTATATAACTTCTGACTCCCCCAAAACTTAACTATTAGTAGCCTGTTGACCAGAAGCTTTACCAATAACATAAGCAGTCGGTTAACACATATTTTGTATATGTATCATATACTGTATTCTCACAATAAAGCAAGCTAGAGAAAAAAAATGTTACTAAGAAAATCATAAGGAAGAGAAAATCCATTTACAGGACTGTACTGCATTCTCAAAATAAAATCACGTATAAGTGGGCCCACACAATTCAAACCCATGTTGTTCAAGGGTCATCTGTCATCACTAGCTTGTTGATTAACTTTCCCAAAGTCACCCGCATTCCTGGGCCTTGGTCTCTCTTTGACAGTTCCTTTTTCCTTGTAAGTGTTGTGATACGATCGAACATGTTAGGAAGAGATGATCTCTAAGGAACTTTGAGATTAAATGAGATAATGCATGTCTAGTAACTATACAGAATGTGCTCGATAAAGGCCAAATCCTTTTCTTATCTAAAGGATATCTAAAATTTTATAGACAAATACTCTTTCTTCCGAGAATCCTGGGGATGGATTCTAAGGCTGGAAATATCAAGTTTATAGACAGGGCCCCACAGAGCAGCACAGTTAAAAGCTTCACGGGCAACAAGGGATACCTACAGAGCAAACCTCCATCTTCCCAAAGGCCTACTTGCCCAGATGAACAAAAAGGACACAAAGGTACAAAGGACTCGTCATGGCTGGTATCTAGTGTAATAAAACCCTACCCCAAAGCACCTGCCTACGTGTCAGCATGTGGAGCTAGGGATTACAGAATAAGTAAAATAAAATAAAAATAGGTAGGAAGGAACCTACAACCATGGTTGACAAAGACAAAAGTGTTTCCAGAAGGAAAGAATGATTAACTAAGCCGGTGGCCTGCTCTGTCCTTTGACCACTGCTCACGCTAGCTTCCTCCTAAGGCCCTTTGTACTTATTCCAAACGTACATAACCCCAGCCTTGAAGGGTCCGCTGAACTTTCATCTTTTCCATGAAAGTTTTTCTGTCAAGGCCAACTCAGGCTAATTTTCGCTTTGCTTTCAACTTAAAAGCACTTCTGCATACCACCCACGTGGCACAAAGTTACACACGGCCCTCTGGCTGCTCCATCAGTGGGATTATGAACCATGCAAAGAGGGGCTGGGCTGCTGCCCTGCAGTTCTGAGCACAACACGGAGCACAGAGGGTGGGCACTAAGTATCTGTGGAACAAGTATGTGTCTAAACACAAAGATAGTATTTATCACAAAGGAGACATTCAGCATTTGGCTGCAGATAGGTCAATAGGAGTTCAGTTGAATTTCCCACGAAGTCTAGATAAATAATAAATACCGTTCAGAAAAGTACCTTCAGGCATTTGAAGAGCAGGACTCAAACTAAAAATGAAGTATGGCCATAACATTCACTCACTTACTGGGTAACAAACAAGGGTTGAGAGTCTGCCTGAGATCCCTGGCCCTATGAGGTACTTTCTCTCCCCTATCTGTGGCCCTGTTGTGGGCACGGACAGCACAGTTCTCTAATATTAACCAGTTTGGGAAAGTGAACCTCACAGAAGCTATGTGATTCATCCAAGGAGACACACGCAGTGTGTGGCAGAGCTTAAAAATAAACTCAGGACAGTCTGACTTCAAGTTCAGCATATTTTTCTGTATAACAAAGCTGCCTTCCTTACACCTTATTCCTATTTTCCACTTAAATGCATTATAAAATCTGACTCTTAAGGCTGTGGGGAAAATATTTAAGGGAAGTACAAACAAGGTGTTTACCGCACCACATATAAGATTTGATCGTTACTCTCCTGTTTTAACTTTCAATGGTTTCTATCCCCTTCCCCAACCCCTACCTACAAGGGGCCAGGTAGACAGCACATGAGTAAAGCAAGGGAAGTGGATGGCTGTAGTACATTTGGCAGTGGTGAATTCTGGATAAAATACGCTGCAGCCAAAGGAAGCAGCTCTGCGGCTGATTTGCCAAAGGGCAGCCAACCGTAACCTCTGGGCCTAAACAATGGGGTCAAGTCCAAATTCCCACAGAGCACTCAAGGCCCTTCACGGTCCAGCTCCAAAAGTCCCGTGTGGCCTCAGTCCCTGCCACACTCCCTACCAGGCTCCAGGCTCCAAGTCCCAAGGCTTCCTAACACGCACACCCAGACGGTTCTCCCTTTCCCTGGAATACCCTACCCACCTCCCTCCTTCGCAAACTTCTCTTTCAACACGCTCTTTTCTTCCCTACTCTGCATTCCCAGGCACGGCCAGACCCCACTCACCCACAGAATGTGGCACATATACCCATTTCAGCACCCCTTCCTTCGAGAGGGCTGCAACGACTCATTTCAGACTGACTTGCCTTCACCAGACGGCCAGCTCCTAGAAGGTGAAGGGTCGTTTCTCTTTCCTGTGCTTGTCAGGCACAGTTCTTGGAGCAAAGGAGAGACTCAAAAACTTTCACTACATGTTGAATAAACAGTGGGTACTGAATAATCGCCAAAGGATTATATTTACTGTTGCAGACAGAGTAAAACCACCCTCGCCCCCAAAGTCATCCAAGGTATAATCCCTGGAACCTGTTACTGTATTATGTGACAGGGCAAAGGACAATTAACGTAGCAGATGGAATTAAGGTTGCTCATCAGTCGACCTTAAAATAGGGATAATAATAGATTAACCATCTAGGTGGGTAGGCCCTGTATAATCACAAGGGTCCTTAACTGTGGAAGAGGGAGGCAGGAGACAGAGGCAGCATGACACAACGGGAGAAGGACTCAATCCAGCACTGCCTGCTTTGAAGACGGAGGGCAGGAGCCAGGCAACGTGGTCCGCCTCTGCAAGGTGGGAAAGGTAAGGAAATGGATTCTCCCCTACTGTCTCCCCAGAAAAGAACATGGCCCTGCCAACACCTCGTTTTCAGCCTAGGAAGTCCTATTTTGGACCTCTGCCTACAAGACCATAAGATAATAAATTTTTGTTGTTTGAAGCCACTGGATTTATGGTGATTTGTTACAGCAGCAAGAAGAAACTAATACAGCTTGTCCTAGTTTAAGCTGCTGTGACAAAATCCCACAGGCTGTGTGGCTTGCAGTAGGATGACACAGTCCCACAGTTCTGGAGGCTGGGAAGTCCTAGATCAAGGTGCCAAGAGATCCGGGGTGTGGTGAGAACCCTCTTTCTAGTCTGCATACAGCCCCATGTGGTAGAGAGGTGTCACCTCTCCCAAGTCTCTTCTTAAAAGGGCACTAATCTCATTCATGACCTGATCACCTCTCACAGGCCCCACCTCCCACCATATTATACTGGGGATTAGGGCTTCAACATATGCATTTGGGTGGGGGGTGGACAAAAACATTCAAAGTAGGTTGACAGGTTTTTGGGTTTTTTTTGTTTTTTTTACGAGCCATAAAGTTTTCCATAAAAAGTTTTAACAAGCCCAAAGGCTAGATCCACTGCCCACTCCCTCACTGCCCTCCACCCCCACCTTTAACTAGCTGGGGTCTACCAGGATGCCATGGTGCAAGGGGATGAGTGCCAGCAGCAAGAAGGCCCCACACGCATCTCAAAAAACATAATTGAGGTTTCATGTGAAGTATAACAAATGTGATCCCAATTTCTTACATTCTGTAATGGCAAATTTCTATAAAATAAACTTATTAAAACAAACTGAAGCTTGTTCAGTATTAAATGGAATTCTTGGTAAATCAAGAGGTATTAAGTAATTACCGACTTAACAATATCATCTGTATAACTCAATACTTAACGTGAGTATAATGAACGAAATAATATTTCAAAAGCATAAATGAAAATAAATGAGCATTAAGATTTCTGTAGGTATTTGACAGCCTTGAAATTCTATTAGATTCCTAAAATAAATACACACACACACAAATCACAACAAATCAATACAAAAAAAATCAATAGGTCTTTGATTTATCTAAATAGACACCCTTAAGTCCCAAATAGCATTATATGATAGCGGGCTATCTTCATCATGAGCGATTTGACAGTTTAATCACATGACCACCACTATCTTTGTAAAGATCCTTGGCCAAGCTCTGTTTACTGTTGTGCTTAGTCCCATTTTTGACAATAAACTGCCAAAAATAGTATATTATATTTCATATGATTCTGATATGGCCTTTATGTATTCAAATTTTTAGAGGTTGAGTACTTGTATGCTTTCAATTTTAAATGCTTCTACACATAGTGCTAGTTTTAAAAGAACCACCTGTATGTGTGTATCCAAAGAGAATCCCTCTTACTTTTAAAAGGAAAAAGGCCATTCCACTGTCAAGTCTGACATGGAAATCAGAGTAAAATGAAAGTTTTATTGCCCTGTAAAGATCTAAAACTAGTGTCAATTTCTTAGTCTTGGAATCACTGAATGACACGGGGAGGAGAGTAGGGAGAGGGTCCTGGGAGGAAACAAGAGGTCAATGGAGAAGTCTGTGGGACCAATGGGTGACTAAATGCAGGGGCTAAAAACAGGGAGCATTCTGGGGACTAAGCCACGCTGTGGGGTGAATCACAACCTTGGGCAGATGAGGGACACACCGTCTTCATAGCTCTGTGCCTTCATGACTGCTCTTCCTCTGCCTGGAACAGCTTTCTCTATTCCAACCCCATGCCACCAGAAGAATTCCTGTTCATCCTTCCAGGTTCCAGTTAAATGTCACCTCCTCCACGAAGCCTTCCCTAACACCTTCCTTAGTATTTTATAAATACCCGTCAGCACTTTCCACAGAACATTAGAAGTATTTATCTGTGACCCCCCCCCCAATAGACTTCAACTGAATTCCTTGAGGTCAGGATCTATGCCCCATTCATTTTTGTATCTCCGGTAGTGAATAAAATGTTGGATGAAGAAAGGAGGGGGAAAAAAACTTTGTGGAAAAAAAGTTTGTGGAAAAAAAGTTCTGTTGGAAAAATCCAACAGAAAGGGCTTCAAGATCTGATAACTCCTGACGTACGAGCTGGATCAAAAAGTTGTCAGAGGTATCACAAGATTGCCCCTAAACAGCTGTGAACAAAGGAAGAGGAACACGCTGGCTGTCTGTGCGAATAATTCTCACAGAAAGTCAGTGGTGTGTGTTTCGGAAGGTAAGCTCTACTGAAGACGTGCGACCTCACACACTTCAAAGGAGATGATCTGCTCTCACAAAGCTGACCCTCTCCCACCACAGAAGAGTCTTCGTGGCCGGGAGCTGTGGTCTGACTACACTGCCATATTTTATGAAACGTGTCCTTCATTTCTAACATCGACTGTAGTTTAAAATAAGAATGGAACTGTAGCTAAAAAAGAAAAGGAAGAAATGCAAGATGTATTTAATATCTGCACTGTACCAGTCACTTTAAGCAGGTTATTTTGTTTAACTCTGACAACAACCCTGTTGAAATAGATTATTTTTCTTGGTGGAGAGGAACCAAAGACCAGAGAGGCGGTATTACTGGCAGAGCCAGGGCTGGAACCCCTAATTATGCTGAGCCAGCATGGGCGCTTTCAAAACTGTTAAATGGACATGCTGGTGTTTTCTAGTTTCATTCAAGTTACTTTAATGCCTGCTGTGTACTCTTATTTCACCAGTTAAAGAAAAAAAAAAAAAACTCCCACTTACTTATATACTTATATATATATACTCATAAAATACATACTGATATTAAGAAATTATAATGAATTTTTGCTAAGGAGTGATAACAGTATGCATTATGATTACTTCTACTTTTATTGTGTTTAAAGTTCTTATCTTTTAGAGATATATGCTGAAAAATTTACAAGTCAAGTATGATACCTGGGATTTGCTTCAAAACAATATGGGGGAGGGAGCATCAGATGAAGCAGGATGGGTCGTGAGCTGGTACGTGTTGACGATGGGGCACGTGTGTAGGTGCTGGTTCCTTATACCATTCTGTCTACTTCAGTATATATTTGAATCTTCCTTAATAAAAACATTTTTAAAAATCTCCCATTTAGCATTTTCTTCCCCTAACGCTTCTAGTCATTTGAAGTACAGATTTTCTGCTGCCAAACTAGTAATAATCCACACACGCTTGAACCAAAAACTAAATTCCATGCAAATCTCTACCTACTTTATTTCTAAGTACTTGAAATCTTTGCTTAAAATTCCATTTACCAGGTTCGGTGCCCCTTCAAAAAAGCAAACAACAACAAAACCTTCCCTGAGGGGAGACTGTGTGCCAGGCGGTATTCCCCGCGCTGTGTGCACAGCTCACCTGACTCTCCCAGGCGTGATCACGGGTAACGCCACCACGCCTGTTCTACACGTGAGAAATGGAGTCAGAGACGGGATCAATAATGTGCTTAGGGACACGTGGAGTGAAGTCTGGATGGAGCCCAACGTTCTACGTATCAGGCTCGAGTTCTTAGGTCACAAGTGTGGTTGTCCTGTACGATACTCACGAAGGGGACGACTGAGAAAGGTGTCGGAGTGAGCACCGTCAAGCTGGTCCTTCTTCTTCCATCCCGTGCAGCAACGCGCCAGACACTTGCTTGCACCCACCAGCCACGGCCACTTGCGGAGCACCCACCGTGTGTCTGGGTGTGTCAGGCCATGCGGAAACTGCTCAGTCGACATGTGCCGGCATTTACTCTCCCAAAACAACTGGACGGATTAGACATGACCCCCCTTTCCATTTAAGAAACCTGGAAACGGAGGCCCATGCAAGGCTGCAAGGCTGGCAAGAGGCAGAACTGGGACTGGTCACAGGTCTGTGTGACTCAAAGGTGAAGTCACTCACCTGTATTATACTGTCAAAAGACTGGTGGGACTACTAATATTTAGCTTACTGAAGTCGGAGGTGTTTCTCCATAGTAATAAAAGCTGGGTTTCATGTGAGAGTATTTGTGCACAAGGTTGAATTTGAAAATGTTTTTAACTACAGTGGATACGGAAAGATCTGCAAGAAAGGTTTCCACACACAGCACTCATTTTAAAAGTCACCCGTATGCTGAAGTAGGAATACTCATCTATCTGAAGGGAATGTTTCCACTGGCTCCTGTCCTCTCCTCCCAGGTCAGCTGCCATGCCGTGGGTTTTGCAACATGGCAGGCTTGGAGTTGGCAAAGCTACCCGGATGTGGAGGGGAAGGCCCACAAACACGAGCGAGGAAACAGGACGGTCGGGAAGACCAGCAGTACAATGCTGACCTGTTCGTTTTGAGTATCGATCATCAAACTACCACAAAACATGGCTTAAATGAACAAGGAAGACAACTTCCCAGACTGCTTTTTTCCCCCACGTTTGCGTTCTCCTACAGCCACCTTCAGCTCGGGCAGGGGACAGGCGGAGGAGCGGACTCTGGGCGAAAGACTGCGTGGGTCTGGGTGCACGGGTCTGGGTGGAGCAGGGTGGGCAAGACGGAGATGGATGGGTAAGAAATCCAGGGAGCGGGCAGAGATGCTTGGGTTCTGACCTCTGCTTTGCCACCCACTGCCGAGGGAGACCCTGATCCCCAGTCCTTAGGCTTTACGTGCAGGGACTTCAGCGGGACCAATATTCCTGGCCTCGAGGGAGGAGGAGCAACTTAACTAACTGGTTTATGACTTGGAGAAAGGAATGAGCGTGCTCGGTCCGTCTCGCCCTCTCCTCTGCTCACACCAGCCAGCCAGCAAAGGGTATATTCCGACCCAAGCTCCCCCTGCATTTGGCTACAAATCTAAAGCCAGGTCCCCCATGTGGCTTTTTCATGTTCTGACTCCTGTATTTCTCTTTCAGATGGTTCCAAAATTGGGCTGAGAAGAAAGGGGTGCTTTTACAAGCTCCCCTAAACTCTTAACCTTTGCCAACTGAAATTTTGAGCAAGTTGCTTAATCTCCCCGGGCTTCACTACAAAGAGAGGGAGGTAAACATTATTTTTAAGAAACAGTTGCAGCACGAGCTAACTGCCAGCTTATACTGAGTGCGTACTACGTGGCAGGCACCAATGTAAATGCTCCGCACCCATCATCTCCTCTCCTCCTCTCAGCTCTGTGGGGTAGGTTCCACTATAATCCCGGTTCACAGCTGAGAAGACATGGAGCACACATTCCACGTAAATGGTTCTAGAGAAACGGGAAACTGTGACTCCCAAACCAAGAGCCTGTGTGCTGCTAGTCTGTGCGAGTTCCCCCACAGAGATGGCCCTGCCGTCCCAGCTGAGCACGGTGGGTCTGAGAGACTTGCTTTTACCTCAAGTATAGACGGAACGTTTTGAGATCAAAACTACCCGGTGCTGAGCAGAGTTGTTCGGGTTAAAGGCACAGGGCTACGGCCTTGGGACAGCACAAAGCTAACGGCCACACTCCAGGATCAGCCAGGATCTGGCTTCCTCGGGAAGTCGATGCCTCAGCCAACAAGTGATGTGAACTGCGCGCTCAAACTACAGGTATTCATTGGACCCTTTCACTCCTTCCTGTCTCTGAACATGTAATGGAGTTCCCTTTTAAGTAGCTATGTTCAAATATGACTCATTCCCCAAAACAAGACACTGAAATTCTCCACAACCCATCTATCATAAAAAGTGTGGTTTCTAAATCAGATGCATTTGACAGGGAAAAAAAGATTCTCCTATCACCTGTCCTTACACATAAAGGTTTTACTAGGAGGGACAAACAAAACCAAAACCATCCCAGCACGTGCACCAGTGAGATGGGGCGAGGTACACCCCGGGTGAGTGAGCGGCGACATGGAGGGTTTGCCCACAAGTGTATTGTTGGGGGGACGGGGGTGGAAACGAAGCTCGCCTAAAACACACACTGCGTGATCCATTTACAGAAAAGATGGGAAATAACACCTAAAGTTGTGCACACACAGACAGGAGCCTGAAAGATGGCCCATCAAAATACTGATGGTTGTCTGGCTGGTGAGATTTGGAGATTTTGCTTTCTTCTTAGTACCTTTTTGTATTTTAACATTTTTCTACAATTAGTATGTATAACCTTTGTAATCAGACAAAAAAATGTTTTTAAACAAAAAGGCAAATCTTCCTACATACTTCCTGACTAAAAGTATACACTGACTCCCCATTACCGACAAATCAGGCCCAATTTAAGCTTGAGGCCTGGGGGTCCCTCATCTTGCGGACATCTCCAGAATCGAAGCCCCCCACCCCCCAATCCCACTCTTCTGCCTCAACTCCTCTGCTCAAGGGAGGCACCTCCTAAAAGTCTTCTCTGCCACTTCCAGGCCAGGTTAAGGCCCCCTCCTGCAAGGAGACCTCTTTCAGAGACGGTAGCATCTTGTGAAACGTTTTCGTGTCTGTCTGATGTAAGCTGCCCAGGCACACGCCCGACCCAAAGCCTTTCCTCAATAAGGATTCAGTGTTCCGAACCGAACTGATTCTCTACCCCTTTCAGATGCGAAGCGCGTGGTAAAACGGCACAGTCTGGCGGCTCATACTTCACTCAGCCACTAGATGGCAACACGGGCACTGCAGCTGGAGTAATACCAGGAACTCAAACACATCACCCTTTTTTCCCAAGGGCTTTTAAGATTTCTCTGGTTCTTTGTTTTTTGATCTAGAATCAAAGGATTATTAAAGGTTAATTATTCTGCACAGGCCGAAGCTGAAACGACATTGTTTGAAAATACACACGTGCACTTGGAGGAGTCCGAGAGAACTTGAAAACCCCGCACTCGAGGCAGGGAGGACACAAAGGGAGCTCCAGGCGCATGGCTGCCATCTGCCATCCCAGGCGGCGGGCCCGGCTCTGTTTACGTGTGTCCCCCACAGACCAGTCCTGCGAGCTGCTCCTTCACCGTGCTTTGTAAATTACCCAAAGCAAGATAAACTGTAAAACAAAAACCCTGGTACAAAACGGTGGGATTCTTCTCAAAGGATGACTGCCTTTTAACTGTGGGGCGAGTTCAAAGCGGTCACAAGTGTCCTTTGCTAGTCACAGCAGTGGTCTGACTTGCAAGCCACCCCCCCACACCCCCCCCAAGATAGGAATTCTGTTCTGTTGGCACTCGCAACACTTCCAACAAAGACCTGATTGATTATGAAACACTAAGTACCGATTTGCATAATTTGCCTCTGC
The DNA here is from genome assembly GCF_017311325.1 of Ursus maritimus. Classification (NCBI taxonomy): domain Eukaryota; kingdom Metazoa; phylum Chordata; class Mammalia; order Carnivora; family Ursidae; genus Ursus; species Ursus maritimus. Next base: position 76,036,734 of record NW_024426996.1, read on the forward strand.
AAGAAACAACCATTGTTCAAGATTAAAGAGACTCCAGTAGGTCCCTCTGGCATATTGTAAAAAGTTCCCTGTAACACAAAATCATTATTTTTTTTTCATTCAATCAGTGGACACAGCTTGCTGTTCAGTTTAGTATGCAGCCAAAGGCACAGCCAGAACGACCACAGCTATATAAACGTTTGCCAACTACTGATAAGCTAAAATGATTTTTCACAAGGATTGTGTTCCCAAGTTTCATTTGGAGGCCCACTAACTAAATTCTGAATCCACTCCCTTCAGTCATAATTGAAAATACATCAATACCAATTACAGCTGAAAGTTCAGAACCAAGGCGCCTCTGGACCCTGCAGCCATCACAGTGGGGGCTGTCTGCACCCGGTCCCCAAGTGAGAGAAGCTCCCCACTGACTAGTCACCCACAAAAGAGCCTGGCAATACCACAGACATTCCACTGGCGCTCTGGGTCACAGCAGCCGGTCTGTTAAGGGATCGCCTACATGAACCTATTCCTCTCTTGCTTCCTTTCTCTCGGTAACTGTTTAGGGAACAAGCGCCACAGGCTGGGCCCCTCCCAGCACCCCCCCCCCCGTTTCTATTGCAGGACGCCTCCATTCAATGACCGCGGGGCGCTGGAGGGGTAACAGTCACCGGTGGGAGTTCTGGCCACTCCCTGCCCGTCCTCACAAACTCCTGATGCTCTCTTCCCTCCCTCTGCCCCTCCTGAAGCTCCATCCTCCCTCTGTCCGCTCCCTGGACCCCCGCTTTCACCAGGTGAAGCACAGAACACTACATCAAAAACTAATGATACACCGTTTGGTGACTAACACAGTAATTTTAAGAAACCTCTGGCAAACTTTCTTTACCTTCATCCACCGCCTCCTCTGCCTTTGCTAACCCGTGAAACGTACTTAGGGTCGAGACGCACTGCGGCTGGACCCACTGCCATCCACAGCTTTATTTACCCTCCACAGAACACATCCACCCAGCCCCTGCCTCGCTCTGTGCTCCAGGCGAGGGCGTCCAACCTTCACTGCGAGTCCCACTGCTGCCTCCAGAGCAACGTGTCCCCAAGTGTCAGTTATCCAGCCACTCACACTCAGCCTTCCTGGCTTCCTCAGTCCTTCCCGTTCCTGTTCTCCCAAAGAGAAAGAGCTCTTCTCTCTGGATTCCTTAAGTTAGAGAGTCTCAGGTCATTTCAGACTCTTCCCTCTTTTCTACCCCACAAATTAAACAGGTCAGCCAGGCCTGTCCATTCAGCTTATTTGACATCCGCCAAAGGAACTGAACCACCGTCCACCCTCCGGCCCTTGCCGCACCCACCCTGCATTCTAGACCCACAGAGCCTTTCCCCTGTGCAGCCTCCTCTTCGCTGCCTCTGCACTATGGCACCTACTGTTCTCTCTGCCTGCAGGGTCTTCTTTCTCATCAGCCAATATTCTACTCAAACGTGCTGGGCCCAAGGAGGTACTAACACACGGCATTGTGGGTTCGCTCCCACTTTCTCTGCAGGGAGCCTTCCTTGAGGCATGCTCTGTTAGCTGAATGTTATAAAGGTGAGTTGGATGTATGCAGGTTATATACATTGTGTGTGTGTGTGTGTGTGTGTGTGTGTGTGTGTGTATACACATATAAATGTTATTAGTTCAATACATAAAGTGCTCTATTCCATCAGTCTGGAAACCTCTTTAGAAAGACCCAGGTGACCATGACCTACAGAAAACTGTAATCAGTAGCTAAATAACCTGTTCTGGATTTTTTGTTGAGAATCAATCCCAACCTTACTGGACTATAGTTTTCAGAATTCAGCATGTGTTGAGAGAGACATGTGGAGAGAGGGAGAATGAGAAATGTATGCACAAAAGAGGAGAGAGATTGATGTTTCTATTTCCACCCTTCTATTCTGGCTTCAGTCTTGAGTAGCAGACAGTAGGGATGGTTAAACTAGGAGACAAGGATGATTAACATTTGTTGGGATGAATTTGGTGGCCTAATTTCTCATATTAGCAACCTGAAAAAGTATTTCTTCTAATATTAAGCTTCTATCCCTTTTGAGAAATTTAGAAATTAAAAAAATAAAATCTTAGATTCTTCGTGTTAATGAGATCATCAAAGAGTTCAGGAACCAATCCCAAAGCTGAAAGAGCACTGGACAGCACTTAGTGACCCAGGGGGCTCAGTGCAGTTTTCATCTTAAAACAGGTCTAGGTTCCTTCAACTTCAAGAGACAGCAGAAGCCTGTCACCTTCCCAGCCTTTCCCTCCTCATCCCTCTGGCCCCAACTTTTCTCTCTACGTCTCCTTGTCTTCGTGATCACGCCTCAATCTAATTAAACACTTTAATATCCATTCTTCTAGCTCCCCAAACTGCATTCATTTGGCATTGCTAGCACATTCCCATTTCCAAACTCTGTCCATTCCTGGTCTGTCTGGCCTTTCTCTGTGCCTCGCACATGCTACGTGATACACAGGGTATAAAGCAAGTAAGTCTCTCCCTTCCTGGAATCTCAAGACCAGAAAGGGCCTGGACAATGCTTACCTGCTTTGTCTGATGGTGGGGAGCCCACTGTCTCTTCTGGGTCACACATGCCACTTGGAACCGTGCAGAGTTCTTTTTCCACTCTAAATTGGGTTCAGCTATTGTGCCCCCCACCCCCAACCCTCTGAGTCTTCTCTCCTCTCTAAACTAAACATTCTCAATCCCCTCAAGCCTTCTTTAATCTCCTCTGAATGTCGCAATTTATGGGCCTCAAAAATCAAATGCAGTTCCCAGAACGGACTCAACATTGTGTGTGCCAGCAGGAAATGCAGAGGAAAGCAGAAACATCACCCTCTTGTTCTAGCTTCTGGGTTTCTATTAATGCTACCCAAGAGCACGCTCACTTTCATGTCACTGAGTGTGGCTGACTTCGTATCAACTATAATTATTTCTTCCATGACTGCTGCTGACAATCTATGCCTTCGCTCTACACCTGTTTTCCCCCGCTTCCTGTTATTTCCCACTCTAATCCACTGCCATTAAAGACATCTATAACTAAAAATAATCCATTTTAAAAATGGGGTGAAAATGGGGCTGAAAGAGAAGCATGGAGTTCTAGCCCCCTTCCTGTGGACAAGCAGCTCAAGCCACCACAGATGCCCCAGCAGTCCAAATCTTCAGGCCATTTAAAACAATGTTCCCTCCACAAAAATATCACGGAGACTTGGCTAACTGCCTTCTGAAAGCAGATCTTCCCCGAACCTATCTGCCTAGCAACCCAACACAAATGGGGCCGGGGGCAGGGGTGGCCCCTGCTTCGTGTGCCTGGGCTGGTTAATGGTCACTACTTTCTTTTCTGTGCGCCTGGAAACCTTTCTCTTATTTGTTCCCTTGACAAATATGTCAGACCCAGAACGGGTCAGGCACAGTAAGATGGGAGGTGATAAAGAAGAGAGGGAGGGAGGAGGTCCAGGAGAACAGGAAGTTCCAACCCAAGGGTCTTACGTGGCTTCACACTGCTTTTCACATCCCATCCAAACTCCGTCTGGGCCAGAGCCTGTGCGTAGAGTGTGTGCAGAGACTGTGTACAGACTGTGTTTGGTGTGCGTGGAGACCGTGTGTGTGCGGAGTGTGCACAGGGGCTGCCTTCCACCCAGTCCCGGTCATTCGAGCACAGCCGACACAGATGTGAGTCCAGATCCCAGCTCTGCCACAGCTCTGTCACTGACCCGTGGCACAGTCTTGCACCAGTTCCTTAACTCCAAGCCGTAACCTCTGACTGGAGAAATGAGACAATGACCCTGAAGGCGACCACAAGCCGTCGATGCAAGCAGCGTCTGTGAAGGGTCTGGCACTGCGTCTGGCACACAGTACGTGCAGCGAGGCGAAGGGCTGCTGTAGATAGAAGGCTGTGAGCTCTCACAAAGTCACAGCATCCGAAGCAGGAGCACTGGATCCGGCACAAATCCAGCGTGACTGGACACAAGTGGCAGTCACACCAGTAACCACCACCGACTGAGGGTGTACTCCATGCCAGGCCCGACGCTAGGAGCTTGACACACACGTATTAACTTACTTAACCCTCACACCGCCCCCCTGGGGAGGTCCTGAGATTGCCCCCCATGGAGAAAAAGGAAACCGAGGCCAGGAGAGAGGCTGGACACACTGCCCGTGGTTTCCACAGCAGGTCACTGACATAGCACAAGGAGGTCCCGGAGGGTCTGGCGCAGAGCCCACCATGAACTACCTCCATGGTAATGGGTGGGCCTCCCAGGCTCCAAGGTCAGAAGCAGAGGCAGGCAAGGGCACAGAGCAAAGAGCAAAGTGTACTGGCAGAGGCAACCTGCTATGGGCTCCACTCCACGATGGTGGGGCATCTGGAGAAGCCTCTCTAGAAAGCAGCTGAGGGACAACTCCCATAGGTACAACCAGCTCCCGAAAGAACTGAACTTGACCTCACGCTGCTTATTCTGCTGTACTCTGACCACCTCCCCAGCAGACTGCACCTGACGTCAGGCTTAATTTTTGTGCAGAAGGTGAAAAGCACACACCATCGACACGACAGAAGAGGCCACACTAGGTTCCAGCACACATTTTCGCAATCCGTTCAAAACAGCTCGTCCCCCACCCCGCCAAGATGGAATAGACGGCTGTTTCTTCAGCTGCACATCAGAGGAAGTGGATGGTTTGAGTTTAGGGGCCATGAAGAGAGCACAAATGCTCCTTCTTAGATGCTAGAATCCCAGGCAGCGAGCAAGGTACTCTTACTAGAAGAGGCAGCACAGGGACCGGCGAGTCCCAAGCCCCATCTTGCCCTCAGTCCCCAGCACCCACACATGGGGAGCGGACAACAGGCACTGCTGACATCAGCAATTCCTTCCTGCTGGGCACACAGTTAACCTCCTGCCGATCTCGTCTTTGTGGGATGCGCCTCCAGTGCCCGGCTTGCCCCTCCCCTGCACCCCAACATGCTCCTCCGCATCTTCTCTCCCTTCCCTCCCCGCAAGTACTCTCCTCCAAAGAGCCATCCCTCGATTCACCCCATGCTGTGTCTGGGAACCCCCTGCACACCTGCAGTCCACAGGCAGCCCATATCCACTCTGCTCCTCTGGAAAACCCAGTGCACTCGTGAGCAGGTGTGCTGGACCCCTTTTATGCTCTCCCAGGTTCTCAGCACGAGTCTAAGGATTCATGTCCTTGGGATCCTCATTTATTCAGGTTTTCTGACTCAGGGCAATTCAGCCACAGATAGAACGTTGGAGCATAAGAAATTAGAAATATTTATAATTGTTCAATAAGATGTAGGTAAAACAGAATAGAAGAGGAAACCAACGTGCACATATTATAACTGTTGTTGGGTAAACGTTCAACTAAACGGTAACAGCAAACACGTGGTACTTACGATGACGCCAAGAAGAGCTACAAGGGCTTTGTCCAGATGACTCCACTTAATCCTCACTAGAACCGTCTCCCATCTAGAAAGAGGGACTACTAATGGGCTCAAGGTCTCACTAGTAATTGGCAGAGCTGGACTGCTAATTTCTGGCTCTTCCTGTTCTCTTCAGAACTTTGACAAGACGGCTAAGAGGAAAACACATTCCATTTATATTTGAGTTCCTCAAATTAAAACCTCAACTCTATCTTTAAAATTCTTTCTGTATCTTACAAAACAGTGTAAAATTCAAATTTGTGTTTCATGGGGGGGGGGTATAGTCTTAACTTCTTGAGTTGCCCTTCCAGAAAGAATCATGAATATTTACAGTTCTTTACCTTTTTACATGGCACAGAGGCCTGTAAGCCTCTGACCAAAGCTCTGTATCTGATCTCTTCCCTACAGAAAATAAATATTCCCACAGATACAGATTTTCTGCTTCTACTTTGAGTTTCAGAGGCTCTTGGCTCACTGGAACTCAGGTTAAGGCCTCTGATGATAAAACGTGGTACAACAGGCTCCAACACAGGAGAGTACAAACTTTCTGCAGACGCCATGCGCATAAGGAGCAGCTCAGCACCAGGAGACGGTGGCTGGTCATCCGTCCAGAGTCCGCCAGCATGGTAATGCTAACCAGTCATGTCAAGGGAGGAGTGGAGGTGGCATGGGCCCGGAGCCTGTGGGGGGTGGAGGGACCAAGCACAGGACAGCCACCCACACGTCTGTCTTACACATAAAAAAGGGGCAATGGAACTAACTGATCGTTGTCACCAGCATCATAAACATTTGGTGTTTACTATGTCTCAGGCGCTGTGTTAAGCCCTTGCATATAACAGATGAAAAACAGCTGAGGAAACTGAGGCACAGAGCCTCAGATCATACTTCTAGCAAGTTGAAAAGCCAGGTCCACACTCCAAAAGTCACTCCAAAGCCTATGCTCTGAAATTCGTCAGTCTGCGCCTCCAAACTTGGGCTCTGTGACGCTGGTACTCAAGCTGAAGAACCGTTCGGACCAAAGAAGAGCGACCAGGCAGCCCTCTACCACTGGCCTCACGCCAAACCTGCTGCAACCAGGCTGCCAGGTGGTCAGTTTCGTTTATCAGCTCCTCCAAAGGCCTGTGCCTAACGTCTTCTCAATCCTTCCAGTCCCTGGCAGAAAATACTAAGCACATAAAACACATTTACACTCTGCTGCAGTGCATTCCACATCCCAAGAATACGGTCACTCTTTTTGTGGTGAAAATTACAGGACTTTTAAAAAGTGTGTGTCCAGAAAGAACCCTGTCATGTTCATTTTGGATTCCCAAAGCCTGGCAAGGTTCCTAGCTCCATAAACGCCTGCCCAGTGGGTGATACAGGAACAGCTACACCTGAAACTAGTGGTTATGACATACTAGAAGGTTTTTTTTTTAAATACAGAATTTTCTCACAGTTTTGCGAATGTTTTAGTATACACCAAAGGCACACCCCCTGTGTAACAAGCAGCCAACAACTGCGCACAGTTGGTAACCAACAGCAACCCTCCCCACAAAAGGCGAACAGAGTAGCAAGGGCATAAAGTTTGTGGCCACAATCAGGTCCTACCCAAAGGCAGATTTTTATTACTCAGGTTAAACTTACGCACTCAAAAAAACCTGAAATGCTGTCCTACTAACATTTTAAAAAAACTCTGATCTCTTTATTTGAATTATAATATCAACTATAAGGGGAAAATATTTGTGAAGATGACAAGGACAAGGAGTACACCTACAGAAGTGGGAAAACCACAAATAAAACTGACATATTACAGCCTGCTCCCAATCTCATTCTCCTGGGATCCTAGCCCTGGGCAGAAATTATGAGCGGGGAACAACATAAAACCCCTTATTTGCAAGCCCAGGGCAAGAGTTACATCAACTAGTTCTCCGAATCTTCCACCCATCGCGGCAGGTACCGTTCCCGTCCACCAGGTGGCGCCCGGCACCACGCTGTTCTCCACAAACAGTACAGTACATCAAAATGACAACAGCCTGGTTTTAAGATGATTTGTCTCTTGAGGATATACATTTGGTTTAAGTTTCCACTGCGAAGTTAAAGTTCTTAAGATAGGTCATGCAGATCAATTGCTCCTGTAATCTGAAACTCAAAAGAGCAAGTAATATCTAAACAAGGGGAAGGGGTGGCCCTGAGCTTATAAGGTTCTCTAAAAGCCAGGAGACAGTCAGCCTGGCTACCTCTAATCTCATCATCAGAACTGTTACCTTGTCCAGTTTCTGCTTCACATCAGCAAAGAGAAGAGTGAAATCAATGACGGGCAGTACAAAGGGAGAACATACACTCAACTTCCATACCACTTGATAGATGCCAATAATTTACCTTCAACAGAAAACACTGCTTGATAATATTCAAATCCCCAAAGTGTAAGTGTTTTGCTTTACTATAGCATTTTTTTCTCTCCTGGTAAAAACAAAAGCAAAGGACGGAATGTGCATTTTATCATGAAGCTCTGAGAAAGAGGTTTGGTAACAAGATACCCAGCCTTTCCTCCAAAGTCATCTTTCAACTGAGTGAATGGGAATAAAATGCAGAGCTTGCTGGCCTCGACCAGGAATACAAATGTTCAAATTCCATGCAAAACCCAGGGCCTGTTTCATCATTCCCTGTCTTTCAAAAAATATAGATTCCTTGCCTTCATTACGGTCTTCTTTGGAGTAAATAAGGCATGAAACTTAAAGCACTTCTGTACACGTGCAAAGAAAAACAACAAAAAGGCAGAAAATATTATTTCAAGTAATAAGTTACAAAACATTCCATTATCCTCTGCTTGAAAAAAAATGAAAATAAGATTGACTGGTTTCTGGGATTTAGAAAAAACCAGCAAATTGCTAACTGCTAAGTTTTATAAAATGGGGACTAACCTGATAAAATTGATTCTTAAGTGTTCAAAATAGCGTAAAATAATTTAGTTCCTAAGAAATCATTTGCTAGAGAATAATCTGTGTATAAAAATACCTAGAAAAGTAATGGTTAGATCTTGAGCTAGATATTATCAACTTTTTTTTTTGAGAATCAAATTGTATCTCTTCATCCTACTTTTAAGATTTACTGTTTTACTTGGACACAAAAATGTTAAAGTCTTATATTCGAATGTTCTACTCAGAATTCAGTTTGAAAGCTTTAAAAGTAAAACCTGTATATACAATTTAAATCCCTTTTAACAGTTTTTGAGATCATTAGGTAAAGCATCTGAAACACCGTATAAAAATTTCCTTTCTTATCACAGACACAGATTTCAGTTAAAATCACATAATCAATTTGTAACCAATAAAATTGTCATCAAAATGTAATACTAACTGTCCCCCCCAAACACATACGTATACACTCGTAAGGGACGCATGTAGCAACATACCAAAGAAAGGACAGTCAAACTTTACAATGCTCAAGAAATCTTTGAAAACTCTATACTATGTGTTAGTCAGTACCCGATGACTATTTCCAAAGTGCCAAACCTAATGACTGGTAAGTTCTCTTTCCACACTTACAGTCTCATTACAATAAAATACGGACAAATTTCCCCAAGAATTGGGGAATAAGCAACTAAAAATGCAATTTGCAGTTGTGAGGTCAATGTCCTAATGGTGAGGCTTAAAACAAATTTTAGATTAATATTTTTAAATTTTATTTTTATTTGTACTCTATGTGGTCTATTTCAAAATTAAACAAAAAATTTTCCTCCTTGCAAAATTAAGAATCCTCATATATGCTAAAATTTAATGCTTATTTTGTAAAAAAAAAAAAAAAAAGCAAAAAAAAACTTTAAATTTTTCTGGCAACTAAGTATTTTGGTTTTCAGTTGGAGTCTATAAATACATATATAATTTCTGTGCCTATCGTTGAAAAGGGGCACTTTGGGGATTCCTAGAACAATCACTAAGGCTCTTAAAAACAATGCAAAACCTCATCCATACTGAAGAATTCCCATTTAACCCTTATTTTCAATTACAGCCAAAATGTTTGCTTCAGAGCCACAGAAACGGACATCTCTCTCTCGGCAACTGCGTCTGGGGAGAAAACATCATTAAATGTCACATCTGACTGTCACAGTTCCCCCAATTCACTTCCTGCATGTTTATTATCAGACTCTAATCATGACTTTCACAAACTTATTTATACTTTCACACAAACTTCCAAAGTTTTCCCAACTTAAATAAAACCCCACAAAAACTGTGGGAAATGTTTCGCTTGAAAGATAAAAGTAAACTGGTCCAAATGTACTTGTGCAGTAATCAGTGTTTACTTCTGTTGCTCACTCAGCTTACAGCACTTTCAGTATCTGCACTCAACTTAGTTTTCTCGTCGCTTAAAAAAAAAAAAAGGAGGGAACATTTTCTTTCTCTCCCGTTTTGCTCTCAAAATATAAACTCATTTAATGCAAAGCATTCCTGAATCAGGCATGTTTTAAACTACAAGCATATCTAGTCTCAACAGCATTCATATTACACACAAAATGCCATTTCTTTCAAAACTTCAGTCTGAATATTTTGTAAATCTAATTTTACTTTTCCTAATAAACAGAAGACATTTTACTACGCAAGACGCAATTGCAATTTTAGTAAGTGAAAATAGCAAAAAATCCGATATTACAATACTAAAGGAGAAAAGAGGGTATTAACTCATTTACTTAAAAAGTTGGGTTTTTTTCCGCTGTAGGCACCTCTACTATAGATTTTACACTGCATTTGTTAAAATATGACATACTCTCAGCCTGCGAACAATTTATCAGTCAATAGTATCTACTGAGAGAGGAAGTGTACTTTAGGTAAGTAAACCACTAGGAACTATTTATGTTGCCTTTGTTCAAAGCTGCTTAGAAAACTGTGCTTTTTAAATAATCATTAAAAATGGTCTAAAAGCTAACTGTGATATAGTTAATCGACAAACCAAGTGATGCCATTTAATCCCAGAGACAGAAATTTGTCTCTCAAAGAGGATCTAAGATATCCATAGATGTAATACAGTAATATGCGCTAAAGGTAATAAAACTATAGAGAAATATTTCCTAATAGAATGAATACACTTTAAAGTTTGTATGACTGGCAACAGAAAAGACTTTTTTACTATTAAAAAAAAAAAAAGTCTCCTGACAAGAGATTCTGGGTTTGAAGTATGTCACACCCCAGTTCCCCAGCCACGAATCCCAGTTCATTTTTTAAAATGAGGTCTATTTCCTGTAATTTTAGATATTTTAGAGTACAATTATTTTACATTTTTATGATGCCTTTGGGGTATCATTACAAATATTTTTATGTGTTTAAACTTAGGAAAGTAAAATTAAGTAATAGCTTCTCTTAAAGGGAGCTGTCAACTCTCTCCTGAACAAAAATCTTTGTTTTAAAGCAATCTAGAGATTTATATCCCTAGTAACCATAGAAATTAATCTTAAGCTTTAGAAAAAAAGTGCATAAAATGTTCCTTATTTAATTAAAATCAGAGCTCTGCTCTTTAGAAATAAGGACTCTCTTTTGAACAGAAAGAACTCTCTCCACAGAGTGGAATTGTTTTAACTCAAGGTAGCATTCTTTGTGATAAATTAATCAAACACATGTTTAATTGGCTCTTGAATTTGTGTGCATACAAAGCTAAATACTTTGTTGGAAAGGATTTGCTCAGGGAATTCATCCACTGAAAATGTCTGGTAAGAAAAGAAAGTGAAACACACAGGATCCAAACCCTATTTGTAGATATCTAAGTGCGGGCATAAAAAAGAGCAAGCAAAGAATTTAACAGTAACAATTAGAACCACTCCCAGCAGAACTCACTTTGTTTTCATCAGGAAACTGGAAATATTATTCACTGTGTCTTAACATGAAGACTGATCAACACCTCATAACTCAAACTTTACCCTGTGATGACTGTCACTCCCTAGTTCACACGCACTGAGACAGAGACAGGTTCTGAATTCTTTCACCAACTGACTACGAAGTTTAGCTCGGGGTTAGAAGCCAGTCGGGGATGTCTGGGGAGTCGGCCGTGTTCTCCGGGCAGACGGCGCTCTTCTCCAGCAGCCTGAGAGAATGTGTGCCCTTGAGGGACGGTCAAGACAAGCTCCTCAAACCTTTGTAAAACGTCAAAGCTTTCAAGGCTTATGAAATGCAGGTTTTGAAGAAATCTGGTGAACTTTCACGAGATTTAAATTTTATAGCTTTAGGTTTTTTGCTGCCTAATGAATATTTTTAAAAGTTAAGCCACATTCGGTTTCCACTATATATTCTAAAACCCCCTCATGTGGACTTTTCATTTTGGAAAAGCGAGATAAATACAGAAAAGGTTAAGAGCTTAGTTTAGAATCGGGAAGCAAAGACATCAACGATCATGTCAAAAAACAAATATTAAATATTCGTAAAATGTTCATACAGTATATTGTAAACACCAAGTAAAGTGAAAATTATAAATGTTTCTGCTTTCAGACAATCAGTGTCTGAAGAGAGCTGGAATAGGGGTCTCTCCACATGAGTTTAGGCACTGCTAAGAATGCGAAACATCTATCATTTTCTCTAAGCAACCCAACTTTTTGGAAAAAACACCGGCATTTACTCCCCATGCCGTCCACAGCCAATTTCACAGTCCTCCAAAGGAAAAATTCCCCAAGCATTTAAGAGAATCAAGATGTCTTGTATAGGTAATAAGTTTCAAAATGGGATAGAAAATGATGAGGAATTCTAAAGGAATGAATAGGTAGTTTCCAATGCACGGGACACCAGAGTGTGTTCACCTTGGTGATTCTAAACACTCTTTTGGGAGGGGGGAGGTGACGACAGGGGAGAGGAGATGGGGCACAGGGATCAGGAATTTTGATTGTGATACTAGAAAATGACACATCTTACCATCTTCATTGCAGGCAGCACACCCCCCTAGCAACTAGGCCCCAAGTCAGACAATACGTAGTACGTGTCAATGAACTGGTTTCACTTTTAATTCAAATTATAGTCATCGGCAAGGACAAAAATCTAAATACCTATTCTGAAGTATCAGTAGAAAACAGTGTTTAGTTTAAAAATAATTTCTCAAAGCATAATGCCATTTTGAAGCTTTAACAGTATGATGTTTGGTAAAAACAAAATATCAATGTCTCCTTGAAGTAGAGTTGTAATACCTTCCTTTCCCCTCTGCTTTTAACCTTACTCACGCGAGAACTTATGAAAGAAACAAGAACCCCATTTTCACAGAAAGCACAAGAACTGGAAAGAATTTTGTGGACTGAACCACTGTTTTGTTGGTATGTTCTTGGCTCTTCTCCCTCTCATGTAAGAAAAGTCAACAAGGTAAATAGATGCTCTTTCTCCCAACTCCTTAACCCAGTGCCCCATAGCGGCTTCCTTTAGGACTTTACCTAACAGCCCAAACCCTGCCTCAGGGTCAGATACTCTAGGCCTGCGATGCTGTTTTGAAAGGTTATAGAACACACAAGAGTCTATGGAGGTGACCGCAGACGTTCTGAAGGAGCGATAACCCCGGCGGTAAGAAAGTCTTTGCTAACCACCTGTTCGTACACGGGATACAGGAGTGTTCCATGCAAAGGCAACATCTGGGCTCACTCCATGCCCCTGGTCAGGTCCCTTCTTTACGCTTCGGTTTCCTTGCTTGGAAAAGGACGAGACTGCATTCCCTGATCCCTAAGGCCTGTTTGAGCTCCAGAAATTCCATGACTTTTTGTATCTGACTAAAAACTGAATAGTGTATTTTTTTTTTTAAAGATTTTATTTATTTATTCGACAGAGATAGAGACAGCCAGCGAGAGAGGGAACACAAGCAGGGGGAGTGGGAGAGGAAGAAGCAGGCTCACAGCGGAGGAGCCTGATGTGGGGCTCGATCCCACAACGCCGGGATCACGCCCTGAGCCAAAGGCAGACGCCTAACCGCCGTGCCACCCAGGCGCCCCTGAATAGTGTATTTTCAAGCAAGTTTTCACATCCTAGTTTAAGAGTAACTAGAATTTAATTTACAAGGGAAAGAATTTTGCATTTATTTCTTTAATATTTTGGGGGGAGGGGCAAAGGGAGAGGGAGAGAGAGAATCTCAAGCAAGTCCACACTGACCACAGAGCCAGACGCTGGGCTTGATCCCACAACCCCGAGATCATGACCTGAGCTGAAATCAAGAGTGGGCTGCTTAACCAACTGAGCCACCCAGGCACCCCTGGGATTTATTTCTGGTAACCTCCTGCACGGCAGAACACATTCCATATTTTCACATATTTAATCTTCACAACAATCCTCTAATGTTATCACCTTTCCCATTTTATCAGTAAGAAAAGGCTCAGATAAGCGAGAGATGTAAAGTTAGATCTGTCCGATTAACTACCCATGCTCTTTCTGTACATCACAGGCTCTCCCCTGCCGCAAAATAACAGTATACTGAATCCCCCACTGAGAAACTGCAATCCAGTGCTTTCTGTGTGTAAGACACTGTGCCGGGCGGGACGCACACAGGTGGGAAGCATGGCCCTTTCCCCATGGGCCTCACCTTAAGGGGCTAAACCATAAAGGGGTATGCCCTTAATTGCAACAGGTCACTGAAAACCTGCGATCTTATCTGCGATGAGATCAGGGGGAGGAAGGGGTACAGTGGACTGGAAAAACAGGGAGGTGGTGACCTTGGACCTTGGAAGCAGGGAAAAGAGGGAAGATTTCACTGGCCTCAGATAGGGCCGGGTAAAATTTACATCTCTCTCTCATGGCCCTCTCCACAAGCTGTCCAGATGATTCTAAAGTATAAGGAGGGCCAAGAACCACTGGTGTGGGGGCACAGGAAAGACGACTCTGGAATCAGCCACTAGCTCTGTGGCTGTTCCCCAATTACTTAAGCTATCTTTGCCTCAGTTTCTCCATTTGTAAAATGGGAAAAAATAATAGTACGTACCTCATAGGGTGCGTGAGGATGAAATGGGTTATTTTCTGCAAAGGGCTCAGAAAAATGTCTGGCCTATAACAAATACTATGCAAACATCAGAAGGCCTTGAATGCCCAGTAAAGGACTTTCTGTAAGCCAACAGTGTTAAACATTCTCTTGCACATAGAGGTGATGGAAAATGACAAGTTTTTCTTTTTTCGTTCTTCCTTTCACATTTAAATTGTATATTTAAATGCAAAAAATAAATGGTAACCTTATGCCAGTCCAGCTTCAGCTCCCTCACCCCTGTGTATGAATTTACAAGTAGGAAAAAAATAATAATAAAATTCATTTTTAGGGAAAATAATCTGTTGAGTAAACTGTAACAAGTGAGACTTTTTTAAAAAGGAGATTCTCACAGTACCCTAGTGGAAAGAAATAGAACAAGTTAAAATGGATACAAGAGTTCAAAATAAAATGACAAAGCACAGGGGCTCCTGGGTAGCTTCATCAGTCTGGGGTCCAACTCTTGATTTTGGCTCAGGTCATGGTCTCGGGGTTGTGAGATGGAGCCCGGCGTCGGGTTCCTTGCTCTATGGGGAATCTGCTTGAGGTTCTCTCTCCCTCTGCCCCTCCCCCTGCTTGCGTGCGTGGGAGCAAGTTCTCTAACAAATAAACCTTAAAAAAAAAAAAAAAATGACAGCACAGTGGTGCTGTCAACACACACACTATGGGCTCTAAAACTGTCCACATCTGAAAAACTGGGATGGTGAAGGAGAACATCAGTGATAATCAGATTATGTGATTTTTAAAAATCCTATAGTTGAATTACAGTTCTTTAAATAAGTGTACCTTCATCAGGATCTCTTTGTCACATATACTTTCAAAAACAAGATCTCTCCCTTTTTTCCCCATGTATTCTTTACATTCCCAAAATGAAGAAACAGAGTCAGAGGGCCTGCCCAAGGCCATCGCCAACAAGAATGAACGCTGATTTCTTATACAGCAGCCCTGGCGACGAGGTCAGAGGGGGAAGCAGAGGCCTGGCCAGCACGGTGAAGCAGCATCCAACACCTGCTGGGGCCTCTCACGTCCCAGCCATCCCCCGTCTCAGAACACAGCCTGGGGAGATCGTGTGGCCGCCGTTCCTGCGTCAGTTACGGGAGCTGGGGGAGCAGGGGGTGCAGGGGGTGGTTAGGAGAGCCCATCGCGGACGGCTGCCTCCTCCAACTACTCCAGCCAACCCGGCAGCAAGGCCTACAGATTCCTCAGCTTGAGCGGCTCCTCAGTGCAGCCCTTGCTGGTCGTCCCATCAGCCTCGCCCGTGGCAACTCGTCACTGCTGTCCCTTTGCAGGCTCACCAAGCTCCAATCCAACGTCCAGGCTCCCACATCTCCCATGGCGCTAGCCCAAGCCTCACGCTGGGGAGGAGGAGCTGGGCCTGGGATACGCATGCTATTTTAAAATCAGGAGCTTGGAGTGTCATTCTAAGCCTCGCATGAATGCTGCCCTACACAACAGGGGGCAGAAATGCTGACGTTTTCTCTCTAACCCTCTCCATGCTAAATAACTGTTGTACCATGGGTTTGGAATTTAAAAAACCCGACCACCAGCCACATTAAACCATGGTGTTGTGTGGAGACTCCAATTCTGTAAGCCTTAAGCACTCAGGGTGTGCGAAGAACAGATGATCGAAGAGCTAGGTGAAGGAAGGTGTGCGAAGCGGTGACCTATATGCCCTTCGCAGGAGGTAGGGAGAAGGCTCCCTCACACGCCAAGACAAGTTACCCCATCTCCGGGAGGGCTTCACAGAGTGCCTGGCCAATGTGAGAACTGGCTTCCTCATGTTTTACACAGAAATGAATTCCAGAAAACCAGCATGTCAAGCAGCACAGTCTCTGAGGACTGTGGTTGGGCCTGCCATCCCAGATCCACTACGGCCCAGACTGGCTGTCGGAATGGAGGATCACAGACACACAAGAGGACAATTGCCCTTGATCCCTCTCAGGCTCCACAGAGCCAGGGGAGCCATGAAAACGACATGACACTCCCACCCCACCCCCCGGTATCCATACAAGAAGGCCTCTTTGGTTCAGGTTTAGGATAGTGTGACCTCTGATTTAGCTCTGAGGTTCAGGCTGAATTGCCAGGATTATCAGACAATATGCGAATAAACAGCATAGACTTCTAATTTCTTAGATGTCTATAATGTGCCACCAATGGAGGAAAACGGGGGCGGGAGTGGAGGGGAGGCACTAAGGAAAACTAGAAAAAACTAACTCACCATTCTACTTACTCAAGCGTTGACTGATCAGGCCCCAGAGCCAGAAATGCTGCTTTATTATTGTGTGATTAATACCACAAGAATCAACAGACAACTGAACATCTACTCACTCACTCACTGGCACTCAGGGAACATTCTGCACCAGGTGGTGTTATAGTGTCCTACAAATATTAACTCACTGAATTCTCATTAACAACCATATGACGTAAATAGTATTATTCCTATTTTACACATGAGGAAACTGAGGCACAGAGCGTTAATTGCTGTGCCCGTCACTCAGCTAACAGGCAGCATAACTGGATTAAAACCCGGTTAATCTGACTCCAGAATATTTGTTCTTAAGTACTGCCTATCATGCTAGAACTTATAAAATCTGTCAGTAAAAGATGCGTCCACTGGTCATTGGAATCACCTTGTCATACCATCCCGAGATAAATCGGTGCCTAGAATGAAATCTGTATTGTCTCTGCTGAGTTAAACTACTATTCACTTCATCTTCTAGACACAAGAGTATAGAGACGATATACCATCACAGCCACAGAGCTTATTTCTAGGTGTTTACATGTGAAGGTATAGGACAGGTATCAAAAAGAGGTATGATTACTAATTACTGGACATGGACAGATGCTGTGGGATTTTTCTACTTGCTAAAAAAAGTCACCTAAGACTTTAATAACAATATTAACGAGGAAAAACAAACTTAACTCTTGCTCCACAGAACCTCAGTGCATATTGTCTGTCACCGTAAAGTTACAACTCATTTATATACGTCTTCACTAAGCTTGGAAGTTTTTTTTTTTTAAAGAGCAAAACGTGGAGGGAACCACTTGCAGAAAATTTAAAAAGCAAATAGATTCGAAGTGGCTCTTCTACTTCCTTGCAAAGTAAGATGGATAACAAGGCCAATAATAATAAACCACACAATGATGACACTCCTGCCAATGTATCAGCAAGGCTTCCCTCCTAGACTCGCTGTACTCTGAAACACTTCATCTCACCCAGGTGTTTGGGATCTTCGACCCTCAGCACAATGACTGGCACACAGTCCCAGCCGTCCATCAATATTTACTGAATTGCTAAACAGAAGTAAGTACATGTGTTTGGGCCACATGTATAACTGGTCCAATCCAAAATCAAAGACTTCATAATCTCTCCAAGGAATATAGTTCTGTGATGTTAATTCACTGGTACATAACACCACTGTTAGGACAAAATGATCAGCTATAAAACACTGGCAGTCGGGACATTTAGGGAGGATAATAAGAACAATGAGCTTACATCCAAATAGTTGTAAATTAGTATTCCAAAATATAAGGCGAGTAGCAAAGCAGTTTAAATTTTAAGAAAAAGAACTTGGTTTCATAGTAGATGAAAAAGAAAAAGGGGAGGAAAAGATGTGGATGATGAGAGACTCTAAAAGCTAGGGAGACTAGAACCTCCCTCTTTGAGGGCCTCTGAAAACGAGTAAGACATCATCTGTTTCCTAAGACTTAGGGCTATTTTTGCAAGAAGACAGAAAGCTCACCTAGACAGCATATCCCAGCTCTAGAATTCCTGGGTTACAGCATATGAAACATAATATACAACTAGGCCAAACAGGCAAATGAAGAAAAAAGGTGCCACTTCTTAGCCAGGGGACAATTTGAGGCTATCCTGAATTTACATAAAACAAACATTTCAAAAATTTACCCCAGTGCCTAACAAACTTTCCTTAAAAGATCTTTTCTTTTAAATTAAAAACAGTAGCTTTATTAATGCACAACCCATTTCAAATTTGAAACACAACTCTAAGCCATACCTTGTGGAATGGAAAGCCATAATTGTAATGTGGAATGAGACCAACTGAAATCAATGTAAGATATTTGAAGTAAGTAAATACTTTTTTTTTCCTAGGGGGTAGTATAAAACGTATGAAATTACAGTAGTAAGAAGTTATTAATTTGAAATTATAAAGTGGAATTGAGGACTTCAAAATATTCATAGATTTTTTTTTTTCAAAGAATTTTGAAAGCAAAGAAAACCATATCGTGCTCTGGAAAAGCTTACCTTTTGGAAAAACATTCAGTGTGCACAGCTGCTTGACCATGTCCTGCAAAGCAACAGCAACATGGATCCCACCAAGCCCAGCACTGATTAAAGTTGGGTTTTCAGGTTCACAGGTATTACACTGATTGGCTTCTACACAAACATCCATTATTTAATAGCTAATCCAATTTAATTATTAAACCTGAACCAGGTGAAAACAGGAACTGTGTCAAGTTCCCTGTAAAACAGAATAACTGTGGCAAGCAGATTTATGAAAATTCCAACAAACAATAAGTAGGCAAAGAATCACCAGCAGCAGAACGTTACCTCCAAGTCAGAATAACTAACTACTAGGCACTCAAAAATATTTGCTAAATGAAAGACTAAAGGAATGTTCGTTCGATGGAGGAAATCGCTTTTCAAATTTATTTTTTCCCAATAAAATGACTTGATTAAAACAGCAGTTACTCGTGAATTTCACCCCACTGCCCACGGTCCAAACGGGTCACTGTCCCCCACCATTAGGACCCATGCCCAGAGTGTGTGTGGGGGGGGGGTGGTGGCAGCCGTGTGTGTGACCGTGTGTGTGACTTATCCGAGCACAAGCATCAGAGACTTGTAACTATGATCCTAGCCTTAAAGGGATTTTGAAGTGGGTTCTTCATTACTTGGTATTACAAAATAATTTGCCTCTTCAACGGTATTTTAAATTTCTTTTTTAATGACTTTATTTTCTGCTTTTTGTGAAAAATGCGAAATATAAAGAAGAAAAAGAATCAATCCATCATAATATCGTCACCCAGAAATAAGCTTTCACCACTTTGATGTATTAGAACCCATTTTATGCACATATCCTTTATATAACTGAAACACCTTACCTATACAATTCTATACTCTTAATTTTAATTGACACCATAATTAGCACTTCCCCATGTAATTAAAAATTCTTCTAAAAATTACTTTCATGTCTATGTAACATTTCATTGTTTAAATTCGCCATAATTTGACAGTTTCTCTATTGCTGAATGACTAAATTGTTTCCTCTGATTTTTCACAAGGATAAATTATGCTGTAACGAACATCTTTTTGCTAAACCATACCAGAATATTTTTGTACACTGAATCTTTATCTGACTCTCTAATTCTTTAAGATAAAGTCTCGAAAGAGGAATCACAAGATCAAAAGTTACCAAGAGCTTTACATCTCGACATCACTCCCAAACTGTTTCCCAGACAGAAGAGGGCCTCTGGCTTGTGGGGCACCCCAGTCCCGGGAACGCTGCGGTGTAACAGTGCTGCCAAGCAAGACTCCCCACCTCTGTGTGCTTGTGCAGAATGACCGCATTTTAAAACAGTACACAACACAATTGTCCTAATGTCACTAGACTCAACTTCCTTTGCCTCAGGTTAATGATAATTTTTTTTAAGCACAGACTAGCATTTGTTTCATAATGATAATTTTCTATACCACAGGGCAGAGTGAGACTTCAGTTTCCTCATCTGGAAAACGAGGAGAGTCAGGTTGTGCGGCCTCCAAGGCTGTGTTGAGTTCTAACATTTTAAGATCTTATCTGTCATCGTGCAGACACCATGTGTGCTGGGGTTCACGGGACACTGACACAAGAATAAAATGTAACTCAGTCACTTAAAGCTGTTCAGCTGTTATTCATCTTGTTTTTCCTGGAGCAAATCACGAACAATAACTCTGCAAATTGGAAATACTTAAATACAACTGCCATCCTGTTTTATAAAAAGAAAGATAACATTTACTTCTGGTATTTAAATTTGTAACCTAGTTTTTGATTCTCAATTCAGGCTCTATAAAACTAGATGCAACAGCTGGAAATTCTGATTCAAAATTATGACTTCACAGAAAACCAGATGCTATAGCGAAGATAAGGTTTCCTGGAGACGTACAGTGTTTTAAGAGGCAATCGAAAATCTGTATTAGATTTTCTGCAGAAAAACAGAAATCTCCAAGATACTCCTAAGCATTTAGAACCTGCGCAGTAACAGAAAGACAAAGCCGCCAATCTGCACTTCATCTTTCTTCACAGCAACACGGCACACTTCTCTGACGCACGCGCACAACTGTTACCCTACAGTGTAACACGCCTGCGAGGATCTGCAGGTAGCTCAAAATCACTGCTGGCAGAAAGAAAGCAAACGACAACACTGATTTTTTTTAATCCCATGAAAATTACATTAGGATAAAAAGTACCAAAAATACCCTAAACGTTATTTTAGTAGCAAATTCAAGTGGCCCCATGACTTGAAAATCAGTAAACGTTACCTAAAACAATTGGGAAAACAGAGAAAGGCAAACTAGGGACAGTGACATTATTATTAAGTCAGCAAGACAGCTACTAAGTCAAAAACTCTACTTGTAAAAAAAAAGTTTTATTCTTGAAACTTAAAAATTAATTTCATAGCATATAATACTGTTGAGGAACAAAATCATTTTCCCTTTTATATCTTTTCAAAGGAAACTGAAAAGGTTAATAGATTTGGAGTCAAGTTTTACGTAAGAATTTTACACGAGTTTGCCCCGCATCTTAGTAAAAAAAAAAAATACTGACTTCTCACTAGACGCCTTGAGTTGAGGAAAAGGACACAGCTCTTTGCACTCACGCAGGCTGCAGTGTTTGTGCGCACAGCGGGGGTGGGCACCCCCGGGGGTGCAGGGTGACTTGCGAAGGTGCACCTGGCTCACACACTTTCAAGGGGATCGATGTCCAGGTCCTGCACCTCCGTATACACCGCCTCCCGAAGCGGCTCTGCCTGGGACTCTGCTGAAACCCACATCCCGCCGGCTCTACTTTCCCACAGGCCCTTCGCAAGCACCTCTCCCACTTCATCAAACGAGGTGCAGCCCTCGCTACACCTCACGGGGCACCGTCCTGGACGTACAAACCTCTAACAAAGGCACACGTGGAAATCCCGGGTGAGATGACAGAGAACGGCTCCTGACTGCACAACAAACCCCTCTCAAATCTATGGGCACCCAATTTTTTTCACTCAACAAAACGAATGAAGGATCTGAGCTGTCAACAGATTATTTTTAGAGTTTTGATGGCACTTTTGGCATGTAACTCCGAGGAAGTTCAAAGAACTGAGAGGACTGGCTGTGCTCTAGCAAACTTCCATTCTTGTCCACTTATTGATGCGAACAAGGTCCCTTACCTCTTATGTTATAGGAAATGAAAACTAAGAACGTAGTTGATATTGAACACTGTCACATTCTAGAAAAAAGCAATATTCACCCACTTACTTGCGCATGATCTGGCTAGGAAAAAAAAACATCCATTGCCTTAAGAGGTTTTCTGAAGGAAATGACATTTTTTGTTTTAATTTCCGTACACACTAATAACAATTGCAAAGGTAACTCAACAGAGAACAATTACAGCATCTTGGTCACTGCTGGAAATTTTTTAAACATTAAGTTTCAATTTGCATACCCATTTTTATTGCATAGAGGTATGAGAGAATGAGCAATAAAAGATTTTCAAGCATAAACAGAGATAGGAGAATATTATATGTTGGAAGTGAAACGAAAATCCGAATTCGAGGAGAAAAAGAAAGGTAAAATTTATGACTACAAAAAAGTTTTTTTAGGGATTTTCAACAAACGATGGGTAAGTATCAAATACAGTATTTAGATTTTGTGTGATACATTTAAATGAGTGATCAAAAGTTTTACTTTAAAATGTCAAGTTTTATAGTGTACTAGAAATTATATCCTTTGCAACTATTTAAACTTACAATGAAAAATTACAGATGTCACAATATAAATGTATGTGTATATACATAAATATGTGTGAAAGGTCACCTAGCTTTTTTCAAAATTCTTTTAAAGGATAAATGAAAAAAATGTTTAAAGGTCCTTGGGTTTACGGTCTGGTGGGGTGAAAAAGACTGAACATATATAATTATAGATAATTAAAGTTCTGTGAAGCAAAAACAGAGGGAGACTATGGCCATAAAATAGAGGTGCCCAACCTAGTCTGGGGGAAGGGCCACGAAAAGTAAGCCTCAAAAGGAAAAGTATTGCGCCGGTTTTATTCACTCTTATATTCCCAGGGTCTAGAATAAATGACTAAAGGTGATGTTTGAGGTAAGAAATAATAAAAATAAGGAGTTGACCTGGCAAAGACAGTGGGGGCAAAGACAGCTGGCCTGGCAAAGACAGTTTCAGACAGAGGAAACAGCACAGGTAAAGGCTATGAGGCAGAGAACATGAAATGTTCGAGGAACCAAGCTGGATCACGCCATGCTTTACAATCTCTATTAGAGATTTTCTTTTTCCTAAAGAGGAAACTGGAAGGAAATATTTTAATCGGGGAATTGACGCAATCAGGTTTACTTTTTATATATTTATTATCTCTCAGGAAAAAAAAATCTGTTGCTAATCAGAAAGAAGAAGAAACTCATTCATTCACGGAGTATTAACTGAGCATCTATTTCGTGCCAGACACTGTATCCGGCACTGAAGATACAGGAGAGAACAGACAATGAAGCCCTGGTAGAACCTGCAACCCATCAAAAAGGCCTGATGTCGAGAGAGAGACAAGAGAAGCTACTTGGGAGACTGAGAGAAAACACGTCCTTGCTAATCACGTATCTGACAAAGGACTTGTCTGCACAATATACAAAGAACTCTCAAACCTAACACTAAGAAAACATTACTCAAGTTTAGAACGGGCAACAGACTTGTACAGACACCTCACTAAAGATGGCGAATAGGCACGTGAACGATGTACTGCATCATTAGCCATTAGGGAAATGCAGATTAACGTGAAATATCACCACATACCTACGAAAATTGCTAAAGTAACGCTCACAATACCAAGTGCTGGTGAGGATATGGAGTACCTGTAACTCCCACAATTGCTGGTGATGACACAAAATGGTATAGACACTGTGGAAAACAAGTTAGCAGTTAATTTTTTTTAAATAATAGCCTATTGAGATAGCCTACTGAGACAGAATTCATACAGCATATAATTTACCCACTTAAAAGTATGCTATTCAGTGGTTTATCTATTTACAAGCTGTACAACCATCACCCCAATAAATTTTAGAACATTTTCATCATCCCCAAAACCACATACCCAGTAACGGTCACTCCCCATACCTCCCCAAACCCTCCCAGCCCTAGGCAACCAATCTACCTTCTTCTATGGCTCCCAGTCTCGTTGCTATGGATTTGCCTCTTCTGGACATTTCATATAAATGGAATCATACAATATGTGGCCCTTTCTGACCGGCTTCTTTCACTCAGCATGTTATCAAGGTTCATCCATGTTGTAGTATCAATAATTCAGTTCTTTTCCTTGCCAAATAATATCAATTATATGGATATATCCTATTTTATTTATCCATTCATCAGTTGATGGACATTTGGATTATTTTCACTTTTTGATCATTGTGAATAATGTGACTCAGAACATTTGTACACAGGTAATTTTTTATAACATTAGGTATATACTTAACATATGACCTAGCAATCCCACTCTTGGGTATTTGCCCTAGAAAAATGAAAATTTATGCTCAGCCAAAAACCTGTACACAAATATTTGTTGCAGGTCTAATCATAATTGCCAAAAACAAGAAACAACCCAAATGTCCTTGAAGAGGTGATGGACTGCCATAGTACCTCCATATCAAATACCGCTCAGTAATAAAAGGAACTACCGATAGATACACACATCCAGAACGAGTCTCAAAAGCACTATGCTAGCTAAAAGAAGTCCATTTCAAAAGATTACGATAGGATTCCATTTACACAAAATTCTTGCAAACACAAAACTATAGCAAGGAAGGCCAGGTAGGGGAGGGGAATCAGGTGTGGCTACAAAGGGATAACAGGAGGCAGATTTTGGGAGTGATGAAACCATTCTGGATCCTGATTATGAAATGGTTACACTAAATATAAATATAAATATAAATATATAATGTGTGTTTGTGTGATGTTAAAATCCATAGAACTATACAGCAGAAAGGTCAATTTTACTGCATGTTAATTTTAAAATAAAATTATGGTTACCAAAAAAAAAGAAGCTAACTGGAAAGACAAACACGGACTCTCCCGGCACCCTATGATCCAGCCTTGGAAAGGAAGCATTCCTTATTTACTGCTTGCTTATCACCCACCAGTCACTATGGCAGAGAGCTGATTTCAGAACAAATACTTTGGCCATCCTAACCCAGATGTACAAAGTATTCGGAGTCCAAATGCAGGGTGTTTGTTCATGTGAATACTAGCAAACCCCCCATGGCTATTTGGGAGGATTATGAATCATCTTTAAATAAATCAATCATGGCTAACACCCCTCCTAGAACACAGGACATAGAAATACCTAGGTGAAAAGCACCTGCTTTTAGGGCTTTCAGTTTGGGGCTCATATCCCAAACCACTGTTGTTTTGTTTTTGTTCTCTGTGTGTCCACAATGTCTTAACAGTCTATCATGTGGGCCTCACCACACTTCCCATTTTTAAGCTGCTCTGGAAGAAAACAGCCTCTCTTTAGACCGCCCCTTCTTGCCTCTGGTTTATTCTACGTAGCCTATATTTAACTTTAGATGATACCAAACATAACTTCCAAATTTAAAAATCCAAGGTTTTATTTGGGTTGCTGTCAGAAACACAAAGAAATGTCACTTTAATTATATAGATTTTATATATGAAGTTTATTACTTTGAAGCAAAGACTGTGTCCAAAACTTCAGGAGGCCCAGGAGTAGCACATCCCAAAATGTCAGGATCATTATTCTGAAGTCAACAAGAAGGAGCTAGTTTGTAACAAAGACTGAATTGAACTTGGGAGTCAAAAGACCCCAATTGGAATGATCATGGCTTTGCTTACAATAGAGCCAGATTCCAAAAAGATGAAAAACAATAGCCATAATATGTTAAAAATAACATATAATAAACAGTGTTAATAAGGTGTGTTAAATGGTGATAAGTGTTATGGGGGGAAAAAAAGAAAAAGTAGAGGAAGTGAAGGGAAATCCAGGTAGAGTATGGGGAAAGAGGTGACTTTTAATTTTAAATGGGGTGGTCAGGATGGCGTCATTGAGAAGATGGTGTGTAAGGACATCTCTGAAGGAGGCAAAATAAGAGTTAGCCAGACAGAGATCTGGGGGAAAGCATTCCAAATAGAGGGGGCAAGCCCCCTAAAGTCCCGTAAGGGCCCAAAGACAGAAGAATTCCTAGTCCATCCACTGGACACCTCCAAGCAGAGATGCCAGGCAGGGAGTCAGAGAGTTGGGAAGAGAAGTCTAAGCTAGGAATAACAACTGGGGAGTTACTGAGATTCAGATAATAGAGCTGCGAGGCTGGATGAGATCACCATTCAACCGTTCTTTGAACAAATATTTGATGAGTGCCTGTGTGTCAACTCCGTGCCGAGGAGAAGGACGAGAGAAAGAGAAACACGGCCTCACAAAACACTCTATGGTTCAATTCTAGTTTAACAGCAGGCAATGGGGGAGGCCAGAGGGAAAGAAACAGAGATAATAAAGAAAGCTAAATAAAAGATCTAGTGTAAAATGTAGGTAATATTAAATTGGATTCTTTTTTTTTTAATTATTTCTTTTTTTTTTTTAAGATTTATTCATTTGACAGAGATAGAGATGGCCAGCGAGAGAGGGAACACAAGCAGGGGGAGTGGGAGAGGGAGAAGCAGGCTTCCAGTGGAGGAGCCTGATGTGGGGCTCGATCCCAGAACTCTGGGATCACGCCCTGAGCCGAAGGCAGATGCCTAACGACTGAGCCACCCAGGCGCCCCTTAAATTGGATTCTTAATCTAGGTGATAAGTCCAATCATCGCTGACACTCTGTTCATCGACCTGCTCATTGAGAAATCCATGAACATGAGTCAGAAGATGAACCAGAGGTATCTTCTTTCCGATCTGTTTCAAAGAGGAATTTGGCCTGCCCAGCCCATGTTCATGCAGATGCTGGCTGTGCCTTGTACCAGCAACGCCAGATCAAGGCTGTTATAAGACAGTGTTAGGTTTTTGTTCCACAGAGCGAAACAATTGATTTTTATCATAGCTATTCATAAAAATGGGTATTTCATCCCCCCATGCGAGCTGCATATAGACCTCAAAAGACAGCTTAGGGAGGGCAGCATAATTTTGAGGCAATACTCACAAGCAACTCATGAACAGGCTTTGCTTCGAAAGTTCTAGAGTTTGGAATATACATTGTTTAGACACCCAAGAGAGCCAACAAATGCCCAGGTGAACCTGTGTGGCAGGTGAACTAACAGTCCCTCTAAACCTGGGGGATGGCATGTCTGTGTATTAGGTCAGCTATGTGCTGGAAAATCTTAAATATGGGACTGAAATGCATGCCAATAAGCAAACACCACTCACAATTAGTTTACATGTACTGCCAGGTTAGTTGAGGTTCTCTTGAACAGAAATTAATTCTAGCTAGGTTTCAAAAAATGGGGGAGGGGAAAAGTAGTGAATGGATACTGAGGTTATTCAACATATTTGAAAGATGGACTAAAATTCAGGGTTTATCAACTTAAGCTCCACCGACATTTTGAGCCAAATAATTCTATGTTCTAGGGGAGCTGTCCCAGACATCGCAGGATGGTTCAGCAGCATCACTGCCCTCTACCCACTAGATGCCAGCCACAGCCCCCGAGCTGTAACAACCAAAAATGTCTCTAGACAAGCCCAAATCACCGCTGGAGGAAGCAGAAGTGTCCCCAGTCAAGATGCCCTGGTTTAATGAATAAAGCACCAGGTGAGCAACAATGGGCCTCTGAAACCACTGGAAGCTGAGACTGGAAACTCCTCCAAAACGCCCTTGATTTCAAATTCCTTTTTCTCTGCATTATAGCTGTTAAGTCTCAGCAATGGAAACACGGCCACCAACAGCTCCTGAGTTTTGTTCGTTAAAGTCTAGCTCTCTGAACAAAGAAGAAGTCCTTCTCCTAATTCCAGTTTTTAAGGACTCCTAGGGAAGGGTTCCGATTGTTCTGATTTGAATCTGGCACCCGCCCCTGGTCTGGGACCTGGATGGAGGACATGTTCTCTGGGAACACAGCAGCTTCTGCTGAAACCCCCAGCTTGAAGTCAGATATGGGATCAGTTCCCAAGAGCAAGAAGGTGCTATTGTTAATAAAAGGTTGGTTTGGGGACAAAGAAAAAATAATAGGTATGTACCACAACCATTCAATACTGGATAATAAACATAACCACTGCAAATAGCCAGGACACTGATGGTTCTTCACAATGCTGAAGTGTTTTTCTATATTTGGGGCATGTTTGCAGATAAGGTACTCTGGGAAGCATCTGAGTCTACTGGGAGACCATTAATTTTTGGGGAAGTGGGCAAGCAGAGTACATTAGTACCTATTCTACACCTGGCTGTTTTGTCACTGATGTATTTTGAAGTGAATTTCTGGATGGCACATTTAAGAATCCACAGATGAAATTTGGGAATATTACTATAATATTACTGCCCACAGTCAGACATGACAAAGGACCGACAGTTGGTATGCTTTGTGGGCTGCTAACAAAATATACTTTTAACATGTGACTCTGCCTAAGTCAACGGAAGACCATAATTGAACAACCATTGCCCAATTTGTGGGCTAACAGAAAACCAAATGTTTGCCTTGAAACTTTCCAATTGGGTTGAAGAAAAAAATCCAGGAATATGATAATATACACATCAAAAAGACATGAATGCGTTCAATTCGGAATTTAATGAAGAAAACAGTCTTAAGTTAAAAAATTTTTAAGATCTTACTAAAGAGGAGATAGGACAGAGGAAATCCTTCCTGCTTCTCTCATTAGCAATTCCCAAAATTACGTTCTGTGTTAATTCAAGAAGCACCTGTCCCTTGAGAGGGGAGATCGGAAAGAGGGTGGGCTCTGGCCTGGATCGCAAATTTCAGCTTTGCCTGAAGCAAGCCAGAACTCTTAAGGGGTTTCCCATGCATCTGTGATCTCTACAGAAGTAGGCTCAAACACCTGATTACAACCTTCTCTCAGAAGCACCCTGCTGTTGGGCCAGGAGCCCATCCTAATCAAAGGAAGAACACAGAAAACAGTCCGAAGCAGCAGAGAAGTCCCCTTGGTCAGCTTTCTGAGACTTGGGCCCGATGGTCACAGCCCTCTCTGTTCTTGAGGATCTGTGTTATAGTTGGTTTTAGGGGCTACACATCCCAGTGAGCAACACAAAGAAATAGTAATATTTTCAAAGTCCATCACTCGATTACTTAAATATGGCACCTTGGAAATCTCTAAAATCCCAATGTTCACATTCCTCCGTTTTAAACAGACACCCAACAAAAAGGAATAACCAAGATTCTTCATCCTCTGATGGAGAAAAAGTGACCCCTACTCCCAGCTTCACTGCAAAGCCAGAGGTTGGGACATCTCCTTGCTAATGCAGTAATAACGTGCTAGTTGGCTATGATTAAACAACCACAAACTTCTATCTTTCCTTATAAGACTGATGTCCACTCATTGCTCTTACAAATGACATGATTTCTTTCCACCTGGGAGAAAACCATGCAAATATGTAAGAGTCAATACTGGAGGAAGAACTGCAAGATTCCGCCTTCCACTGAGGGGGAGAATCCAGCCTAAAAGAGACATGATGGTCAACCCTCAGACTTCAAAAACCATGAGGCCAGGACCTGTATAGTAGGACTTCATGCATCAAGCAGCACTCTGAAAGTGTTCAGTTACTGCGTACCAAGTGATTACTTCTGTCAGGCTTCTCTATGAGTCAGAAAGCCTTGGAGATATACAAATCAGAGAAATGTTCCTCAAACTTCTCATTGCAGATGGGGAAAACAGTTGCATAAATCATATCATAAGTTATGCAATCAATTTGTCAAGCACAGAGATAGATAGTATGAGTTCAATGGAAAACAGACTTCATGAGTAAAATTCATTTTATTGTTCTCATTTTTAAAAATTAGAGTAAGAAATAAAAATGTTCTTTCTTTCAGCTATTTGGTTATGGTAAAAACAGGAGGGGACTTAAATGTTATTTAGATGTGATTTCTATTAACTTTTCAGGATCCTTCACTCCCAACCTTTCAATGCTAAGAACCCTGAATGTTGGATCCACTTTGTCTCCATTTCTCAACACATCCTTTATTTAATCTTAATCCCATAAAACACGGCTTCTCAACTCTTCACTGAAACTATTCCCTACGTGATAACCAATTAACCTGGTCAAACCTCCTGGTCTTTCCTCTGTTGCAGGATTCTTAGCCCATTATTTAATCAAAATTCTCTCTTCTTTGGGATCAACGGTATTCCAATCTGTACCCTTTACTTTCTGAAGGCACATGCCAGGAACAGGCCCAGCAGCCTTCTGTGGTCTATGTTAATAAAAGCTAGTATTTATTGAACATTGACTATGAGCAGACGCTAGTCCTAAGTACATATATTAACAACCCTATGAGGCAGGTACTATTATAATCCCCATTTCACGGATGAGAAAACTGATGCACACAAAGGTAAAATAACTTGTCTGAGTTGCACAGCTAGAAAGAGCCAAAGGTGGGGCTTGAAACCTAGGCAGGCTGGGTCCCAGCACCTCCGTTCTTCACCACCACACCCACTGCAGGCCTTTACGCTGGCCCAGGGTCTTCTTTTAGATTATGAACTTGTCAAAGGCAAGCACTGTTTTCCTCCCAACTGTTCTTCCAGTGCAGAGTAGAGTGCTCTGACAAAAATAAGGTATGTTAACCATTCAAGTTAAAGATTTATACCTTGACTGAAGTTCTTTTATTTCTTTCACTTGATTCACTATATTCATTCAACAAAAGTTTTTTGCATTTCTATTGTGACCATGTGCTGTAGAATGAAAACCAAACAGGATATGGCCAGTGCCCTGAAGTGGGGAAAACTAACAGTCAACGGTGGCAGTTTTAACAGACATAATTATAGACTGTGTCGCTTCAACCAATGAACAAGCCAGTACAATTTTCTGTGTCCAGAATGTCTATAAAAATAAAACTAATAAAATATTTACAAGGAATCTTCATATACCAGAAAGCACATAGGGGTTAGAGTGACAAAAACCCTGATCTGAATTCTTGTCCTGGCACTTAAGGGTTAATGGCTCCAGTCAAGTCAACTTGGGTTCTCTGAAGCTCAGGTCTCTCACTCATCTATAAAACATGGAGGCCTTCCTAAGAGGACTGTTAGAATCATGTGAAAATGGCAAACTGGAATATTTTGAAGAAATACTGGCTATTATTCCCATATTTGACCTCACATGAGCCCCATAACGGCACAACCCAAAAGACTACACTGGTGTCTATCAACAGAGAAGAAGGTAATGTCCTCAACCATAAAAAACATAGTTTCTCCAAGACAATGTTCAATTAAGTATAAATAACTGAGCAAATACAAGTCTATTTAAAAAAGAGGTATAGTTTGGAGCAGTAAGGTCTCAAAAGGCTGGATCATCTTTTAAAAGGAAGAGTAACTGGCTGGCTGAAAGGGAGAGAGAGTGTTCAGGGAAGGGCATTACCATGCCTAGACTCCTCCGGTGACGGAAATAAGACCTATCTGGTGAAACGGCATAAAAGGAACGGAGGGAAGGACTAGCACTGGGTCAAGAGGGGCTTGGATGATCTTGGGAAAAAAAAATGGATATATTGACCAAGCCAGGGAGAGAGGACAAAAGGCAGACAGCACGTCTATAAGGCAACCAACAAGGAGCAAGTGCTTGCCACCAGCCAGGCATTGTGTTTGATGCTGGAATACAATGGGAGAACCTAACACACATCCAGCCTTTGATCTGAAGAATCTTACAGTCCAGTGGGAATGGCATAAGCAGATTAAAAAAAAATACAAAAATCCAAACCATGCTAATAAGCACCATGAAGAAAGTAGCATCAGTGGCCCACATGTTATATAATGAAAAGAGGACCTAGCGGGGTGCAGGTCTAGGAACTGGGTGGAGAAAGAAACAACAATGTTTTTAATGAATTAGATAAGGGAGTAAATGAGAGGATCCAAAGGGCCTCTCAAGTTCGTACTTGGGGAGACTAATCTTTCACCTTCTCTGTGAAGATTCTAAGAAGCATGGGGATTAGAAGGAGGTAGTTATCATATTGTCCCTACTGTTCTTGGGCAAATAGTCTCATAAATATTAAGCTTAAGGTGTCTGTAATCTTCTTTGAGTTTCACTTTCCCAAGGTAATTCTCAGAAAAGTACATTCACGCAACCAGGCAGAACTACTTCTCTCCTTCATGACAGAATCCTTAAAACCTCCCAAGGACAGCGAAACCCCAATGAAAACAACTTTTAAAAAATAATATGGCATACTGGGAATGGCCGTAAAGCTTCTAGAAAAATTCATGGTCTAATATGCAATGATTACAATCCAATAAATACCTCAAGACATTTGTTGCCAATGCTAATTGGGATGTGGAGGACTTGAATACTAACTAATGGGGGGCGACAGCTCTGACTGTCGCACAAGCGTTCTCAAAACTGTGCTCATCTTTTGTGTCTTAAGAGAAACTTGAATTGCCAAGGTTCCTAGATAAAATTTAAATATTTTGAACTGGCCGTGGCAGTTTATGGTAATTCTCACCCAAAGACTCATCAAACCATAAGCGGATTTATGAAGAGAAACGGTTTGAAGTGGATTTTTGAATATTACACACTGAATCACACAATGGATACCAGCCTGATGAGCAAATCCAACAAAAATGTGTGAAGAGAAAAAACTGTAAGACGTATTTGATAAAAGAGAGATGTTATAGCAGTCTACCTGCATTTTTTAAAAAACATTTTTAAGTATACAAAGCAACTGAAAATTACCTTAACTATAGTTTTCTCAGTGTAAGAGGAAAATAAATTATTTTTCCTAGCACACACAAAAAAAGAGTTCTAGTCAGCAGCAATATTTTAAGGGCTACTTTAAAAAACTATTCCTCAGGGTATGATCCCCTCCCCCACCCCATGCAGTCTTTTCTCCAGTGCAAATTATTGATTTGCAGACAAAAGTATTCAGAAGACAAACATCTGATTATAGCATAAGCTATTGCTAATACAAAAGCTTTTGTGACGAGAAAAATCAGTATCTCAAATCTAAGAAGGTAAAACACTAAGTAGCAAAAATGAATCCTTTAAGAACTATCAAACCAAACAAAAAATAAAATTAGATATAAATTCAAGTTTTAGACTGTGGTCAATTGAGGTCTAGACAAAACCCTATGTTTGTTCAC
The DNA here is from genome assembly GCF_017311325.1 of Ursus maritimus. Taxonomy (NCBI): domain Eukaryota; kingdom Metazoa; phylum Chordata; class Mammalia; order Carnivora; family Ursidae; genus Ursus; species Ursus maritimus. The sequence continues at coordinate 76,069,550 of NW_024426996.1, forward strand.
TGCCTAGTCTCCAGTCTGCTCCAAGTTTGAAAAGGTAATTGAACACAGTCTATAATTACTGGATTAGACACAGATGGGCTCTGTACATTTCAGGGGAAAAAAAGCACTGTTTTGATTCATTTTATGATTGCCTGTAAGGTCAGACTTTTCAAAATGTACTTTCATCTGTTAAATGGTTTCTCAAATTCCCTGGGGTATATCTTCAATAACTGTGATGTTTTAAGCAATTTGGGCCTATCAGATCCTGTCTTTGAATGTAACTAGCTGCCCATTTTCTAGTATTATAAATGTGCATGTAGGTTAATTGCTACATCTCTTACATATTTTCTGAAGTTGCAGTTCTGGGGGAAAAACTGAAAAATTGTGCCCCTTTTCCGACAGGAATTGGTCATCTTGATAGAGATTCCCAAGACAGGGAAAAAACTTAGCTATTTGGTAACAAATGATTTACTGTCATGTAAAGACCATGAAAAGTATTTTCTACCTGACTCAAGTGAAAAACAGAAACAAGGAAACATCAACATTTTGGACAAAAGTTGTAAGCAAAGTTTAGATTTCTTGCAACTGAATAATGTGTAAAACATGATTAACACATACTTGACTCAAATCCTATACATTTTTAAGTAGTAACTACAAATGATGCATGTTGTATGTGTTGTATGCATTTTGATGTAATAAGTATAAATGATGTAGGATGTATGCTGTCTGTGCTAACACAAAAAAGAAAAATACTTTCTAACCTACAAGGAGAAAACCCCTATACATAACATTCTATATCACAATTAATGACATCATTATATAGCAATGTATTATAAATTCACAGTGGAAAATAACATCTAACTTGGAGAACTGGGTCCCTTTAGGGTACTGTCTACCCTATTTCCAAACATCTCATATTAAAACAATTTATTCAATAAAGCTGGACATAAAATTTTTAATTATGAAAATCTGTGGCATACCCAACAGTTTGGGTTAAGAGGACATAAAAAGTTGTCTTTGCTTAGTATACTTAGCCACAGAAAGCAGGTTCTCAGGCTAAAGCTGGGTCAAAGGAGCCCCCGACCCCACCACACAACCCCCAGGAAGAGCTACAGGATTCCAACAGCAGCTCTGTGTCGGCAGCAGTGAGGCTGCCAGAACATTCTTCCTTTCATTCCCACCTTCCTTAACACCCTAGGATGATTTTAGATTCTCCACCTTTTCTTAAATCTCCTTTCTGATCATAGCTTCATTTTCTATTCCCAAAATTCACTTCAGTTAGCCAGTCTGCGATCCCACTGGAATAGAAACATACCAATACCAAAAAAATTGAGAAGACCGTGTAGAATAAGGAATCATTCCAAACAGTTTTTTATATGTCTTAGGAAGTTAGTTTTGTGTGTGTTAACAAATAAGAAAGGAGGAACTTAGTAAAACAAATTTTTTTAAAAACCTATGCTGAAATTCATGAAATTACACATGCAAGCAGGAAGTATTTATACTTAGACAAAGATTTACAGCCATGTAATAAACTCACTGATCCTCTGTGAGATGCACGAACGGGATCTACTTATAACCTCCTCTTACCACAAAACTAAGGACTTTCTAAATCACACAGATAACCTTGTGTTTTGTGTGCGTGTGTGTTTGAAAGATTTTATTTTTTTGAGAGAGAGCACAGAGTGAGAGTGAGAGAGCACAAGCAGGGCCAGGGGCAGTGGGAGAAACAGACTTCCCACTCAGTGGGGAGCCCGATATGGGGCTCAACCCCAGGACCCTGGAATCATGACCTGGGCAGAAGGCAGATACCCAACCGGTGAGCCACCCAGGCGTCCCTAACCTTGTTTTTTAAAACCACACTAATTTAAAAAGAAAGTTGTATAGAGATGAATGTTTATATCACTATTTACATGAACATAGCTGTCATCATTTCATTTATGTGTTCCTATAAAGTGTTGCTGCAAAGATAATGATCTCACATGTACTAAGGAAGTGGCTTTACAAAAATTAAATCTATTACAGATTTGTTATATCTGTATGTAAAATGAACAGCTGCCTCTATTTTATATTTCACATATATTTGGATTTTCTTATAACAATTTGCTAAATGTAAGATATATTTGTATTTGAACTACTAGAAGAAGCTCAGAGTACCACATAAATGCTGTAGAAAATTATTAACAATTTCCGTCCATGCTCTCCATCGAGCTCATACACAAAACCAAGATAATATCAGAATAAGGCATTTGTACTAAAAAACCATGACAGAATGTTAGCCTTGTTACTGTGTGTTTCATACTTTCTTCCTAAGGGTGTATATAAAACTGAGAGCAGCAAGCCAACCGAAATGGTAAAACTGCCAAGGAGGGAAGTCTCTTTAGGTAAATCCATTTGTGAATTTAAACAGGAGTTTCACAAGACCAGTTACCAAAAACTATGCTTTAATGTTGATTATAAACATGCAACAAGTTCTTAAGAGGGTTTTTGAAAAAAGATATACATGCTATAAATTAATTCGTTCTTCCTTCCTTCCTTCCTCCCTCCCTTTCTTCCGTAATTTCATTTCCGAAGCCACAGAAAACATATTTTGAAAGATTACAGCACGTTGAATTTGATGTGTATTATTCTGCACTGAGGCCCGAGTGTAGCCTGGCCCTCGTTCACAACCATTTTGCTCACATACACAGGCACTTTACTTTTTGACATTAATGTTTCAAATAAATTGCAAGCTTAAAATCATGAAACTGACTATAAGAACAAAAGCCTGCAAAGATTTCTCCTAGCCTTCCTCAAAAAAGGCCCTTCCCTTTTTAAACAATTTACATGATGTTTTATGGTCCTTTTAGAAGAGAATTATAGTAAATGGCACTCCAAGTGGGTTGTGTGAACCCACAAACCACTCCTCATAAAAAGTGCTATAATTTTCCAGGACAGGGACAATAAAATATCATACATAAGCCAAAGCTAAATCACGGTGTGACCACAGTAACAAACACATTATTTTCATGAAAATTAAGCATGATAAAGCTAACAGAGAGATGACAAAGAGACAACTTCTGACGATTTTTCTCAATCTACGTAGCACTCACTCGAGCCTTCACAGAATTTTCCTCCATTTCCTCAATAGCTTGAAATACAGGTGCTAATCTAGTGCTCAAGTGTTTATGTGTAATTCATCTGTCTGCAGTGAGATTAAGAAAATAAGTAACTTCAATTGTAGCTCAAAGAACACCTTAAATAAGCCAACCAGCGCACCTAAAATTATTAACATTTTTGTTTCTAATCAAATGTTAAACTTTATGGAAAGTTCTAATGAAATTTTCAGGAGATGCATTTCCAATTTCAGACCACTAGGGACCCATAAGTGCCTTCCATTCCCAAATCAGTAACTTCACAGTTAATCCAGCGAACAGGCTGCAAACAGGAACAGCAGAACCCTCCTCCCTCACAGAACCACACTCCTTATCTGTAGAACAGATGAGAAAGCTGCCCGGAGAAAAAGGGGTGAGCAAGAGATTTTTAGAAGATGAAAGTTGTTCAAATGGTGTCATTCTTCAATCACCATCTACTCGGAAAAACTTCCCATTTTCCCTTTTCCCGTGGTAGAATTATCAAATGTTAAAACTGAAAAAGAATATAAATGCTTTTCCCACCTGGGGGTGGGAGAAATGGTAGTACCACACTGATACAGAAAATAAAGCCTGCCTAATACAATTCACTGTAGCTGATCACAGCAGCTTATTGCTAAATCAGGCATAATACTGAAATTAGGATCGGTAGGCCAAGCCAAAATACCTATAAAAGAATATCATTTACAGAGAGTTATCTTACAATGCAATAATCATGGTAAAATGAAACAACATTTTCTACTGAAATCTGTTATTATTAATTCTGGTTAAAGAAAACTATTTAAAATATTCACAATACTCCTTTAGAGCAAAACACTGGGAGAGAATTGGAATGAAACAGTATAAAGTCCTGAGACAAGCTGATACAAACCTTAATAGATATACTTTACTGCTTGTTCGATTCCTAGCTACAATGGGTGGCTCTTTCTAGAGTAACAAATTATGCTAAACTTATACAGTACTTTTGCACACAGCTCAAAGTTCCCAGCTCTTTCTAAAAGGTCACCGTTAATTTCCATTCCAAATTTCTAGGACAATATGGCAGTGATTCCAAGAACTGCTAAGGCACTGTACACAGAAATCTGTTCTTCCTTCCACAGCCACACATAATGTAAAATAATAAGAATAAAACAATGACCTAGAGAACAAACAATACACCTGAAATGTGTACTGGTCAAATATTTTTGCTCCTAAATCAAACTTGAGTAGGACACTTAAAAACTATTTACATTATTAGATATAAAGAACAGTCACATTTAAATAAAATGCTATTAAAAATGAATTCATTATTCTTGAGCTTAAATAAAATTATTTACGATAAAATATGTCGTCGTATTTGTTCAGACAGTCCAGTGGGCCTTTGTTTGTGTTTATTGGAAATACCTTCCATATACTGAGACTCCAAATCAGAGCTTCCCAAATGGAATCTGCAGAGAAAAAAAACACTGATTCCAAAAAGAAGACTGTGCAAACAATACATAGTTCCAAGATAAATAAATCTATCCAAACCAACTAAACTGTTCTTCCAGGTTAATCAAAGACTCCTGCCTAGCAAAATCTATCTTTCAGAGAACATGAGACATCCACATGTCAAAGACTTACAATTAAAATGATCTTCAGAATTTAAAATTTTTCATCAGCCCAAATACAACAATGAACAATTTATCTAGTCTTACAAACCGATTTTGAAAAATCTTGGAAGATGGGAAATATATTTCAACTCATCCTACAAAACCCAACCTGACTCCTCCTCCGTTTACCAAAGCCTACCCACCCCACCCCACCCCACCGCCTTTACCGGACTCTACGTGATTTGCCTAATATGGCAAAATCCTTATAAGCAAAAAGAATTTACTGAATCTCTTTTTGCTCCATGGCCTGGTTTCCTTTAGGTCCCCTCACTGACATTTCTTTGGCCCCGCAGCATGGGGGTACAGGCCGATCTGCATGGCTGGCTATAGAGATGTCTCATGAAGCCTTTACAATTGACCACACAAACACAATACCACAATGTAGGTCAACTTGTGCACTCAAATACCAACGTGAAATTTATATGGAAGTAAAGTATAGACATAAATCTGAAAGGGTAGAATTCCACCCAATGATCCTAAAATTATTTCAAGGAATCAATCTCCAGGAACGCATCACGAAATCAGAAGAGCCCAGTTAAGCTTTGGGGGGGGGCTGAGAAGAAAGAAAGAAAATGAAAGACTTTAGAAGCGGCAGCAAAGGTTTCACCAATCATTATATCATTGAGAGGGCTCAAACTACAGATGAAGTTAGAATACAGAAGATTGTAGAAAGGGCATTTAAAATTATTAACTGATCAAAAATTTGTAGTTGTCATTAAAAAAAAATACAACTTAGCAATTCAGTTCAGAAAGCAGAATATCCCCAGGAACATACACATCTGTTTAATATTACAAGCCAACTGTCAACATCCTAAGTGAAGTTTTAATTTAATATTTTTTCTTTCTTGATGTTTTACCTTTAATCAATGCCTCATGAGAGTATCAGCTTTCTATAAGAAACTGTTAAATATAAAGAAATGTTATTGTAGCATGTTTATAAAATCATAGTTCGAGAACTTTTTATTTTTCCAAAGCCTGACCACAACTTAATTATCTGCAGGACATTCCAGGCTCACAATTGCAAGCTCCAGTTCCCAAGCAATTTTAAACAATATCTACTGTACAGGACAGAGGGTACACAACAGACCGCAACATGGTTATATTTCCAAAAGTCAGCATTAGGCCCTTTAGACATGGTTTTTATTTTCATTAAACAATATTTGTTTCCTCACTAATCATTAAATGGTTTTCATCACTATCGCCTGTTTTCCTTTCACATGCCGGTTGTAAGCATCAGGGTTTGTGTTCATAATAAATAAAAAGGTGACCCACCCAGTTATTTAAAAATGAACACACACGACGTCTGGTTCAACGAGTGTTAGTGATTCGGCAACATACTCACACCCTGAATACCGTTCTATTTTCATCGAGACTCTAAAAAAACGTGCAGAGAGTAGTAGACTCTGTACATACTCCTTTAAATCAGATTTAAGCTTCATGCCTGCTTATGCTATTGTGGGCACACAGATCTAATCAGTGGTTCAAGACATTTACGTGGGAAAATGGAAGAGGAAGAAGAAAAGACAGCAAGTTCATATTCCTGACCATAATGGAGAGGAGTTGAAAATAGTGCCAATTCCTCCAGATGGATGAGAAAAGCAGCCTGATTAAAAGTAACATGCCAGTAACTGACCAAAATGCGGGGGAGCAACTAACAGAGCACTCCAGAACTTTAGGAATGACTCTGAGGAAGGAAAGTTATTAAAAAAAAAAAAAAAGCAAAAGAGAGAGAAAGTTATATGCTACAAGGTATTAGGAACAATTTAAAAATACGCCATTTGGAAGAAACAAACCTGCGTCAAAGTCAGAGGTAAAATTAATAGCCAATAGAAAAAATAATCCAAAAAATAATCTGGAAAACCGTCAAGAAGTCTGATAATTGCATTACTGCATTGGAACCACCAGAGTTTTCAGACAAGTATATTATTTAGGTCCAAATGAAGTAGTTTTGGGTTTTGGATTAACTGGCCAGTGGCAGGTGAACTCAGAGATACACAATGCAGGGCATGCACATGTGTTTATTAGTTTCTGTGTTTATTTGTCAAATACTTTAACACATTTCCTATGTGCCAGGCACTTTGAAAATGCTTCACTCTTTCAATCGTCCAAAATTAGGTACCACTCTATTCCCATTACATAGATCAGGAAATGAGGTTAAATAATTTATCTGCAAGTCACCCACCAGTACTACTAGAGCCGAGAGTCCCTGCTCAAAAGCACCATGCCACAAGCCATCCCAGATGCCATTAACTTTCGCAAGATAAGAAGAGCTCCATTATTGGAGGGACCCACATGCCTAACTTCTCTGACTCCTTCTGCTGATCTCTCAAATGTTGCAAACTGAGGCCCTCGTCTCATCTGAAATTCCCCCTCTGGCAATCTTGCTCCTTCCTGAAGGCCTCAACCTCCACCTATACTCTGATGTCTCCCGTCTACAGCTCTGGCTCTTTCCGGAGGTCCACTTCTGTATTTACAACTGCCAAATGTGTGTCCCTTGCTGTTCGGCAGGCACCTCAAATAACTGTAAAACTGAACTCATTTGACTACCCACCCAGTCACCCACAATTAAAACCTCGAAGTAACCTAGAACCACTGACGTTCATCTCCTACATCTAACAAGTTCCAAATCCTGTCAAACAGATCCTGCATCTGTCCTCTGTCCCAATGGTCACCGGCTTGGCTCAGGCCTTCACCATGTCTTGATTAGACCTGAAGGCTGCTCAACAGATCTTCCTCCTTGCTTCTGGTCCTTCTCACATCTGCTGGGTCTGCCAACAGCCAGCAGTAGGATCTTTCTAAAATCCATCCCTGATCACATCAGTACCCTGCTGAAACTTGTTACGGTTCACCGTGGCCTTCAGGATGATGCCCCTTCTTTCCCATTCTAGGGAATATATTTTATCCTTCAAGACTCAGCTCAAGATTTGCCTCTCCTATGAAGCCCTACTCCTTCAGCCCCTCCCAAGTGAAGCGGTCTTCACTTCAACTTCTGTAGCCATACATACTATGATAACATTTTTTACAGCATGCTTTAATTATCTGTCTCTAGGTCTGTCTTCTCACTAGACTATGAGTTTCTCCAAGTCAGGGACTTCTCATCATGTTTGTATGCCCAATACGTACTTGTACGCATGACACATGCTAGCTGCTCAATAAACAGTAAGTGAATCAAAATTTCATTCTCAGGGACACCCTCCATTCAAAGTGATATTAATAATCTAGGGCAGAGTGAAAGGGCACAATTTTGAATGCAAAGTACATTTATTGTTGGCCACCCACATCCACAGCTCTTGTCCTCCTGGAAATAACTCCCCAAATTTCCTTTGGAAATAATTCTTCCCCTCCTCTCAGTTGTGTGTACTGGGTGGAAGTGACACTGGTTCGGCTGCAGGGCTGCGTCCTAAGGAAAGGCTGTCCTTTCCCTCTGGAGACAGGGATGCATTTACAAACACTCATACAAGTCAATTCCAGGATTCCAATGGATATCACAAGGGAAAAGCCTCTCTCTTCCTCCACATGGAGTAGTATGGAAAGTAAAGTCTGCAAGTACTACAGCTTTTTGGCTACCATTAAGCAAGAGCTTGGAGGTGCCCCAAGGAGATGCTAACACCGTGAATGGCAGAACAGAGAGAGCGAGAAAAATTAGGCCTTTGGTGACACTGCTATGTCCCCTGGGTCCAGTCACGCCGGAGGTTAAGTCATACCACTAGACCTCTCAGTGATATAAATCAATACATTCCCGTGATCATTTCAGCTAATTTGCATTGGGTTCCCTCTAACTTGTAGCCATAAGGCTGCTGATGCAGTAAGTTAGGGTTTATGGGAAGAAAACAAGCTACACATTTGAAGAAATGCACAGAAAAAGGAGGCAAAACAAAGACAGGGTGAAAGTGAGCTGCAAGTTACACCTGACAGGTGATAAAAACAGTCAACAGGGTGCTCCCGACACAAGGAAGAGAGAGATTCAAGGTGCCCGCCATTCCAGGCAGCACTAACCAGGCCCTTGTAGGGGTAGCCTGTGGGCCACTTATGAAAAGGATAAAGTTTTATAAAGAGCTAGAAAAAGAAATTAAAAAAAACAACAAATGCTTCTTTTTAAAAAGGCCTTTATGAGAAAAAGAAAAGGCTTTGGGATAATTTAATCTGGAGAAAGCAAGTCCTCGAGGCAATTTAACTTGGTGAAGGGTTATTTATAAGGAGGTGACTAAACAGCTGTTCTCCAATTTCACAGGGAAAAGAATTAGAGGAAATTGATTTACATTTCAGCACGAAGCTGAAGCAGGCAAAAGGAAGAAGTGCTGGAGGGAGAACTGTTAATGATGAAAAAAGGCTAAATGAAAAGCTGGATTTTTATGGCTTTTAAAAGATGGAAAATCACCTATGTTGATTAATTTAGTTTTGAGTCAAACTAGTAAACACATATTTGAGAATGCCTTCTATTCATTTACTCACATACCGTGTACTGAATCCCGACTGCGGGCCAGGCACGGTGATAGGCCTGCGAACACAGAAATGATTAAGAAGTGACTGCCCCATCCAAAGGCTGCAGTGCTGGCTAGCTCGCTACGAGAGCCACAGCGGGAAATACAAAAAAGCATCAAATCAGAGTCCCACCTCTCCTTCTCCACTCCTCACACCCAAAAGTAAGCAATATAGTTGTGAAACAGCACAATAGCACCTGGAAAGTTAAGCAACAATGCAATCATTAAAGGAGAACACAAAAACAGTCACATGAAGGCTGTCACAGCCACAGTTCCTTGCTTCATGAGTAATATGGCAGCAAATGCTTTGAATTCAGAAGAAAGAGACTAGTACTGGGGAGAATGTGGCTTTCAAGATGGGGAGAATTTGAGTAAACGAAGGGGAGCAAGCCATCCACGCAAGAGAAAGAGCAGGAGCCAAACAAGGAGACAAGACAGCACAGGAGGCTGTAAATGGAGTAGGTTGGTTAAAGCTGGTGGGATGATCGAGGAAGCATCGGGTGTAAAAATGGAAAAGTGGGTAGTACTAGTTTTATAAGGGCCCTTGGACGCAGGCCAAATAACTGGGAATTCATTGTGTGGGGAATGAGCAGTACTGAATGCTTCTGAGCAAAGTAACATGATGAAAGCAGCATTTTCAGCCCAGTGGCTTGGCTCCAAAGATACGGATGCATCACAGCTCAGGCACAAGATGGTGAGGGTCTGAACCCACGTGGTTGCGGTGGAATGGACAAGAAAGAGGAAGCCGAGGCATCTACTTACTCAATTCATTTCACAAATACGTGTGGAACTTCGCACGGTGCTCTCTGCTTGACGGGGAATGCGACACAGTCCCTGTCCTCTCGGGCTTGAGAATTAACAGGGGGGGGAGGCCAGGGAAAGGGAGACTGACGGACACCCCTGCAAAGATGGCGCTCAGTGTGGATGAGCATCTGGTAGGCTCTCATTCCGAGAATGTTATTTACACAAGCTGGAACAACAACAAAATGCCAAAATATAAACAGAAAAACCAATCCTCCCAAAATATCACTTCATGTGTATCATGGGAGATACTGATTTTTATTGCCAGTTTGAGTCATGGAAAAGTATAGAAGCAAATATGCCCATACTGACTGAGCTGTACCAAGTAATGAAAATAAAAGTTTTTTTTAAAAAGAGAGGAGGTCTTTTTTAGGACTGAAATGTTTCCAGATTTCATCTTTTGACATAACTGAGATATATTCACAGATTTCCCACTTACCCACAGATAGGTATTTAGAAGCTTTCAGAAAATTCATCACCTCTCCTTGATATCTCTTTTTTCTCTTCCTTCCCTTAATTTAATTTTGATTTAACTTCCTCTTGTCACTGCTTGCTTACAAATCACAGCCTCTATGTCTGGAGTCAATTAGGGCTATAAAGTACCCCACCACGCCTTCATCTGGGGACCCATTTATATATATTTTCTTATTTCAAGAGGTAGAGCTAAGAGCCTGTAACACCAAAAGTTTCCAATCAACCATCACATTCTATTCTTTGGAAATGTATGCTTCTCTCTACAGCTAAGAAGGCGACATCAAACTACATATTTTGCAAGAATACTTCCTTTCCACCTGTATAAAGATGAATTGTGCTTTGGGAATTCATTTGCAAAAACTGGGCTGAGTGTGTGTAATACATGCTTAATAGCAATAACATTAAAAAATCTTTCTACCATTTAAAATTAAATGTAATTTCCTTATTACTTTAATGGAATCCCTTGGAGTTAAAGTATTTAACTAGTCGCTTTCACATCAAGTATTCATTATATAATTCCCTTTAAATATTAGGTATATTAGGTATGTAAACTGTCCACTGACAGAGTAAAAACACACATTTCCACTGAAACAGAAACAGGAGAAGGACAAGGCAGCTTGATTCAGAATCTGATAATGGGTTACAGATTCTCTTCCAGTTCAGATTTATAGTCAAAATGCCATAAGAGCCATTTACCACCTCTAACCTTTCAGGTCATATTTGGAAGAGAAGTATGAACTGCCACATCACTAAGAGAAAATCTGTCTGAGGCTAAAATTCTTGGCTTTTCCCTTTTACAGTATTGAGCTACAAAGGGGGAGAGAGAGAAATAGATCTCCTATGAAAACCGCCTTAAATAAAAAGGTAGAGATGAATTGTATAAGGTCTATCCATGGGAAGGAATTCCTTTGTCATTGCCTTTCAGGGTCAGCTCTGCGTGGGGCTGCAATGCAATCCTGTGTATTGCTGGCTGGTACCAGCCTACTGACTAACCCCATCCTACCCCTTGACAGACACAAGGCAAAAATCCTAGGGTGGGCAGACATCCCAAGTCATGGATTATGGATGCAAAGCCTCTACCACACTCCCAAACCAACCCCTCTCCCTTCCAGCCCTCCAATCTCCTGTTGGACCTCCCACTGGCTGAACCCAGTCAGAAGCCAGATAACAAGGAAACCCAGGCAAGCACTCCAGAAAAATCAGCCTCCTGAGGCAAGAACAGAGTGGAAAGGATAGAGAATGGATCTGGAGGGGCCAAAGGAAAATATAAGGCACACTCCATTACCTATTTCTCACACTCTTTCCATTACACTGAGCTCTCCTCTGTATATTTTACCATCCTGTGCTTTCCCACCTTGGAGTCTTTGTCTCGTGTTCCTGTCTTACTTCTCTTTCTCCATTTCCACATGTGGAAAATCTACATGATTTTCATGTAGATTCCACATGAGGCCCACCTAAATGTTACCTCTTCCACGAAGTCTCCCCTCAACCTTATCCAGAAGTAGTAACCTCTTAACCTCTCAATTCTTGAAGTTCCTCTACTGAAGATGTCTGTCGTTATGAATATGTCTTATACTTATTAGTTTACTTATCACCCAAGTATTTTATGTATCTATTTATTTACTATAAGTTTCCCATTAGAATACGGGGGCTCCTGGGTGTCTCAGGCAGTTAAGCATCCAACTCTTGATTTCAGCTCAGATCATGATCTCAAGGTCGTGAGACGGAGTCCCACATCGGACTCCACACTCAGTGTGGAGTCTGCTTGGCATTCTCTTGGCAACCATGTGGGTTCAGACCCTCACCCTCTTTAGCCTGAGCTGTGATGCAGCCTCTGCCCTTTGCCCCATGAATGCTCTCAGTCTCTCATAAATAAATAAATCTTAAAAAAAAAAAAAAAACAATATAACTTCCATAAAAGCAGAGATTCCGTCCTAACTCTGCTCCATCCCCAGGGCCAGAAACAGTGCACAGCCTATACTGGATGCTCAATAAATATTTATTGGTTGAATGAATGAATGCCCCCTTCTAGAGTGTAAACATTTGACGGCCAAATGAAGGTCTCTCTCATCTATCCTAAACAGCAATCTCAATGCCTTCCTTCCTTCCAGATACGCAACCAATAGAAGCTGGTAATAAAGCAGTTGCCGTTGAATGAGCATCTATAACGTACCAGCTACAGTGCCAACAGCTCCACTTACAGTACCTCATTCACTCCTTACAACAACCCTAAAAGGAGGTGTGGCAGAACTGTGCCTTCAGGATCGAGGCCCTCATTCCCCCAACTTCCAGAACTGCCTGCCGATGGCTCCCAGCTAAGTCTGTCTAAGGAACCGCCCTCGGCAGAGGCAAGCTGCTTCACCCAACGTTAGGGTACTTCCCTGGGGGAAGCCTGCATCCAACGGCTGACCGCCACAGCAGTTTCAAAGACCTGACCCCGTGCCTCACCTGCTAATTCTGAAAAGTCATCTCAGCTCTGCAGTTCTCCACGGGACTGACTATTGAGTGAATAAACAAAATAACAAACTAGTGCCCCAGACGAAAAAACAGAATTAACACTTTGTCAAATATCTATAATGTAAAAACTGGGTCTCCTTCCTTCTCAGTGATTTTTACTAACTAAAACCATAAACTTTTCCCCCTTTTCCTCAAAAACCGACCACAACACTGCCTGTAAGAAATGTATGTCACTGGGTAATTGTCAATTAAAAAAAAAAAAAAAGTTTGGTTTGGAGGCGGCTGTATTGCCCCTACAAGCAAGTCAGGAACTTTTAAATACATAAGACTTATGTACCAAAATATGCTCCCGAAAATAGCAGATGATAGGACAACCTGCCAAGGAGAAAACCACCAGTGATCTGGCCTGTGGAATGCCAAGACCTGGGACGGCACTCACCACGTGCACGGCCGCGCACTCAGTCCTGGCGACCCAGGGCACACTCATCATCCTCACACCGTCCTGGGCAGCTCCCTGAACCTTCTGAACCTCGGTTTCTTCATGAGGAAAGGAACCTGACCGGTAAGGACAGTCAACTAAATGAGAATGCTTTTAGCACAGTGCCAGGGAGAATAGGTGCTCAGCAAGTGGTAGCTATTACTCTCGCTGATGAGTTTTCAGAATGACAACCAGAAAGGTAAAACACCCACACAACATTTGTGGATGATTTTCTCGTAGAGCTTCAGAAAGTCTGAATTGAAAATCCAGCTGACTTACTGGAAAATTACTCCCTTTACCAAAGGTTTTACCGCAGACTTCCTTTAAATAGGGCCCCTCCCTTGGGCATTTAATATACAATCAGATACTGCTTACTCATGACACTTTTCTCATCAAAAGATATTAATTCTTCTCCATATCCTACCACAGCAAAGAAAAACTCCCGTGCTGGGAGGCTTACTTTTTCTGTTTTGCTTTTCATTTCAAAAGTAATACGTGCTCATTAAAGAAATTCAGGATGATAGAAGCAGAAAAAGCGATCACCCTGAGTCCCCTCTCCCAGAAACAGCCATGGTTATTAACCTTCGGTGTATTCCCTTCTGATCGCTATTTCCATGCCTAGAGTTCTTTGTTTTTTTCCGTACACATAATTCTGTCTTGTTTAAAGATTTATTTATTTATTTTAGGAGGGGCAGAGGGAGAGGGAGACTCCCTGCTGGTGGGGAGCCCAATGCGGGGCTTGATCTCAGGATGCTGAGATCATGACCTGAGCCAAAATCTAGAGTCAGACACTTAACCGACAGTCACCCAGGCGCCCCTCGTATACATAGTTTTAATTATATCTGGTTTTGGTAGTAACTTTTTTAACCTAACAGGATAATATAAGTAATTTTTCTCATGCCATGACTTCCTCTTCAGTGTGCCATGTTTCCCTAATAATTTTTCTGTACTTGGGAATATTGCCACACGTCTCTTTATGAAGTAACTGTGAGAGCTGCCACCCAATCATCATCACAATCACTGCCGCTATTATTACTAAAACTGCTGTTCATTTTTAAACTCGAAGACCTCCTACTTCTAGAAGACAGAATGTTCATACTCATTTTTATTTTCTTCAGTATTGCCTTGACAATGAAATCTTTAGTTCATCTAGAAATATATTTTAATGTATATACAGTAAGATATGAACAAAACAGAACTTTTTTTTTCAAAGGGCTAACCAATTATCCCCCAAATCATCACTGAATAAACCGTCTTTTTCTTCCTGATTTACAATACCTCTTTTCTCAAGATAAAGGTTACACACACACCTGGCCTTATACGCTTCACTGATCAATCCATATACAAATATATTATTTTTGTCTTTAAAATGTTTTAATATCAGGCAAACTAGTATCCCCGCCCCAACACGCACACTCTTCCACTCTTCAACAATTATTCTCATGCATCTTTTTCTAGGTGAATTTCAGAACCACTTTCAGGTTCCTCTCAAAAGAGTTCTGTTGCAATTTTGATGAAAGCTGCACTAAACCTACAAATTAATTTAGGAATAGTTGATGTCTTTACAACACTCTTCCTTCCCTTGCGGTACACAATATGTGTTTCTAATATTCAAGTCTTCTGTAACCCTCTACAAAATTCTGAAGTTTTCTTCAAATGGGACATTTCCATTTCTCATTAAGGTTATTTCTAGAAATGCTTTTTTGTTACTACTATAAATGCTTTCATTGAATTTTAAGTGGTTATTATTAATTAGATATAGGACGACTACTGATTTATGTGCATTTATGCTGCACAAGAGCTCTGGGGGCCTCTAGGGTAGGGCCATAAAGTACCTCCCCCAATTTAATTCACACTGCCCACAGAGAAGCACCACTGGCTCAATCAGCCAGTTTCCTGTCACTGACACACTCCAGGCTCACGCCCACCATCTACTCAATTTCACTTGCTTGCTTCAAGGCTCTGCTCCAACTTAAAAGTTTTTTTATAAAGATTTTATTTATTTATTTGACAGAGAGAGACAGCCAGCGAGAGAGGGAACCCAAGCAGGGGGAGTGGGAGAGGAAAAAGCAGGCCCCCAGCGGAGAAGCCTGATGCGGGGCTCGATCCCAGAACGCCGGGATCACGCCCTGAGCTGAAGGCAGATGCTTAACGACTGAGCCACCCAGGCGCCCCAAAAGATTTCTGACTACTCTACCCCTATTACCTACCCCTTTCTATACTCTTCCAGCACTGATATGAAGTTCTAATACATTTAACCCTTAAAAAAAATTAGGGATAATTTCCCTTTTATTAATATTAGAACATCAATTTTTTTATATTTGAGAAAAGATTAAACAGAAAACAAGTGAAATTATAGATTTTTTTTACCTTTTTAAGAGATTATAAACTTGAAACAATTTTGGTGAAAATGTATTATTGTTTAAAATTGTGATAAACTGAAAGCAGCCCAAATATCTTTCAGTAGCGGTTCCAGTAAATAAGTTATGTGAAACGACTTATTTATCTATTTATTTAGAGAGAAGGGGGGAGAGGGAGAGAGAGACTCCTAAGCAGGCTCCACATCCAGCACAGCCCGAGGTGGGGCTCCCACCTCACGACCCTGAGATCATGACCTGAGCCAAAACCCAGAGTTAAGATGCTTAACCGACTGAGCCACGCAGGCGCACCTGTGTGAAACTATTTTTAATGACTATACAGCCAGATAAATTGGTGACACAGAACAGCCAGATAAATTTCTATATTGACATGGAAAAATTTTCACAATACACTGTTAAGAAAAAAAAGCAATAATAGAAAAAAAGAGGGGCTACTTAACAGCAGTATAGAAAAATTCTTTTGTTTATAGGAAAAACATCTAGAAGCTATGTGCCAAGATTGTAGTAGGGGCTATCTCTGGCCAGTGGTACTATCTGTGAACTTTATTTTCTTCTTTATTCTGTTTAATGAGCACTTACTACTTTTATAGTCAGATTTTAAAATAATTTAGTGAACTTCAAAAACATATCCCGCTGATAACAGTCCATTATAAGAGTATGGAATCACTATTAAATCAAATGCATTTGTAGAAAGAAACCTACCAAATGCCACCTTTGAAAAACAAATTCATTTTCTCATCTATGTGAAAAATTATGAGTACACAGGAACTCAAGGAGAAAGTAACACAAGACACTGAGCAGTCATCACTGCAAAAAGCATTTTTAAGATATGTCCTGGGACTTTCAGAAAGAAGAGTACTGAATTCTGGAACCACTTCAGGTGGTTCCTGTTCAAAAGGTCCTTAAGGATTATCTAGCCAAAGACCCTCATTAAACAACAAGAAAAAATGAGAAACAAACCAAAACCAAAAAAAAGTTAGGTGAGTTTTTTAAGATCACACAGTTAATTAATGACAAAGTCCAAAAGTATTTATAATTCAAAACCTATGCTTTTTAATTCCTTTCTCAATTCCGGAGTCCAGATATGCTGCAGTCTGTCACTTCTATTTAGATTATAAAATGCAAATGTTCATTTACCAGGATTTTCTTATCATCCATCTAAGAGTGAACAGGAATGTGTACAATGGTTTGAAATGGAAAGATTCGCTCTCTTGGTTAAGTATACCTTATGTGCTGCAACACAGACTTTCGACAAATAGCCATCCACTGGATTGTGACAAAGAGGAGCTAGCAAACTCTAGTATTTACACACTTTGAGAACCTGAAAGTCAGGAAGAGAGAGGTGCAGCTGAATTTAAAATTATAACTATGCTGCAAGCTTTTCATATCTGAGTTAATAGTAGTTCATTCAACACATCATCCTTGCATTCCTCTGGTTTACTCACTTTCTTTTAGACGGGTTCTGAAGAGGCCTCTTTTAAAGTCAATTTTCAACCTAGTAGGTCATAAACACAGTAAGTTGTCTATATACAAGACGTAATTAACCATTGTAGACTTCACGGATACTTTGCCCACCAGAGGGAGCCCACATGGATTTCCATGTAACAAGAAACCTCAAACATCAAGTTTGTATGAATTCTATTATTAGAATCATATTATTCATAGTATTAATACTGTAAAATCACTTAATAATATTGTATTTCTATTCTCCCCAAAAGATAAAAGTTAAATGAGATCAGGTACATAAAGTCCTTACCAGAGTTCCTAACCTATAGCAGAAGCCCCAAAATGATTGATTTTCCAAAATTTGTATCCTCTTGAGTACTAATTACACTGCTCAAAATAAATGAACTTTTATATAAGTTGATGTGAGTTTGATTGATATCTGTCCCAATAGATGGTTCTACCCTCAATATGTTGACAAATCTGGTTCTCAAGCCCAAGGGACAGCCAGACCCTGAACTAGAAGAATTCATTAAAAATGTCATCCTCAGGGGACCCGTTTCAGCAGCCCTGTCCTCTGGTGACCTGCCAACTAGAAACTGAGGAAAGAGAGAACTGTTCGACCCATTCTAGATGCTTCCCGGCATGAAGAAGAAAACCAACTGACTACCCCTGAGCACCATGCCTCTGTAGTATGTGATACAATCATTACTACCAAGACGAGTCTCTTTCAAGACTGAAGACAGCACAACTGAGAGGAACAGAACTCTGCACAAGAACCTGGCATCGAAAGGAGCCCCACTGAGTCTCTATCCCCATCTGCAATCCAGTGAGCCTGACTCGCTTTTTTCCACTTCTCCCCATCACAAGGCCCAGGCCAGAGTGTGCTGGATGTGAGGCCCACTGCACATCTCCATGCACTTAGCTGGGCATATGTCCCAGGTGCCTATTTTGTAGACTCAATGGTCTCCAAGATAGAAATATGACAAAGTGGGAGGACCCCACTGGGTTCCAGTTATGCTCTCCAATTCAGGTTTACCAGAAAGCACTGCCACTGGGGACTTATCCACCACTTGCTGTCTTTTTTTTCTTTTTTTTTTTTTTTAAGATTTGAGAGAGAAAGCAAGCTCGAGTGGTGGGAGGAGCGGAGGGAGAGGGCTGACATGGGGCTCAATCCCACGACCCATGATATCATGACCAGAGCCAAAATCAAGAGTTGGATACTTAACCGACTGAGCCACCCAGGCGCCCCCACCACTTGCTGCTGTCTTCATAAAACTCCAATGTCCATCAGGCTCCTTGGATGTGTTCTCTACTGTTTAGAACCAAAAGAAGAAGGCATGAGTAACTGGCATTCTACTCTAACTTCGAAAAAAAATTTATTGAGATATCTATTACCATTTAACTTTCCAACCAGGAAGCTGGGAATTATTCTACTTCTTCCTCTTTCTAACCCCACTCATTACTGCCTCCTGCATATCTACTACATCCATCCACGCCTGTCCAACCCTACTGCCACCAGTTGACCACTCTGTCCTGAATGCCTGCAACAGCCTCCGAGTTAGCTCTTCTAGGTCAGTCTTGTCACACTCCAAACCCACCCTCAAAATTGCTGATTATTGTAAAACACAAATATGATCCTTTCGTGCCTCTGTTTGCATAGCTCAGAGCACAAAGTCCAAACTCTGTAGCACTGCCGACGAGGATCTCACCCAAGGGGTGGCCAACTTTCCCTCTACAGGACAGAGAGAAAACATTTTAGGCCTTCAGGCCCCTACAGACTACAGCTCTGCCACTACAGCATGAAAGCACCCTACAGCCCATATGTACGCAGATGGAGGCGGTCACATTTCAATAACACCTCGTTTTCAGCCTTGGTCCCTGGACCAAACTGGCCCACCTGCTCTATGCAGTCCAGTAAAGCCTCATCTGCTGCCACTCTGACCCTCCCCTGGGCCTCGTCCAGAAGAGGGCTTACCCACCCCAGTCCTGCCTCTTGTCGTGCATCGGTGCCCCTGCTCATACTCCTCCTTCTGCCAGGCACGTGACTTATCACCTTTCCCTTGTCTGGTGAAACAGCTCTTCTCCTTCAAAGTCCAGGTCGATCTCCCATTGACTCCCCTCAAGGAGATTTATTTATCCTTTATCTGTATTTCCAAAGCATAGATCTCATAGCTTTGTGTCCTCGCAATGCCTAAAACATATTGGTTATTCAATTGGTTATTACAGGATGATGGAGCAAATGAATTACTAAATAAATAGAATTTCAAAAGTTGCAGTCTTCATAAGTTCTGGGAAAAACTCAGAAGTGCAACCCACACAGAGGGCTATTAATACCATGAAAGTCTCCAGCACTGAGTTCTGCTTATGCTCCGCAGTTAATATGATCCATAAAAGCGCAGTATCATGAAGCAAAAAGAGGCCTTGGAGTACATTAACACAGTGGTGTTTGACCTGTGTGTCTGAGTCCTATGTGTGATTCCCAAGGGGCTCCTTAAGGTGAAGGGGTAAGGGTGGCAGAGGGACAGTCTGGCTAAAGAATCCTTTCTTCCTAGCCCCCTCCCTCCAGCCTTAGCCAAAGTTGCTCCTTATTTCATTTGCAATAAGGTTTCTGTTTTAAAAAAGAAAAAAAATCTATGTGAGTCAACAAACTCACGCTCTGTTTGCAGCCTCCATCCTAAACCTGCCTTGTTTCCTGATCTATTCCTGTCCTATGTGGCCCCATGTCCAGCTTCTCACTGACCCCTGGCACCTGCTGCCTGATACTGCTTCTTAGAAGCATGCTCCCTTGACTGAAATCCCCAGTTTAGTAAGTATTACACTCAATCCTTGGAATAAAGTCTACTTCCAGCTATTCTGGATAATAATCCAGGTGGTCTCTCCCAGCTCAACTTCTGGGTCCCTACACTGGCACACAAGGTCAACCATGTGATTTCAAAGGACTCAAGGAGGACCTGGGGAGTCAATGCTGAGAGGGTTACAGCTGTCACTCATTCAGCTGTCAACTCAAAAGCTGTTGTGCTGTTTATGCTGCTTCTCCACCAGAGTGTAAACTTCTTGAGGTAGGAACTGACTCTTAATGATATAATAAAAGATACTATTTAATGTTTACTCCAGATACTGGAGTAAGTGTAAATGTATATTGTGTAATATTCAGGAATCATATAAGGATCACATATTTCTAGGATTGGAAATCCTGGAAATCCTTGCACAGAGATAACTAGCTCCAAAACTGAAAGCAGAGAGACAAGAAACACTGACTACCTGGGTCCCTGCTCTGTCTAGAACCTATGGATTCAGTGGTAGACAATACAAAGTCTTTGTCCTCACAAAGCATGAATTCCAGGGGACACACATAAGAAACGGATACCTGATAGGTCAGATAATGAAAAGAATAAAGCAGGGTGAGGGACAGGAAAAGGCTGTTACTTTATACAGGGCAGTCAAGGGCAGTCAAGACCTGAAGATCAATCTACATGGAATCTGGGAGAGAAGCGTCCCATGTAGAGGGAATGACACACACAAAGTCCCTAAGGTAGGAACCTATCTGTTCGTGGGAGAAAAGCAAAGGGCTTTTTCCTTTCTACAGGAACTCTGAATTTTAGCCAGAAACTCAGGATAATCAGTTCTTTAAAAACTCAAAATAAATAAAAGACATCCAGCTTTCAGAAAAGCAATGTGTCATAAACAAAGAAAACTTCATCTGCGAGACTTATCTGAAAGTAGAACTGCCAGAGCCCAGGGTCACTATCACGTGGCAGGGACAAGAAATCCCCGCAGTTACACAGTCTAAGAGCTCAATATCACCAGAGTGGACAATGAGGCCCAGACAGACTCTGCGGTCTGCCTGCTTCGTGACAGACCTTGCACTACCGCACAGGTCTCCTGATGGTCTGTTCAGAGCTGCTCATTGGCTCCTGCTGCCCTGAGCCCAGCCTGGCTGCTCAGAGCATCCCGGTTTCCCACGTGGTGCTCTCCCTGGCCTCTGCAACCTTTATAAAGCAGTAAGATAACAAAGAGCTGACAGCGGAAGGCATCTTCACACAGACTCCCACACAGAAAGCCTGCCTCTACAAACTTGCACGATTCTGGTTTTCCCTTCCCCACAAAGCTGAAGACAACCACGCAGCTGAGGGGAAGGCAGGTCAGGCACTGTGCCAGGCGCTGTGAGGAACATTTCAGTTGGTATTGCCTGCCTGCCCTTACTGCCTACTCCTCCACAGCGCACTCCCTTCTCCAAGGTTCTAGAGAGGTGATAATCATAGTATCCAACCCACCTTTGGCCACATGTTGGGGTGGACATAGGACTTGGCCATAGGAAGAACCTTATCCCCCTAAGGCTATAATGAGGGCTCAGGATCCAAGCAGAACCAACTGGAGTTCTTTCCTGGGTTTTATGGATAAGAGCTGGAGAAGGAAGTTCTATCCCCTGTGTTTCCCCGTTACATGAGCCAAGACTATCCCATTTTGCTCAGGTTAGTTTATATTAGGTTACTGTTACTTGCAACCCAAAGAATTCACATGTGCAGGCACATGCACACCTTTTCTCATTTCATCTGCATAGCAATCTTTTAAGGTTGCTATTACTCACTCTATTGTAGAAGGGAGAAAACTGAGGTTAAGTAACTTGCCCAAGTCCATACAGTAAGTATGGGGCATTCAAATTCATATAGTAAAAGGCATTCAAACTCAGGTCCTTCTGCTCTAAATTCTGGGTTTAGAGCAGAATCCAGTTATGAATTCCATATTCACTCAAGAGGAACTCACTGCCATTCCAAAGCCGAAGAATCTCTGGTTTAAAAGGTATGAGGATGTAGTGTGCGAAATAAACAGCATTAAACTAGGGTCAAAGGACCTGGCTTCTCCCTCTGGCTCAGTCCTATGACTCAGCTATTAAGACTCTGAGCAAGTCATTTCACTTACCTGGGTGTTTGTTTTCCCACCAACAAAATGAGAAGCCTGAAAAACATGAACTCAGATCCTTTTAAGTATTAAACAAAAAAAATCCATGGTTCTGCTTTAAGCATACAGATTCTGTTTTTACTCTGTCGGGCAGGATGTCAAGCAGATTTCAACTTGACTGCCAGGCCCAATAAATGGCTGCCTAGGCCACAACACCACAAAGGATCCTGAGCCGTAAGATCTACTAGGAAATTAGCACTGGCTTCCATGTCACTGGGAGGAAGAGAGAGGACAGCTGCATTTGTCATTGCTGATAGTGTCTCACCTTCCCAGAGGAATGCTGCAGTCTGCACTACCGATGCTACTAGAAACTGCCTAGGATTTTCACGGATTCCTT
The DNA here is from genome assembly GCF_017311325.1 of Ursus maritimus. NCBI lineage: Eukaryota > Metazoa > Chordata > Mammalia > Carnivora > Ursidae > Ursus > Ursus maritimus. Next base: position 76,092,099 of record NW_024426996.1, read on the forward strand.
TGCATACTTCCCTGGTTCCTCTCTACAAGAAAGGAAGGGAAGTACAGGAAAGCTAAAAGCTTGGGGAATATAGCCGGGAGCCACTGATGAAAATGTCTGAATGGCCTACAGGGGGTGAAGGTAGTGGGTGAAGGGGAACAGTAACAATCAGTGTAGTTTTCTGATACATTGTCTCAGAAGATGCTGATAATTAGCCTAGGAGTTCAGTAAGGTATGATCACGCCCATGTAACAGAAGTGGAAAATGAGACTCAAGCCCCAGTCACCCACTTCTAAGTAGCAGAGCCCAGATCTGAATCCACATCTTCTATATCCGAGTCCCCGTGCATTGTCCATTCCCACGGTCCCCATTCACCTCACAGTCTAAATGAGTTAACTAATCCAGTTCCAACTACAAAGTGGCATACTTGTCATTGTTTGGAGTTTTTCGGATACAGTAAGTTCCTCAACTCAGGATAGGAAACGTCGTTACTGTCTGTTTGTAATTTAATGGGTACACATGCATTGAATATATAGGAATTCAACAAAATTGAGTGTAAAAGTTAAATATTTAAAGGAATGATACTGAAGAAACTGGCCTATGGGGGAAATTTAAAAATCAACAGTTTTATTAATCTTAATAAAACCTCTACAACAATTCAGTGAGATGGAAAACTGATTATCAGGAATAAGCTTTGTCCAAACTGAGGAATGAGAACTGAATCAAGTAACTTGCATCCTAGAAATGACAGTGAGCCCCTCGAGGAAGACGTTCAACCAAAGGCATTACTATAACCTGATACATTTCCTTAGATCTGACGACCAGAGCTAACCCCTAACCAGACTATGCGCTCCTAGTACTCGCCAGACTTTTATGTGTAAGGGATCCAGGCCAAACAAAACAACAGCCAGCCTGCTCACGCATGTGACTATGGCAAGAGCACAGGACACCCCTCACCAGCTCTATCCTACAGTTTCGGGGTGGGGGGTGTGGAGGGAAACGGTTGCAAGAACAGGAGATAATACACAAAGCAACTACAGCATAAAATCAAAATTCCTCAAAAGAATGCATGTTTTCCCTATGTCAGGAGGGGCAGTAGTCCTGAACAATGCGGCCTATGTCCCTACTTCACAGACTCGCCAAGGCTTAGCACCTAACCCCATCATCAAATATCAGAATTGGATTTTTCAACAGCATGCAATCCAACCCTCTAAGTCGCAAAGTTCTTCTCAAACATCTCTGACAAGCAGTCATCCCTCTGTTTAATTGCCTCCAGGCACAGGAAATTCAGCACCCAGGGTCCTGTTACTGCCCCTGAGGCTCATTTTTCAAAAGCCTAAAGCATATTCTTATTACTCAGGGAAAGGCCTAAGGCCTAAACCTCCGTAAGGCTTGCCATCCCAGCTCTGCCTCTAGTCGTAGAAAAATGATGAGGGAACAGAAGGCAAGCTGAGGACAAAGCAGAAACTGACACCCCGCACCCCCCCCCCACCATGGGATGTATGTGACGTTCCTCAGGCACTCCTGGCTGCCCTAAAGGACAAAGAAATAGTTAACCTGTAGATACCACAATCCTGCAAGACTTAAGTCTCCCTCAGTTTACAAATGTCTTAGCAGTTTACAAGAACGAAGCATTTCTACCAATAACCTAGCTTCTGGAAGAGAATGTAGATACAATTAAATGTCTTTATAATCTGCAGCCTCCAGGAAGTCCCCAACCGTCTTCATGTTAACGCCTTGCAAGAGGGAAAAACCACCTTAACTTGACAATGGCAAGGCCTCCGGTATCCTGTCAATCTTCTTTAACACATGAAAGTATTTTCTCAACCTCCCTTTTTCCTTACCTCCCCCAGCCCCATAGTATGTAATCAGCCGCTCCTCACAACCCGGGGCAGCAGCTCTTTCTGCCCTTGGGTCCGGTCCCCGTGCTTTAATAAACCACCAATTTTGCACCAAAGACGCCTCAAGAATTCTTTCTTGGTCGTCGGCTCCGGACCCCACCCCACTGAACCTCACCTATATTCCACAACCTCATCATCTACCACTTGCATATCCCCTACTCCGGAATAGGATCCGAAATTAGCACAGTGCTCATAAATCAGTGATTGCAGAGTTAGAAAGGGACCTCCCAAAACCAAAACTGTGATCTCACATACCACAATTCCACAGGAGGAACGTCAGGAAAAGCCTGGGCTGACCTGGGGGGAGGGGGAGGGAGAACGTCCTACTTTCCTTTCCTCTCATTTCAACCTGAGAAGCTCCTCCTTCGATCCGCTATAAATAGGGGATCAATGCAGTTTAAAAGTCTTCTGCTGTTTGAAGGGGGGAAAAAAAGGGAACATTTACAGGTAAATAAACTAAGGCCATAAAACTTGCTTAATAACCTCACACAGCTAATAGTTGCAGGGTTAAGACCACAACCCGGTCTCTTGGCTCCTTCTCCGGTGCTCTCTCTAGTACTTAACATTGGTCGGCCAGCAGAGCAAAGTTCCCGCATTCCAGCTGCACTCAAATGCTCATCAAAACAATTCTGTAACATTGCAAAGTGGCTCATCATTATTTGCAGTAATTCAGACAATATAATCAATTCCTAAAAAAAAAAAAAAAAAAAAACCCTGAAATATCATTACTAATTTGTTTGCAATTACATGCATTGAGTACACATATATTGAGCATAAAAGTTACCTATCTCCACACCTTTGTGTATACGCTTCTCTTAGCCTGAGATGCCTTTCTCTACCCTCTCTGCACTGGAATGAAGTACCCCTCTTTTAAGATTTGTTTCAGGCATCACTGCCACTAAAAGGCCTTTACCCTGAAATATCATTACTAATTTGTTTGCAATTACATGCATTGAGTACACATATATTGAGCATAAAAGTTACCTATCTCCACACCTTTGTGTATACGCTTCTCTTAGCCTGAGATGCCTTTCTCTACCCTCTCTGCACTGGAATGAAGTACCCCTCTTTTAAGATTTGTTTCAGGCATCACTGCCACTAAAAGGCCTTTCTTGGCCCTCACGTAAAACTGACCACATTCCCCTTTGTACCCTACACACTATCCAGGCGGCTGTAAGGCACTTGTGTTACTGTCTCCCCCACCATTCCTTTTAAATTGTTCTTCTAACAAGGTGCTCCACAGAAGGCAGGTGCTTAAGAGATGTTTATTGAGGGACTGAGTGTCTTCACCTGGTCCAATCCCATTTCTGGTCCTCACATACCCTCTGCAAACTGCCACACATTAATTCGTGCATACATATATTCACTGAAAACTATCTGAATGCCTACAAAGTACCAGGCATTGGACTGCATGCCAAAGAGAAGGGGATTTACCATGAAATTAACGAAGTTTAAGTTTCAGGGCCCCTCACTTGCCACTTCCAAAGCTCCGAAACTTCCTGTGATTTTGTATTTTTATATCTTAAAGAGGACAGAACTGTATAAGCTTCAAGCTCCACAAATCCTAGATCTACCCTTGGGGCCAAGAATACAAAAGTGAACAAGACAAACATTCTCTCTCCACTTAGAGAGTTTTCTGTTCAGTGGAGAAGACACACAACCATATGTTCATTCATTCATTCAAAAAACATTTACTGGGCAGTGCTATGAGTCGGGCATTGGGGTTCTGAGGTGACACCAGCACTGTTCCTTTCCTCAAGGAGAAGTTCCCTGCTCTCTTGAACGAAAGCCTACTGTGTTCAGGGAACGGAAAGCAATTTAGATGACTAACACACATGTTTGTGAAAGATTACCCCAAACCACCCTCAAGATCTACGGATCCCCAGCATGAGCCCTGAACCTATAGCAGGAGGCAAGCGGAAGGGAGAGGTCAGGTGAATACGATCTTTGATCTCACTGAGCCGGGAAGGGGGGAGGCGGAGGGAGACAAAACAAGTAAACAGAAGACGCAAATACACTGGGGTCAGTGCTGAGATAGAAAAGCAAAGGCCTGTGGGGAAGTTTCCCCGACGTTCAAGTCTGCAGTGACGGCGACCTCAATACCTCGATAAGCAGCCCACGAACTCTGCGGACAAGAGACTCTCGAGTTCCCCCAAAGGTATTCCCATTCCCCGAAATAAGGCTGTTCCTTTGCCAAGACAGTTGGCGGCTGTCTGGGACCACTTCCGACCACTTTCTCCTCCAAGCTGTTCCTTCACACAGTGAATACCGGACAGGGGCAGGTTCGGGGTCTGGGGTCCACATCGCGGATCCGCCCCCCTCGCCCGCCGTTTCCATAGCAACCAGCTCACCACTTCCCGCGCCCGGCTGGAGAAGTCGCCCTTGGGCCGGGGGCTCCGGCGGAACAGCTCGTCGCGGCTCCCATCGACCCCGCCGCCCACTGCCACTCCCAGTGCTTTGTTGCGCGTCTTCACGGTCTTGACGCTGGCCCGGAACAGCAGCGTGATATCCACCGCCATAACGACCCACACCCTCGACCCCCTTCCCGGCCAGCCCACGTCAGCAGCTTGCGACCGCGGCGCGCGCCCGGCCGCTGGAGGACCGTTCCGGCTCCGCACGCCTCCCCCGCCAACGCGACGCAAGAAGAAAGGTTCCGGCGTCCGCGGGGTGACCGCGGCGAGAGGAGAAAGGTTCCGACCTCAGCCCTTTTCTCCTCCAGGCAAACCTCGGAGGGCTTGACCTCGGGGAGAGGTCCCTGTTGGGGCGTGTGGGCCCGGGAAGCAAGAGGATCGGGAAGCCACTCTTTTGGTTCTCCCACTGACTGGGCGCGGAGGCGGGGAGGGGGATGCACAGGAAGCGACCCTTGACCTCCAGGACTCACCTTGTGAGGGACAGAAGCACGTGGACGGTGACCACCTGGGTGTAATAAGTGCTAGGGTAGAGCAGGTGTGCGAGGCACAGAGCCAGAGGACCTTATCTTTCACCCTACAGCCACCTGATCTGTAAAATTAAGGCAGCACGTTCCTCAGTGTTATTGTGACAATTGAAGGTGGTAACACGTGTGAAGTGTTTGGGCGTTGCTGGGCTCGCTGTGGCCAATAGAAGTTATTGCTGTTAATAAGAACACTGTTATTCTTGTTATTATGTATGGTGGGGAAGAGTACCACAGAGGAGGCATCACCCTGACAAGGCAGATTTGAAAGATGAGGCGGAACTGATCAGATGAAGACAAGGGCAGAAGAGTGTCCCCGGTTTCTGTTCATCCTTAACGTACAGTTTGTAAATACCCTCTTAAGTCGTAGTAAATTAACCGCAAGTTAGCCAATGAGTTCTTACTACGTTTTGACTCAAGGCTCAGATTTAATTCACCTTTTCGTTGCTTTGTTTTTAAGGAGGATGCACAACTACAATGCGTTAAAGAAGCGGTTGGCAAAGCTTGGGCACCAAGATAAAAATGATCTTCGTGACACCAAAATGCTCCCTGCCTTTCACGACCATTCTCTTCCAAGTTGTACACAGTTGAGTTTTCCAGAAGCCGTGTGACTTGTGACATTGCAAATATGCTGAATGCAAAGCAGCTGTCTTCTATTAAGCCAGACTTTAAAGAGGTTTGCAAAAATGTAAAACCGTGCCATTCGCACTGTTTCTGAAATGTATTTTTTTCACAAAAGGATCTCATTTATGTTAATAAGTAATGGAATTATTTTTGTTTTTAAATGAATATTTTAGGTTTTGGTTTTAATTTCTAATGTGGTAAATATCAATAGATAAAACACATATAAACAAAGTTTGTTTAGGGTTCTCAATAATTTTTAAGAGTGTAAAGGAGTTCTGAGACCAAAAGTTTGTTTCCAATAAGTTTACAAGAAATAGATGTCATATGTACCTGAAAGGAGGAGGGAAAATGTTATTTAAAACCCGAACTGTAGCCACTTCAGCTTTCCTGTATGAGGAAAAATAAATGTCCACACAGCTTTCTTACACCCACGTAGTAAGAGAAAATGAGAAAGAAATTACTAAATCTCTGCCAGTGATTCTGCATTGCATAAATGGCCCTTTGTTTTATGGAGACATTAATGAATCTTTGGCTATGCAAAGGCAAGCCTGGGGCGGAGTAGAAGGAAAGAGAATTAAATCGCTCTGCATAATAAAGTGAAGGGGATTGAATTAGGGGAATGCTGGGGAAACCAGAATCCTAGGGGGAGGCCAGGAAAGGAAAAAGTAGTTCCTTGGGAAAGGTTTTCAAGTGGGAGGGGCCTGAGCTACGCCAGACCTTCAGTGAGTACTGCCTTGTATGAGTCTTGTTTTGGGGGCGGTGGGTTTTTGGGGGATAAAAAGGTGGGGACAAAGGTCTAAGTTTTCTGTCTGCATCTGCAAGAGCGAAGAAGATTGTGGAGATGACACCCAAGTGAGCTCAAAACATCAGGCACTAAAACCACAAGTGACTACAAGTGCATAAAATTACTAGAAAAGTCGCAGAGATCTCGAGGAGGCTGTTGGGCTGCCCACAGACCACAGACTATGATATTTCACTGGGGGTTTTTTGTTTTGTTTTTGGTGTTTTTGCTCTTTTAACTTGAAAGAGCAAAGTGACTTGAAACCCCATAAAGCTGAGAGGCACTGTGGTGAAAAAGGAAGAACAGAATGTCATGGGAATGAACTACAAACCGTCCAGTTTGATGTAGGGCATACATTATGTTTCATAAGTAATGCTTATTCATTAGGCCAGGCACTTTTCTCTTTCAAACAAACAAGCAAACATTAAGACATATTGGAGTCCCTGAATGTAGCCTCCTATAACAGCACCCTCCATAAAATCAGGATAGATGTACACATCTTAGCCTGTTTTGGGGACTCATAGAAGTCATTAAATGCAGCCTCCATCAAATGGAGGGTATATTGCACGTCCAAATGCCCAGCCCATGACAACTGTGCTATGTATGAGAAATAGAATTCTGTTGTTAGCCACTGAGATTTTTGTCATTGTTACATCCTCCAAAGAGGTTGGTTTTATAGCCCCACTAAGTGAGGGAAGATGGTAAACAGGCATTTGTTGTATGGAGTGTAAATTCTTGCAGGGTAGTATGGGGAGACCAGAGTTTTTGGATCCACAGGATCATGGACTTGCCACAGTAATATAGTAACTGAAGACCCTCTGTAGAAGTTTGTTATATTGTTCATCTCATATTCATGTCCCCTCCCTAGGAGAGGATTATAGTTCCTTGACCTATTGATGACTATCTTGGCCAGATGATTCCTCTTCCCCATGAAAAGTGACATCTGTTACAAATTTAGGAGGTAACATGTGGGTCACTGTGCTCTCTTTTCCCTCTGCCATGACAACCCATAGTGTTCCAGTGTTTCATGAGCCTAGGTCCCTGAGTACAAATGCCATGGAGCACAGCCAACCAAGGATATGTGCTGGCAATGAGAAGTCAACCTTCGTTCTTATTGTCTATGGAGATTTGTGGTCTGTTGTTACTGCAGCATAATTAGCCTATCCTGATTAATACAGCCCACCTCCAGATATCTGCCCAAACAAGTCTAATGGATGCATTCTTCACTTATCTTCATTACAACGTTATCTCCCAGTAGTAAAGTGTGGCAAGGCAGGACTACTAGATCACACCCAGATCTAATCAATAGTGTTAGACTAACAGAAACCCTGGAGGATTGACCATGCCCTGGTAGAATTCACACTGAAAGAGGAGAGAACTGAGAACATATATTTTCAAATTAGGAAGTGGACTTAAAAGAAATTCATAGAAAAAATATTTTTTCTCATGGGCTTTAGAAAGGACTATGACTCCAGGGATGGGAAGCTCAAAGGATAAACTTTTGTTCTTAAGAACATAGCTGGGGTGCCTGGGTGGCACAGCGGTTAAGCGTCTGCCTTCGGCTCAGGGCGTGATCCCGGCGTTGTGGGATCGAGCCCCACATCAGGCTCCTCCGCTGGGAGCCTGCTTCTTCCTCTCCCACTCCGCCTGCTTGTGTTCGCTCTCTCACTGGCTGTCTCTATCTCTGTCGAATAAATAAATAAAATCTTAAAAAAAAAAAAAAAAGAAGGAACATAGCTAATAAATCAGGGTGCTGGAGAAGATGAAACCTCTATATGGTGCTGATGGGAATATAAATTGGTGACGCCATTTTGGAAAATAAAAAATTAGAAATAGAACTACCATGGGGGCGCCTGGGCGGCTGAGTCGGTTGAGCGTCAAACTCTTGGTTTCAGTTCAGATCAAGATCTCAGGGTCCTGGGATTGAGCCGGGGGTTGGACTCAGCTCAGGGTCTGCTAGAGGTTTTCTCCCTCACCCTCTCCCTCTGCTCCTCCTCCTGCTCGAGGCTCTCTCTCTCTCTTTCTAAAATAAATAAATAAAATCTTTAAAAAAGGTTCGGGGGAGGCACCTGGGTGGCTCAGTTGTATAAGCGTCTGCCTTTGGCTCAGTTCATGATCCTGGGTCCTGGGATCCAGCCCCGTGTCTGGCACCCTGCTCAGCAGGGAATCTGCTGCTCCCTCTGCCTCTGTCCCTCCCCCAAGCCACTCGCGTGCTCTCTCTCTCTCTCTCTCTCTGTTTCTCTCTAATAAATAAATAAAATCTTAAAAAAAAAAAAAAAAAGAACTACCATAATCCAGCAATCCCATTTCTGGGTATATATCCAGAAGAGTTGAAATCAGGAGCTCAAATAGATAGCTGCACTTCCACCTTCATAGCAGCGTTATAATAGCCCAGATTTGGAAGCAACCTAGATGTCCATTAACAGATGAATGGATCAAAAATTGTATATATGTACAATGGAATAGTATTCATCCTTAAACAAGAAGGAAAACCTGCAATATGCAAGAATAGATGAACCTGGAGGATGTTATGTTATGTGAAATAAGCCATTTGCAGAAGGATAAATACTGCATGATTCCACTTATATGAGGTATTTAAAATAGTCAAAGAGAAGGAGAGAGTAGAATAATGGTTGCCAGGGGTGGGGGGGTGGGGGGTTATGGGTAGTTGCTGACTGATGGATATAAAGTTTCTGTTAAACAAGATGAATGTACAACATTGTGCCTAAGGTTAACAATACTGTGTTTACACTTCAGAACCTATTAAGAGGATAAATCTCATGTTAAGTGCTCTTACCACAATAAAATGAAAATTTTTTAAAAGGTTGGGGAGGAGGATTTCTCCCAGAAGCTCTCTGTCATGAGCATGCTATGCATGCAATACACCAGTTGTGTCTTTCTACGATGCCAGCTTTATTCAATCAGAAAGCAAGGTTAACATGATCATAAAGCAGTTTCAGGATTCCAAATTCAATGGCATTTCACCATGTGTTTAACTTGGTTCCTTACATGTCACACAAAGCAAAGCACAAGACAAGTCACATAACAAACATGATAGAACAGAGGGTAAGAAGTTAATGAACGAGGCTCCAAGTCAGTCTGTGAACGTGCAGTTGAATGAGGCCTCCATCTGGTCCAGGTCAGCTCTCGGCACTTAGTGTATTATGTTCCAGCAGTGAAGGATCTCTGCTCTTTTTGGAGATCTATCAGCCAGGATCTTCTGGGGCAATTGGCTTTTTGAAGTGGTCAGACATAGAGGGGTCAGTGACTGAAGAGTCTGACAGTTTGCTGCAAAAATCCTCTCTTTTTAAAGGGATTTAATTGGTCTTGGGCCTTTGCAGACCTATTCAGTTCCTGCTGATTATCAGTTCTGAGTGTGTCTGGTACTGGCAATGCCCTCCTTGGCGGCTTGCATCATTGCTTGACACAGACCCCTGCTTGACACGAGTGACTCCATCTTGCTCTCTACAATCTCACAGTAGAAAAAAAGGGGGGAGAAGGGGGAAGGCAGGAGGCAAAAACAGAAGGCTGTTGTGTCCCAGCCCTTCCAGTCCCTCCACCCCCCACCAGAGTACATAAAAGAAGAGTGGCCACATTCTTCATTCTTACCCAATTATTGGCTTGGGTTCTGAGTCCCTTGTCCTGACCTCCTGGCCTATTTCCTCCTACTTTCTGATGAGCTAGATGTTGGCCCCCAAAAGATAGGTCTACATCCTAATTTCTAGAACCACTGAATTTTACATTATCTGAAAAAGGGATCTTTGCAGATGTCATCAAGGATCTTGAGATGAGGATATCATCCTAAATTATCCAGGCCAGCCCTAAATCTAACGACAAGTGTCCTTATAAGAGACACACACAGAAAAGAGGAAGCTATGTGAAGACGGAGATCTGACTAAGGCAGCCACAAGCCCCGGCATGCTGACAGCCATCCGAAGCTGGAAGGGGCATGGAAGGACTCTCCCCCTAGAACTTCTTGGAGAGCCTGGCCTCCAGGCTGTTGACACCTTAATTTTGGACTTCTACCCTCCAGAACCCTAAGAAATAAATTTATACTATTTTATGTCACAAAGGTTATGGTAATTTGTTACTGCAGCCACAGGAAACTGATATATACCCTACTTCCTCCTCTTGCCATTCCTTCATTACCCATTCTCTGGGCCTCTCCCCTCCAATTTGATCCTCTTGATTCTCAGCCACTGTTTGGACAGTCCCTCCGAGGACTTTCAGCTGCCGTGTATCCGTAGCTTTCCTGATTTTAATTGTCTTGCAACTACCGACTTTTGTGCTATTGTCTCTTCTTCCAGCTACCACCATCATCCACCCTTGGAGAGTAACTTCTGCACACACACACACACACACACACACATACACCTACACACACACACACACACACACAGCCCCATGGAGGGCTAGAGTCCAGAATGAGCTGAATTTGGCCAGAACAACACCCACAAGTTTCCTTTTGCTACATTTGCAGCGACATGGATGTCCAGTGGGTCGTTGGTTTGGGGTAGATGCTTCACTCTCAACGTATGGCACAGAGAAGGTACATACACTCAACTCAAACATTCAACTTCTTATCAAGGAGCTGTTTGAATGGGGAATGTGAGAGAGAACTTGTTTGGAGGGTCTAGCAGCGGCTCAGAGCATCTGGAATGTTCATGCCCAGAGCGGCCGTTTGCAATCTGGAAAAGCATTCAACTTTGAGCAGTTCAAATTAGTGCAAAAAGAGAAAGGGGACACTTGCCCACATAGCCATATCAGCCGGCGGGGGGAGGGGGGTGTCTATGACTGACAAGGTGCCACCAGAACCTGGTGGTTTGGAAGCAAGTCAATCCTAAGGAAGGAGCATATGGCAAGAGAACAGGAACCACTTGACAAGGGTCTTGGCACAGGCATAAGGCGGCTCTCGGGCTCTCCAAATCCTCCCTGCCACATCCGTGTGACTACATGTCGAGAGACAAGGTTGCAAAGAGTAAAGAGATGGTGGGACATTTTCTGTGGTTTGTACTTCTGCCAGTCACTTCTCGGATGGTCACCAAGAGGAGCTTGTCTTATTTGGAAAATTATCTCAAACTAAGTCCTTTTGTTGATTTTCATATAGGAAGCCAAGTTGTGTGTGTGTGCGTGTGTGTGTGTGTGTGTGCACATGCCTGTGTAGGGTGGTAGTGAAATACGAGGGTTAAATAACAGGGTCTCAGTTTGTGGTCTCTCCCACCACCAGCGATGATCTTGGGAAAAACCCCTTACCTTCTGAACTCCCAGGAGACACTCATGGTTTCCTGGTACAAATCAGTCTTCAGGAGTCCAGCTGGAAGAGAGGGCTGAGCATGACTTTGAAGCCAGTGAGCTCCCTGAGCTCAGACGACTCTATCAGTACCCCCTTCATTCTGGTCCTTGGCTCCCTAAAGATTGTTGAAGCTGAGAGTCACAGTCTGGTTGGGGATTGCAAGCCTGGACATCAGGCAGAGACAGAGGCCTGTGGCCTGCTGAGCCTCCGGTGGCTGCTGGCACGCACTCCCCAGGAACCACACAGAGGTGGAGACAAGGGAGCAAAAGTCTTCAGAAAAGAGTGGGAAGCTATTGCTCTCTTAACTCTCCTTGGGATCCGGGACCCTGTAAGGCTTGGTCCAGCCCCAACTATATCACATGCTCATTGTTCTCCTCTCTGGACAGTGGTGACTGTGAGTGTTTTAATACCCAAGGAATTTCTGTAGGGTACATAGGGAGATTTATCAGATCTCTGAGTTATTTCTAGTTTAAAAAAAAAAAAAAGTCCAGGAAGCAGTTAGCAGAGGACAAGTAATATGAAAAGCAAATAAGCAAACAAAAAGTACATGAGATTTGGAAACTGAAGAACTAGAGTTGTTTGAATTTCGGCTATCGTACTCCCAAGCTGTGTGATTTGGGGCAAGTTACTTCACCTCTCTGAGCCTTGTCTGAGAAACGGAGGACCACCACACCTGTTCACCACTGCTGATTCTGGGAGCAGGGATTTCCCCCGAAGTCCCCTGTCCACCTCCCCATGGAGCCAGTACTAGTCATCTGGTTGTTGGAACACAGCCACCAGTCTACGCTTTTTCATTTGGTTGGAGCTGATCTATCAGTGTTTCTGAGCTGCGGACATTGGCTCTTTTGCAAATGTCCATGGGGTGCAGTGACTGGGTGAGGGGTCTGTTCCGCAAGCTTGTACTTCACCGCAGAGGGGAGCTAGTCATTAGAATGCTACCAGACCTCTCTCCATCTCTCTCTGCCTCTCTCTCCCTCGATAAAATGGTCTCTGCAAACCAGCGATCTCTGCTTCTTTGCTCACGTGGCCAAACATGGGTCTCCCCAGCCCTCTGGGGAGCGTATGTGTCCAGCAGCTAGTCAAAGCTGTGGCAATCCCGAGGCCAAATTCCGAGCCCATGGACAAAAATAAGTCCAGCTTGGGACACACATCTAACCCTGGTCCAGTCATCGATGGCTCAGCTTCCGGAGTCACATGGTTCACACATGGCTATCAGGCCACCCTCTGCTGGCTGGAGGCTTTGAGGGGTGTAACAGTGTCCTGTGGCTGCCGCAGATTACCACAAACTCACTGGCTTAAAACAATGCAAAATCTGCTGGGATACAGTTCTAGAGGTCGAATTCCAAAATGGGTCTCACTGGGCTAAAACTGGACATCTTTCGGGGGCCATCATCCTGCCCACCGCAGGGAGGGAGCTCCAACAGAAAGGTGGGATGACGATGAACCGGGCAGATGCCCTTTGCTATCTTCCTAGCCGCACAGAGAGACCCACCAGCTCTTCTCCATTTCTCAAACAACGTTTCTAGGCCTGCTCCTTGTAACCCTCCCAGGCTCTACAGAAATAAGGAAAACAGAACTGTCACCCTTAAAAGATAGACTCTTGTAAGAGGCTTTCGGATATCCTAAGGACAAGGAAAAATTCCTCTGAGATCTTCCAGCCCTTTCTAGCTCTTTCTGCCAAACCCGTTGTGGGACTCGACTTGCAACAATGTAACCAACAATTGCGAGTGTTCAAGTCCGCTCTGCCTTCACCCCACAGGTTTGGAAGTTGGTGCCACTTCTTCCCCGCCCTCACTTCATCCACCCCAGGAGTTTCATAAATCACCTCGTAAAAAGCCATTTACTGGCTTCCCCGACATAATGGCAAAAATAAACTGCTCGATGCACACTTGGAAACTCCCTCCAGAAAACGTACGCGTCGTTTCGTTGGCATGGCATCTCGGTTTCCAGCCTGAATTTCTACCATCTTTGCTTTTCTGACAGTATCTTCTGTAATTAAGAAGGCCGAATCCTCTACTTTTTATTGAGTTGGACAGCAAATCGCAGAATAAATGCTTTCGCTTGCACTTTAAAAGGATTTAATAGGAAAATATTTTTCCTACATCCTGTTTCAAGGGGAAAATGTGATTTTAGGGGGACATTTTATAGTTCACAACAGGATATTGAAGGGCATTTGGTTTTGCTTAGCTTATTATGACTGTGTTTCTCCAGCATGAAGTGGTGTTTTTGTGATTATTTAGATAAGTCTGATTAAGGTAGGTAGATAGCCATAGAATTATGGAAATTTAGGACCGGAAAGGGCCTCTAATATTATCCAGGCCAACTCTCCTCATATTTCAGATGAGAAAACAAGTGACTTGCCCAAGATCACACGTTGAGTTGGTGGGGAAAATGAGATTAGATTCTTTATCTTCCAAGTATCCCATGACCCCAAACCAATTTTGCTGTGAGAGTAGGGGTGGAGGTAGGGGAATGGCATTTGTACAAAGGGATACATATGAACCTGTAAGTACTCTTGAATTTGAGAATTGGGGTAATTAGTAAGTGTGGATTTGTGTGTGTTTTATCCATCTATCCATCCAGCCAGCCATCCAGCCATCCAGCCATCTAACCATCCATCCATCCACCCACCCAGTCATTCAGCCGTATTCCAAACAAATTTTGAGTGTTTACGCAGTAAATGCCACTGTGTTTAGTGCTGAAAATATACAGACAAAGCTGAGGTCCCCACCCAAGAACAGGTCAAAGCCCAGTGGGACAGACACAGCTTTACGTTGATAATTATAATTAAACATAATAAATATGCAATAATGGAGTTTGTTGTTTTTAAATGGCATCGCTAAAGACTGAAATTTAACTTAATGTTTCATAGCCTACTCTCTAGGGACAAGAAAAGAGCAGCATGAATTAGGCTCTGAGTCACACAGCCCCAGATTCAAATCCCAGTCACTTACTAGTAGTGAGATCTTTCGAAGATATTTCCACATCTATGAATCAAAGATAAAAATATCCATCTAGGGCCCCTACGTGGCTCAGTCAGTTAAGCATCTGCCTTCGGCTAGGGTCATGATCCCGGGGTCCTGGGATAGAGTCCCACATCGGGTTCCCTGCTTAGTGGGGAGTCTGCTTCTCCCTCTGCCCCCTGCCCCTGCTCGTGATCTCTCTCTCACTATCTCTCTCACTCTTTCTCTCAAATAAATAAATAAAATCTTAAAAAAAAATCCACCCGACAGAGTTGTTGTAGGCATTAAATGAGATGACCTACATAAAATGTGTAACACGGCATCTGCGTGCGGAGCTAGTAATGAAAACAGAGCCATTGCAACGAGGAAGCTGAGGTTGACGATAGATTGAACTTCACAGCTGGGTGGCGCTCGGATAGCCGTAGGTGGTAGAACGTCTTCAAATGTTGGCAGGGGCCTTGCTTCACTTTTGGGTCTTTGCATCACCCACTGAATGCGTGCTGTTCGAGAATGAAAGCTGAGACAGTACCTTGGACCAAGGTTGGAATTAAAGGAAGCACTTAGAAAATAATTGGCTACCATGGTCTGGGTCCGTCTCAGAGAATGTTTCTGGGAGCTGGAGTGTTTGTTCTGGAGAAAAGAAGAAGATTTAGGGGCAGGGTTGAAATAAAGTCCTCAAGTGTATGAGCCAGTGGATGGAGAGCAGCTGTTCCCTATTTCTGTTTTGGACAGAACGAGAGGAAATGAGCTTACATGGAAGCATGAGGGATTCAGGCTAAACTTTAAGAAGAATTTCCTGGATGTGGGTGTTACTGGACTTTGGAATGAGTTACTAAGGTGTTTAATATCAAGACACTGTCTCTTCTGGCCACAGATCTTTGAGTGTGGGTGCATTGGCTGCATGGAGGGGTGGCTGCATGCTCCAGCTCCTTCCAAACTGGAGAGTCCATGATACCAACACAATCCACCAGCACAAGGACACGGGTCTCAGCCAACCCCAAACCACAGTCCTAGACTTTGGTCTATCATAAGAAACGATGGTGATACTAGCTGGATGATTACCTCCAGCAATCTGCAGGTCAACATTCCGCAAATACCACAATTGCTTATGTAGGCCACTCCAGTGACCAAGCAACTCCCCTCTTCGAAAATTTATTAAGAAGTTCTCTGTAGGGCTTCTTTCAGCAAAAGTGTATTTAATAAAGCTTGGAATTTCCTCACAGCACATTTATTCTCGTTGATATATTTTTAGGTCTCCATTATTACTTGTCTTCACCTTTCTTTGCTGTGTAGACACAAGGCAGGCCAGCGTAACAGGATTCCAAAAGTTATCAATAACCAGGAACTGGCCGCACCGCTGGAGTTCTACCCAACCCTCCCAAGAGAGCCAAGTTTCTCGCGGTTAATTCAGGAATCCTTTAAGCCAGTCACCAGTTTTAATAATTGTTCATTAAAAGGGCAGGCAAATTATAGCTCTAAGTTCAAACTTGAACATGCAAGTCTCATTGTGAGCGTCAGTGGGAATAGTTTTGAGTTTTTGCCCCCAAAAGTAGCCTGTGGTGGGTTAGGTTAGTTTTTTAAAATAGATTTAAAGTTGAGTGGCTGTAACTTACACAAGGTTTTTCAACAAGGAACTTGTATATCCATCATTCAGCGGCTACCAAATATACCCCCAAAGACCCCAAAGTGTTTCGTTGGAAATGCCAAATGTATTATGGGAACCCTAATTGTAACTAAAGGACTTTCATATGTCGGATGCCTCCTGTGGACCCAGAGGACACTGTTGGGAATCATGAACGAGCCTAGTCCGGCACTCCATCCCCTGTTAGAGATGAAGAGATGAAGGAGTCGTGATGTCCGTAACTGAACAGACTTCTATCCAGTTCATTCCCCGCAGAGTCCAGAAGAATGTGCAATAGTCCTTTCCTTCGGCTTCTTCCCCACACAGGACTGACGAAGGGAGGAGAGGCAGAGGCAGCGGCTTCACCCAACATCAGCCCAGAGTGGGACCTCAGCCTTTCCTTCACTGCCCCTCTGGTCTGCAGAGAGACCGCCCCTCAGACCTTCCTTTGGTCCTTCCCTCCCCTCTCCTCGGTCTAGTGAAACCCTGGAGGTCCCAGGGGGCCTTACCTTTCTTGGGTTGTCATTCATATTGGCTCCTGTTGCCAATATGTCTAAGGTGGGGTCTGTTGATCGTGTAAGTGAGTCAGACCTTGTGTTCGTGTTTCATGCGTAAGCTCTGGTGCCTCCTTTTTTTTTTTTTTTAAGAGTTATTTATTAATTTTTTTTTTTTAGAGAGAGAGACAGCACACGGGGCCCGCGGTGGGGGGGGGGGGCAGGGGCAGAGGAAGAGGGAGAGAGAGTCTCCTGGAGCTCGATATGGGGCTCAATTCCAGGACCCTGAGATCAGGACCTGAGCCAAAACCAAGAGTCGGACACCCAACCGACTGCCCACCCAGGCCCCCCTCTGCTGCGCCTTCCACATCACATCTTCCTCCTCCTCCGCACTGAGTTGTCGTCCCTTTACTTGTCTTCGCCTTGGGGAGTAGAGGTCCCGGGACACAGAGGAGGGGAGTGTAGGGAAACATTGATTCCCCACAGGCTGATAAGCTGAAGTTTCTGGCTTTGGTGTCTAATTGACATGACTAGAGACGGAGGGTGACGGTGACAACAATAGCAAGTCCTTATGTAGCACTTACTGGCTTCTTTACTTACAAGTGCTATTTGAAGTGCTCTATGGACAATAAATCACACCATCCTAGGAGGTACGGAATCTTACCATTCCCATTTTATGGGTATGAGAAATCAAGGTACAGAATGGTTAAGGCACCCGCCTAAGGTCACACAGCTGGCAAGTAGACCAGCAAGAGTGGAATCCGGGCAGCCCAACTCCACTGCCTGAAATGCCTCCCACGGAAAGAGCCGTCGTGCTGGAAGCGTCTGTGGGCCAGCCAGCTGGAAATGCAGAGCAGCTGTAGGAAGTCTGGTTTGGAGGCCTGAGGTGGACCCAGAGGCAAATTTAGGGGCCATCTCCCCCCTTGGGCTCCTGGCGTGGCTAGACCTCCCCACCGGGCTGCTCCTCCAGCTCTACCTTACTGGCTAGATCAACATCCTCCCCTTTTCTCCATTTCACTCACTCTCGCCCACACACCCTCCTTTTTAGCCCCCACATCCCGCCCTGGCATCTCCAGCCCCCCTTTGCACTTTCTGCCATTGGAGTTACTCCCGCGCCCAGAGTCCTGCCTCACCAGTGTTCTGTTGCTGCCCATCAGGCTTCGGGCTCCCTGTCCCATCAGCATCCTAAAGCTCACACTTGCATACAGCATCCTGGAGAGGGATTTGGTGTAGAGTCAAAAAGCAGTTGTGGTTACAGTAGAAGGAGCGTCATCACCAGGCGGTTGTTTCCCTCCGTTCTGCTCTGCCTCATCCCTGCTCCTGCTCCTGGCACAGGAAAATGCGATAGCCCCGTGTAAATTATGTATAATTTACATAAAATAGTTTCCAAATTTATTAAGGGAGCAGACAGCAAAAGGAAACCCACAATTAAGGAGTTTTTGCACGCATTCGATATCTTTCCACTGGCTGAAGTATCATCTTCCCGAATTAATGAGGTCTGGGCAAAAACGGCAGTGCAAAACTATACTCCACTTTCAAGACTTGGGGAGTGTATCATCCTGGGTGGGGCTGGCAGCGGGGGTGGGATTGGCAGTTAGAGCCCAATCGGCTTTGTTAGGAAGTGTTGCCAGACTGAAACTGTCAGGCTGATGCCGTAGGTACAGACAGGAGGACGCGACGTTTGTACACCGCGAGCTCTCTACCCACTGATTTTACTGCCCGTCGGCCATCTATCATTTAGGTAACTCTCCAGCCACCCGTCTATTTAATACTCTTATCCTACCCTGTTTGCAAAAGCACTTGAAAAAGGTAGCCGGAGATCTGGAGGCAAGAACGACTAAGGGACGAACGGGCTGGGCAGGCAGCAGGAAATGCCCAAGCTGAGCTTCACTAGGACCAGAGGGCACTGTTCCCTGAGGAGCTGGTGACAAAGACCGAGCACTGGCTTTGGAGTCAGGCACTGCTGGTTTGGCATCCTGACTCACGAAGTTACCCCTGGGGATGAGTTCCTTCATCTTATTTGTCTTTATGATCAGAATCACACTTCGACCACTGGGGTGTTAGAAGATGAAGTATTGTGAATAATGTGCTCATTATGTGACGTCTGTCATGGAGGCAGAGAGCAGTTGCCTAATCCATTCTCTAAGTGTTTACTGAGCATTTACTACGTGTCAGGCACTGCTCCAGGAGCTATCATGGGGAATAGGCTAGCCCTGCCCTCACTGACGTTTCTTCGAGTACTTCTGGGCTTTTTCCTCGATAAAAACGCTCACACCAAGTACAACATGAATATGCAGTTTTTCTAAGCCTTGGGACCAAAGCAAGTAAAAGGTATCAAGACCCAGAATCTTAAAAAAAAAAAAAAAAAAAGAGGTTTTGCTGTTTGTTGTTTGTTTTTTGGGAAATCTATAGCTGTTTATAGAAAAGAAAAAGTAAATAGGACCTGATGTTTCAGCTTCAGGCATAATATCCCAGACATTCCCGAAACCCACAAGGATAGTTTTTACTTCTCCAGAATGTCCCTCCTCCCACCCCTATCTGCCTTCCTTTTTCCTCCAGTGGAATAATATACACAAACCCTACCTAAGAATATTGTATGAAATATGTGCCAGCATAGAAAACACAGCCCCAACCAAGCCGAAAGAGCGCGGGATTCATTCATTCATTCCGTCAGTCAGTCAGTCAACAAATGTGTATTGACAGCTAGTGTTCAACGAGTACCCTGTAAGCGTTAGGGACAAAATGGTACAAAGTGAATGGACACAGGTGTCAGGAGGAGAGACAGTAAACACGTCTGGGGTAAAACCATGACCACTCTGAAGAAGTAATGATCAGAGGCAGGCAGGGGGGCTTCTCCTTAGGTGGGGGGAGAGAGAAATACGGCTTCAGGAGCTAATGAGCCTTGAATGGCTACTCTTTTTTTTTTTTTTCTTTCTCTCCTTCCTTCTTTCTGCTTTCTCCCTCCCTTCTCTTTGGAAATCAGTCATAAAAGAGAAATAAATGTCTAAAAGGCAGATATGGTGAGGACTTTAATTCCTAGACTAATGAAATAAAATTCTCGGGACTTAGAACTTAGCATCTGTTCCCAAGCCCTCGTTGTGTGTTTGGGTCTCTCCTAGAAAATCTCCAGCAAGGGACTGTCAGTGTTGGATGCCAATCCTTCTGTAGATGAAGAGCTCTCTCCTTTCTGGGGAAGCCCTTTGCATTTGGGGATGCTCTAGTTTGTTCATTCAGCAAATATTTACAGAACCTCCCATGTGTCCCTGGTTCTGTGCAAGGCACCAGGAATACCCAGATGAATCAGACCTGCTCGCTGCTCTCTGGCTGCTGCCAGCCTTCTTGCTTCTTTTTTTTTCTTTTTTCAGATTTTATTTATTTATTTGAGAAAGAGAGAGAAGAGAGAGAGCATGAGCTGGGGGAGGGTCAGAGGGAGAAGCAGCCTCCCTGCCAAGCAGGGAGCCTGATGTGGGGTTCAATTCCAGGACTGGGATCATGACCTGAGCTGAAGGCAGACGCTTCACCGGCTGAGCCACCCAGGCGCCCTGCCCTCTTGCTTCATTGAGGCCACTGCCTCTGCGCTGCTTTCCCCTGTTTCCCCTCCTATTGTGTGGCTTTTTGTTTGGTCACCGTGTGTCCATGTTTCTTCACAGAACCGAGCCCCCGACTTCAGGTGTGGTCTGGCTCGTGCGCCTCTCGGGTCTCCCATGCTAAAGACTGTTCTTGTATTAAAGTGGCTCAGAAGCTCGTTAATGTTTTTGGCAGCCAGGCCCTACTCCTGACTCACAGGAGCTGGCGGCCACAGGTGCCCTGTCTTCATCCCACATGCTGCTGTTAAGTCTCGCCTCCCCCTTCGCCTCCCTGTGTGGGGCTGTTTTGGACAAATGTTCAGCGACCGACACCTGCCCTTATTAAACTTGGTCTTATTACATTAGTCCCCTTGTGCTAGCTCCTTGAACTTTTGAATCTTGTTTCTGTTACCCAAGAAGACCTCAAAAGCTCTGCATCTCCTATTAAAGTGTGTGTGTGTGTGTGTGTTTGCATGCACACACCTGTGTACAGCTCTGAGAAGCCCACCCATAGGATTCGGGACACTCCTACATGAATACAGTTCATTCAAACCCAAATTTATTCACTCTGCAACGTTTATTCAACATCCCCTAATAAAACTTTCGTTCTTTGAGAATTTTTTGCCTAGGTATTACAAAGAAAATGGAAGCAAATTAATCTACACTAGGGAGTGAGTGATTGATAGTACTCACCCTCTTAACTACCCTTGGGGTGTCTGCTTGTTAACACAGGTGAAAACCTTATTGGTGAAATAGCACACGGTAAGAGCAGGAGTAAGTAGAGATTTTAAATTTTAAATTATATCATTCAGCTAACTGTGACAAAGAGACCTTTCAATGCAACACCTAACACTCTGTTGGAGTTTCTAGAGAAGGAGGCAGGCTACCCTCAAGATCTAGAAATGTTCAGAGAATCTTCAATGTGCATTCTGCTCATCCCAGTTATCCGCCTGTGAACTCCATCAAGCTCAGAAATGCAGTGGTGAAACTGGGGGATGGGCATTAAACAGGGCACGTGATGGAATGAGCACTGGGTGTTATATGCAGCTGATGAATCACGAAACTCCACCCCCGAAACTGATCCTACACATATGTGAACTAACTTGAATTTAAATAAAATCTTGAAAGAAAAAAAAAAAAAAGAAATGCAGGGGTGACTTCAGAACCCCAAGACCCTCAGATCTTTCTCCAGCTTCAACTCACCACTTTCTCCCTTGTTATTGGAGGGAGATGGTGGACTTGGGTTCAAATCTGTTTCTCAAGGCACTTTCTTGTCCAGCCCATACACAGAGTAAAACTTCATGTTTTCTTGTGTTGGGGTGAGAGCAAATGGACTAGGCTTTGTGTCTCAGGAGTCTTGGTAGAATTGGGTAGTGCAGCTTTAGCAGATCAGGCCCTTGGGAAAATTCTAATATGATAATAATACCACCTTCTCATGGGATTATTACAAAGATTAAGCTGCCTAACAGCTATAAAATGCTTAGCACAGTGCCAGGCTTTTGGTAAGAATCTATAGATATTTATTAGCTAAGAAAGCAAACACAATGCTTAACACATAAACCTCCGATGGTAGCTTAAGCAGAGAAGGGGATTATCTTCCTCACATAGTTAGATGTCTAGAGTAGTCACGGGTATTGCTTCAGCAGCTCAAAGATGATGGGACCAATGTCTCTGAAATGTTTTGGCCATTCCCTCATGGCTGCAAGGGGGCTGCTGTAACTCCAGCAGTTGCATCCTTGTTCAAGCCAGGAGAAAGGGAAAGACTATGCTAACCACATCTGATCTCTTTTGTTGGGAAAGAGAAAGCTTCCCCCAGAAACCCATGAGAAGATTTCTCTTTTGGTCTCCAGTGCCAGACTGGATCACAAGGCTACTTCATAGCTGCAGATCTAGGGGACAGGATGATCATGACTGACATACCAGCAATGAGCCATGGCCAGGAGGAAGTAGGGGGTCTAGACCCTAGGAGTGATTACCACAGTGATCATTACCAGCTTGAGTCTGCTTCTCCATCTATATACCCTTCACTTGCAGTGAATTATTGGGTGGCCTTGTGCCAATTATGAATATTATTCAATCTACTCGCAGTCCTCTGCTCTAAACCAGGTTTTCTCTTAACCTCCTCACTCACTCCTTCCCCTCCAGTTGGGCATTGCTTCCTGACATCCTCATTGCCTAGCAAGTTTTCTGTACTAGTCACAATGGTTGATGATGCTGTGTAACAAACAGCTCTGGGGTAATTTTATGTGTCAATTTGGCTGGGATGCCTGATAGCTGGTAAAACATTATTTCTGGGTGTGTCTGTGAGAGTGTCTCTGGAAGATATCCCCATTTGATTGAGTAAAGATCTGCCCTCACTGGTGTGGACAGGCACCATCTAATCCACTGAAAACCTGAATAGAACAAAAAAGCAAAGGAAGAATTGATTCTCACCCTCTCTTCTTGAGTTGGGATGTCCACCTGTCCTGCCCTTGGAATTTGGAACTCCTGATTCTCGGGCATTTGCACTCCGGGACTTACACCAGCAGCTCCCAAGTTGTCAGGCCTTTGTACTTGGACTGAATGATACCACCAGCTTTCCTGGTTCTCCAGCTTGCAGATAGCAAACTGTGGGACTTCTCAGCCTCCATATTCACATTAGCCAATTCCTATAATAAAATAAATATATCCTATATATAAAATCTATATATCCTATAAATTCTGGTCTCTGGAGAACCCTGAGTAATGCAAACCCCCAAATATCAATAACATTTATTTCCTACTCACAAGCCGGCAAATTGGCTGGAGTGGCTCTGGTCCAGGATGCAGGTTCAGCTCTGCTTATGCTTCTCATTCCAGGGCCCTGCCTAAATCAGCAGCAGCTACCTGAGAGACGTTCTCCTCTTGGCTGAGCAGGAGAGCACAAGACCAAACTGCACGAGCACATTTAAACCTCCTGCTTGCATCGCAACTGCTCATACCCCATTGTCAGTCAGAAGGCCAAGTGTGACGGGGAAGATGATCCCTTCCACAGGGAGCGAAGGAAAAGCTGATATTTGCTGAGTAAGGATCTACTCTCTCATGCCCTCCCGCATTCAAATGTGGGTTAGGGAGCTTCCCTGGACACCTGTGGGCCTCAGTACATCTTTTGGTTCCAGCTTGTTAGTCTATGTTAGCCTTACCTATTCAGTTGTCTATCTTCCCCACTAGACTAGACAGAACTCCCGGAGGACTGGGGGCCTTGTCTTGCTCATCTCTGTGTCCCCACGTGCCTGGGGGTAAGAGTGGGAGGGAGTAACATGGGCCAAGTTCCTGGGGGAGGATGGAGCTGAGTGTCACCTTCAGAGACTTGAAAGAAGGCAGACTGTGATAGGCCCTTTGTGTGACACTGGTTTGGGCTTGATTTGGAAGACAACAGGGGGACCCTGATGGGGTTCATTCTGGCATGGGGGTATAACGGGAGCAGATTTGGGCTGCAGGTCTGTAATGTGTTAGAGGACGGTTGTGGTCTCATCCAGGTGAGGTGGTAAGTGTGATTGCCATGGTCATGGTGGTCGACTATTTAATAGCTTATCAGCAAAATAATAATGACCTCAAGTTAAAAAAAAAAGAACATGAAGGATAAGTTACTTGAATGCTATGATCAGACTCTAGTTCTCAATATTACTTAGACTTAATTTTAGTTGCTGTAGATAACGATGTATCAATAGAATATAGAACAGAGATTGGGTCTTCCAAGGGCTACAACATCATATGTCTTTAAGCCCCCTCCCTGCTGCCAAAGTAGCATCCAGAGGTATGGGCTCTTATTTTGAGGAATTGCTCCATAATTAAAAAAAATTAAGCTCAACAAATAATTTGTTTAATGAACATTTCAGTGTCAAGCACTGGAGGACATGGACAAAGTCACGGTCACTGGGCTCAGGTAGCTCCTGGTCTTGGGATGAACAGTGGTGGGGAACAGAGGAGTTAACAGATGAAATAAAAGAAGTAAAATGAAATTCTTGTTTATCATTGGTGAGAATGCAAAATGGTACAGCCATTGAAGAACTCCGTTTGGCAGTTTCTCACAAAACATCACATACTCTTACCATATGATCCAGCAATCACGCTTCTTGGTATTTATCCAAAGGCACTGAAAACTTATGTCCACACAAAAGCCTGCAGATGTTTATAGCAGCTTTATTCATAATTGCTAAAATGTGGAAGCAACCAAGATGTCCTTCAGTAGGTGAGTAGAAAAAGAAATGATTAATTCCAGACAATGGAGTAATATTCAGCACTAAAAAGAAACAAACTAGCAAGGCATGCAAAGACACAGAGGAACCCTAAATGCATATTACTAAGTGAAAGAAACCAATCTGAAGAGGACACACTGTTATGATTCCAGCTACATGACATTCTGGGGAAGATAAAACTATGAAGAGAGTAAAATGATCAGTGGTTGACAGGGGTGTGTGGGGAGGGAGGGATGAACAGGTGGAGCACAGTGGGTGTTTAGGGCAGTGAAACTACTCTGTGTGATGCTATAACAATGGATACACGTCTTTACACATTTGTCCAAACCCATGAAATGTATTAACTATAGACCTTAGTTAAGCATTTGACAAAATATAGCATCCATTCTTGGTAAAAACCCTCAATAAAGTAGGGATAGATGGAACATACCTCAACATCATAACCGCCATATATGGAAGACCCACAACTAATATCCTCAATGGGGAAAAACTGAGAGCTTTTCCTCTATGGTCAGGAACAAGATAGGGATATCCACTCTCACCATTACTATTTAACACAGTACTGGAAATCTTAGCCTCGGCAATCAGATAAAAAAAGAAGTAAAAGGCATCCAAATTGGCAAGGAAGAAGTCAAACTTTCACTATTTGCAGATGATATGATACTCTATGTAGAAAACCCAAAAGCCTCCACCAAAAAATTGTTAGAACTAATACATAAATTAAGCAAAGTCTCAGAATATAAAATCAATGTACAGAAATCTGTTCATTTCTCTATACCAATAACGAAGCAACAGAAGAAATCAAGGAATCGATTCCATTTACAATTGTACCAAAACCCATATGATACCTAGGAATAAACCTAACCAAAGAGGTAAAAGATCTGTAAAACTATATAATACTTAACGAAAGAAACTGAAGAGGACACAAAGAAATGGAAAACCATTCCATGCTCATGGATTAGAAGAACAAACATTGTTAAAATGTCTGTACTACCCAAAACAATCTACACATTTAATGCAATCCCTATCAAAATACCACCAACATTTTTCACAGAACTAGGACAAACAATCCTAAAATTTGTATGGAACAACAAAAGACCCCGAATAGCCAAAGCAATCCTGGAAAAGAAAAACAAAGCTGGAGGCATCACAATTCCAGATTTCAAGCTATATTACAAAGCCGTAGTCATTATGACAGTATGGTACCGGCACAAAAACAGACACATAGATCAATGCAACAGAATAGAGAACCCAGAAATGGTCAACTATATGGTCAATTAATCCTCAACAATGCAGGAAAGAATATCCAATGGAAAAAAGACAGTGTCTTCAACAAATGGTGTTGAGAAAATTGGACAGCCACATGCAGAAGAATGAATCTGGACCACTTTCTTGCACCACACACAAAAATGAATGCAAAATGGTTGAACGACCTAAATGTGAGACAAGAGATCATCAAGATCCTAGAGAAGAGCACAGCCAGAAACCTCTTTCACCTCGGCTGCAGCAACTTCTTCCTAGACATGTCACCCGAAGCAAGGGAAACAGAAGCGAAAATGAACTTGTGGGACTTCATCAAGATAAAAAGCTTCTGCACAACGAAGGAAACAATCAACAAAACTAAAAGTCAGCCTACGGAATGGGAGAAGATATTTGCAAGTCACATATCTGATAAAGGTTTAGTATCCAAAATCTATAAAGACCTTATCAAACTCAACACCCAAAAACCAAATAACCCAGTTAAGAAATGGGCAGAAGACATGAACAGACACTTTTTCAAAGATGACATTTAGACGGCTGACAGACACATGAAAAATGCTCCATACCCCTCAGCATCAGGGAAATACAAATCAAAACCATGATGAGACACCACCTTACACTTGCCAGAATAGCTAAAATTAACAACACAAGAAACAACAGGTGTTGGTAAGGATGTGGAAAAAGGGGAACCCTCTTACACTATTAGTGGGAATGCAAACTGGTACAACCACTCCAGAAAACAGTATGGAGTTTCCTCAAAAAGTTAAAAATAGAGCTACCCTATGACCCAGCAGTTGAACTATGAGATATTTACATGAAGGATACAAAAATACAGATTTGAAGGGGTACATGCACCCCAATGTTTATAGCAGCATTGTCAACAATAGCCAAACTGTGGAAAGAGCCCAAATGTCCATTGACTGATTAAATGGATAAAGAAGATGTGGTATATACATATATGGGTGTGTATACACACACACACACACACACGCACACACACACACACATTACTCAGCTATCAAAAAGAATGAGATCTTACCATTTGCCACGAGGTGGATGGAGCTAGAGTGTATTATGATAAGCAAAATAAGTGAGTCAGAGAAAGACAAATATGATATGGTTTCACTCATATGTGGAATTTGAGGAACAAAACAGATGAACATATTGGAGAAGGGAAAAGAGAGAGAGGGAAACAAACTGTAAGAGACTCGTAACGGTGGGGAACAAACTGAGGGGTGATGAAAGGAGGTGGGAGGGGGATGGGCTAGATACCTGATGGGAATTAAGGAGGGCACTTGTTGCGATGAGCACAGGGTGTTATATTTAAGTAATGAACACTGAATTCTACTCCTGAAACCAATATTGCACTCTATGTTAACTAACTAGAATTTAAATAAAAATGTAAAAAATAATAATGTATCCATATTGACTCATCAATGGTAACACATACACCACACCAATGCAAGATATTAATAATAGAAGAAGGTGGAGGGGGTTGGGGGGTATAAAGAGCTCTGTACACTCTGCTTACTTTTTCAAAATGTAAACTTAAAACTGCCCTCCAAATGAAGTCTATTTAGGAAAAAAAAGTAATAAAGTACTGTAAGAGAGATATGAACAAAGTGTTATGATAGCACAAAAAAAGCAATAATTAACTTTCCCTGGGCACATCGGGAAAACTTTCCAGAGGAGGTGGGTTTGAACTGAATCTTGGAGGATAAGTAGAAATTCACAGGTAGGGTGAGAAGAAAGGTATACCAGGTGCACCGCCCGTGCAAGGAGGTCAGTGCCAGGATCATTGTCTGTTGTGTTCACGGATATATGTCCCAAGTTCTTAGAGTTCTTCCTGCCGTTGGGAAAGTGCTCAGTCAATATTTGTTGAACAAATGCATGATAACACAGCAACATGGAACTCTTATTCCTTGCTAGGTACCAAGATCATTTAAAAAGCATGATACGTACTTATTTTATAAGCTCCCCTCTCCTATCCATTCTCAATGGCTCAAAGAATATCAAATGTTTCCAATAGTTTTGGGGAGAAAGCATCTTCTTAATGTTGGTGTTAGATGCTGAAGAAGGGATTGGATTAGAGGAGATGGAATCTTGGTTACAGCATACGTTTATACAGGAGCAAAATCAAAACTGAAAAGTCACATTTCAAGATTGTTTTGAGTTCTCAGCATGGCGCCAACAGCCCAGGGACTGGAGCATACTCCGGTGGAATTGGCTGCCGTGACCAAAAGAATAAGGCTGTCTCCAGGAAGGTGTCTGAAGCCATGGCTGAGCCTGAGCAGAAGGGAGGCACACCAACCTTGTGAGACTTAGCTCAGTGCCCAGGGGCTGGGGGATCCTAGATGCAGGACACCACAGGGACCGGCGCCAAAGGCAAAGCGGAGGCACTTGGGAATCCAGCCTCTGTCACCAGGGGCTTCTGTCTCTGGGCTTCAGGCAGACACTGTCTTCTTTCTTCCTGATCTTTCACCACTTGGAACCTCTAGCTTCTAGACGTGGGTGAACAATTGCGTAACCTGGTCAATGATGTGGTATTTATTTATTTATTTATTTATTTATTTATTTATTTATTTATTTTAGAGAAAGGGAGAGGAGCCAGGCGGTGGGGCAGACGGGGAAGGAGAGGATCCCATGCAGACTCCCCGCTGAGCACGGAGCCCAACATGGGGCTCCATCTCACGACCCTGAGATCATGACTTGAGCCGAAATCAGGAGTCAGACAAGTAACCGACTGAGCCACCCAGGAGCCCTTCAATGATGTATTTTTTTAAAGATTTTATCTATTTATTTGAGAGAAAGAGAGCACAAGCAGTGGGAGGCGGAGGGGCAGAGGGAGAGGGAAAAGCAGACACCCCACCGAGCACGGAGCCCAACATGGGGCTCAATCCCAGGACCCTGGGATCATGACCCGAGCCGAAGGTAGACGCTTAACTGACTGAGCCACCCAGACACAACCAATGATGTATTTTTAAAGATTTTCCCAATGACTGAGCACTAACTGACCACACACCACGCTAGGGAGTTTACAAATCTCTCCACACTGACCAGCCACTAGAACTCTTCCAGGCCCTAGGGTGGAAGGAAAAACAAAACAGAGTCCCTGTCCACAGAAAGTTTATATTCTAGTGAGGAAATGGACAATAAACAGGGAAACCTGTATTAAAATCTCACATAGTGGAAAGTACTACGAAAAAAGATAACCAGGTAAAGGACACAGGTGACTGACCTGGATGAGGACCTCTTTTCAAAGACCTCTCCTGGGGCACATGTGAGCAGAGACTCTGGATACAGCAAGGAGAGCACCATGTGGAAATTTGGGAGAAACACTCCAAGCAAAGGGCACAGCATGCAAACGCTCAGAGACCAGAGTTCCTGGTGCAGTCTAGAAACATCCAGGAGGCCAGTGTGGCTGAAACACGATGATGCATGAGGACATGGGTGGGAGGAGGGCCAGGTCATGTAGGACTCATTGACCAGGGTCAGGACTCTATTTTTATTCCAAAGATAATAGGGAAGCCATAAAAGTTTGGAGCAGTGGTGTGTTGTAATCTGATTACATATGTGCATATACATATTTTAAATATTCCCAAATTTACAGAGAAGTTACAAATACAGTGCAAGTAATTTTTTCCTGAACCATCTAAAAGTAAATGGCCAGCAAGATGCCCAGGCATTCCTGAATACCTCATGTGTATTTCTTTTTTTTTTTTTTTCCAGATTTTATTTATTTATTTGACAGAGAGAGAGACAGCCAGCGAGAGAGGGAACACAAGCAGGGGGAGTGGGAGAGGAAGAAGCAGGCTCCCAGCGGAGGAGCCGGATGTGGGGCTCGATCCCAGAACGCTGAGATCACACCCTGAGCCAAAGGCAGACCCTTAACGACTGAGCCACCCAGGCGCCCCTGTGTGTATTTCTAACAAGCAGAGAGAACAATCACCAGAATTAGGAAGTTCATACCATGCATCTCCATCCACATCCAGTCCTCAGACCACACTGAAGTGTTTCACCCTTTGTCCCAATAATGTCTTTTGTAGCAAAAGGATCCAATTTAGAAATGACATGATGTCTTTAGAAATCGAGCCCGTTTGTCTCCTTCACTGTGGAATGGCTCTTTGGTCTTCATTTTTATGACCTTGACCCTTTTGAAGATTACAAACCAATCGTTTTGTAGAATGCCTGGATTTGTCTGATATTTTATCCTGAGTAGATTGAGGATAGCCATCTTTGGTAGAAATATCCCAGAAATGACGCTGTTTTCTTGTTGCTTCCCATGAGGTGTGTCCCGCAACGGACGACGTTCACTTGCACCACCTGGTTAAGATGGTGTCCACGGGGCCTCTCCGCAGTATTACTGTCACTTTTCCCTCTGCAATTGATCAATGTTTTATGTAAATGTCCTGTTCCTCACCAAACCTTCAATTTATTCAGTTATTTGTAGCACTAGGGCCTCCTGCTTTCCTATTTTATTCTATGGGCTGTAATTCATTACTATCATTTTTTTAATGTTTAAATCATTCTAGATAGAGTCAGATATGGCTTCTGTGTTCTTTTGACATGTCCCCATCTTTGTTTGAGCTCTTAGTTTCTGATTACCAAGATAGTCCAGCTTTATCCCTTCCGTAGTCCTGGAACCAGGCATTTTGCATGGGTTCCTGCTTCCTTTTTGTTGAAAATGGTATTTAGAAGCCAAAATCTGGGTGCTTTGTGTGCCTACTGCTTTTGAAATATCATTACTCTCCTGTTCTTTTAGTGATGTGGAATATGTTTGTGTAACAAACACACATATATACACACATATTTTACTATGGTTACTGCCAACCCTTGAACAACATGGGTTTGAACTGTGAAGGTCCACTTATGGCGAATTTTTTTGGATAAATATAGTACAGTACTTATAAATGTATTTTTCTTATAATTTTCTTAACATTTTCTTTTCTCTAGCTTACTTTACTGTAAGAAGATAGTACATAATACATATAACATACAGCATATATGTGAATTGACTGTTTATGTTGTTGGTATGGCTTCTGGTCAACAGTAGGCTGTTTTGGGGGAGTCGAAAGTTACACACAGATTTTCAGGCAGGCCGGGTGGCGGAAGGTTAGTGGCCCTAACCCCTGCATTATTCAAGGGTCAACTGTAGCTACTTCTGTATGTAGGTAGCTATTGAAAACCATAAGTTCACATCAACACCTCCAATTGCAATCTAACCCACAGGAATCTTCCCATATTTATAACTTGATTCTCCAACAGTGAGAAATCTTTCTCCCTTTAATATGTTTGCTTATCTGATCAGTTCCCTTGTGTGTATGTAATCCTCCTCTCCGTGGCCACCCCCTCCTTACAAGGACGCTTCTTACTCCACTGAGGCTCTCCTACGTGGTACTAGGCATTCTTCCTGCATGAACGGCCTCCTTACCCTGCGTGGGTTCTGACATCTCTGCAAGGTTTCCCTCCACACCCTGGATCCAATACTTGGCACTGAGCTACCCCTTCTGGTGGAGGGTTTTCTCATCTAGCCAGAACGCCAACACTCACACTGGGCAGCCTTCATATACGGCACTCTCCTCGGGTCCCTATACCCCACATTGGGCCACCCCTTACTGCATTCTAAGAAATGTGTGGCAGCCTTGAGAATGGGCCTCACAAACCTTCAGGTAGACCTGGGGAGAGACAACAACCCGGCAGCTGTGCTCTGAAAGCCATCACTGCAGGGCATTAAGTACATTCAGCCATTAACCACCACCCATCTCTTCATCTCAAGAAATCTATTAAGCACTGATTTCCATTCCCCTCTCCCCCAGCCCCTGGCAATCACTGTTCTACTTTCTGTCTCTATATGTCTGATTCCTCTAGGTACCTCATATAAGGGAACTGAGGCTCATGGAAGCGTGGACGCTCTGGGTACTCCGCTGCCCAGAGCCCCGCCCCCAGGCCCAGATGCCCTTTACCGGCTCTGCCCGCTCTGCTCTTAAAGACTCACACCTGCAGAGGACTAGCCCGAGCTGCCAGAGCCACTTCTGAACTGGCTGTGACAGCCAACAAATCGTGCCTAGAAGGATGTGTCTCTCCCAACCGCGTCCCCGCCCCGGCCTCCCAGTAGCTGGAGACTGACCCGGAGGAGAGTGGGAGAGTTCATTCTTGCCTCCCGCAGGACAGATTCAGAGGAGTCCCCAGCAAGAACAGGCTGAGACAGGGACTTGGCCTGCATGCTGTCCTGTGGGCCCTCTTCCCCGGCTCTGTTCTGCTTCCTCCACTCCCCTGCTTCCTCCTGGGACCGCTTCCTTCGTGAATCCCTAGCCCACTGACTCTCTTCCCAGGCACCCCGGAAAACTGGCCCCGCACACTGCGTCCCCAGTCCCTACCCTCCTACCCTCCCTCCTGCCTTGCTCACAGGGAAGAGAGCATCCGGCCAGGACTCTGGCTCCAGGGTTGCTGGGCTAAACCAAGACAGGGCTGAAGGCAGAAGACTTCTGGGGGAGTCCAGCCCGGCCTCAGGGAAGATGAGGAGTTCCTCAGGTAGAAAATGGAGGGAAGAGCCTTTCAAGGGGAGGGAACAGCCTTGAAACACCTCCCCCATGCCCAAACACACACACACACAACACAATCACACACACCACACACACCCCACACCGCACACCCCACACACACACCATACACCCC